>NW_024104396.1:600000-1010273 GCF_003945595.2 Pipra filicauda
AATGGCTTGCTGCTCTCTAGAAATCAGTTCTCTTCCTGGTGCTGTCAGTCAAAAGGGAGAATTTGAACTATGACAGCACAAAGCATTCGGGATTAAGAAACAAAGACCAAAAGGGAACTTAATTTTCAAGAGAATTTGAGAACAATGGAATGGAGGGGATGAGCGTGTATGTGATTCACTGAAACAGACCTACAGTGCTGAAACAGTGGAAAAGGAACCCCTCACTGGAGTACCCTGTGAAGCCATCAGTGGGCTCTGCAGCAGGCAGTTCTCCTGCAGCAATGTGCCATTCCTGCAGGAGGGTTTATTTTGCCACATACAAAGAAAGCTGCAAGAGACTTAAAAAAGCTTCTAGAGCTTCTAGAGCTTAAAATTCCAGGCTCAGGTTTTCTGCCACAGGCTGGCACAAATCAGAAGAAAAGCCCACCATCTATTTCAGTGTAAGAAATGCTGACAGCCGTTCTCTGTTTTCCCTCATGGAAACTCCAAGCACAAGATGCTTTACTCTTCCACACATGTGACCAGCCCATAAGCTCAACATTCCAGTGGAGCATGTTACCTGTAAAATATACTGTGTAAGATCAACTGCCTCCTTCTTCTCATGGAGCAGTAGGGTTTCTCTGTCTTTCACTGTGATGATATTCACCTCCCCCCGTCGCTCCTCCCTCAGGCCTAGAGGACGTTTTCGGACACACACTCTGATTTTCTCACTCTCTGTCCACGGAGTCTCTTTCTCAGAAGTGTTGGATCTACGACAATAGCGTAGGTTTACATTTTAAAATCAGGTTACAACAGTATCTAGGATATGCCTGAATTTGTCAGCTTTATCAGGTAATGTTTCTGCCTTTAATGCTTATCAAAAAACTCTATAACACGCTTCACTCTTACACGATGAATTTTCTGATGTTTTTTCCTAAACAGGCTGATGCTTTTTGTGCACTCCTGTTAAAAGTTGAGTTTGTACAGCCACATTCCTGACTTTGTTGCTGGACTGGCATCTTTTCAGTTGCACACAAATATGTGATGGAAGATGGCATAATATGGAAGTTAACATAATGAAATTTAATCTTGCTGAAATTATTTGCACTCACAATTAGTCACTTAAAAACGTACAGATAAAAGTATGAATAGATCTTGAAAAGGAGAAGGTATAATATTTAGATCCTTTTCCTCCTATGCTGGACTGTCATTCTTCCCATCATAGATTGTCAAACAGGTTACAAGTAAATGCCCCAAACTGGGAAATAAAACAGCATCACAATGTTCCTATTCAGCTCAAAAAAATTTGAAACGTGTCATTGTCTCCCCTTTGGTCTTTTTTCGTAAAAAGTTATGTGGTTTCAGACCACTGACAAAGTTGTGCTCTTATGTTTTGGCAAGTCTACTTTAGTTCCCTTCCAGACACCTCAGAAACAAAGGTCATTTCATGTTTCATTGATTAACCTGCTGTGTAAAGCATTTTGTGATGCAGCATAAAGAACAGGCTCGAATTTAACAATAATGTATTCATTATACCTCTCCCTTTTTCAAGCTGTCTTCAGCCAAATGAGTAATGATTTTCAGCCTGGATTTGAGTTTCAACTAATCAAGCCCCAACTTGCCCAAAAGTTGTGTTTCTGCCATGCTGTCCGAATGCCAAAATCTCTTACTGTAGCAACTGAAAACTAACACATACTAGTTGTCTAATAAACTGAAATCAAACCCAGAAGTTACTCAACATCTCATTACAGCTACCAGCTTGTGGTATCGTTGCTATTGTGCTGCTCCATTTCCCAGAAGCACATGACAGATACAAATCTCAAGACATGGTCTTCAAAGACCACACACCAGTTACAATCTTTACTTGTAACTGGATTCCATTTAATTTTAGTGCAGTTCTCCCATGCAGACCAGCATCAAGCCCTGCTTTTAAGTAGAAAATTCCTCCTCTGGAAAAGAAAGGCAGTGATACTTGAAATAAGAGGCTTCATAAGTGGATGTGAGCTTATGGGTATCACTTGGCACCAAATGTTGTGCAACAAATGACGAGCAGCTCTGAAGTTCAATTCTTGAGTCAGAGGCTGGATTTGGTGATCTGCAGAAAGAGCCTGTTGTGCTCTAAGAGCTTGAAGGAGGCAGTGTTGATGGCAAAATTTGGAGAAAGGAAAAACTGAAGGCTTGGAGGCTCTGGCAATGAGCAAAAAGGCATAAATTCTCTCAGGTACACAGACACATTTAGTTAAGTATATTTTGTATGGGAACAGAATGCATGTTAATTATATATGCTAAACCTGAGGTTTGTATTTCCTACTAACCTTTTGAAAATATAAATTGTATTTCATAGTACAATATAATTTTTATTACCAGAAAAAAAACCCAAACAAAAGTCTTGACACAGATCATTAGAAACCTGACTAGATAATAGGTCGGAAGAATCACTATGCCCTGTCAAAATCAAGCCATTTGCTGTGGGCAAGCGCAAAATAAATTTAAACGTTAAAATAACTCTATATCTTTCCACTGAAATCATGTCAGTGTTTTCCAATATTTCTCATGGATGAGACTAGACTAGGTAACATGGGAACGGATGGACTCAGTGAAGCAGCTGGGCACTTGCAAAACAGGAATTACAAACCCAAGTGTCTTGCCAACAGGAATTACAAACTCAAGACTGGCCCAAGCCTGAAATGCACAACTCTCCAAAAAGGAGAAGAGGGAATTGAGGCATATCAAGGGGAAGATGCAGAAAGCCCACAAGATGAAGCATAATGTGCTTAGGAAAAAAACAGAAGAGAGCAACAACAATGAAGACTCTACTGTAGGATTAAGAATCTTGAACTCTCCTAGCTGAGCCATTAGGTTTTATATTTTAGCATTTTTTATGTGCCAGCACTATAAATCCTGTCCTTTTATTTGCACTTGGCTCAACTTCCAGAAAAGACAGAGAATGCACCACGATGTCAATATATACAGGAGGTTAGTGCACTTCTCTGGTAGGTGAAAACGATTTTTTTTCCAGCAAAGGAGAGCTATAAACTGTTGTGTTATAAAATGTCTTGCATTTCACAGCTTAAGTGCCCTAATCACTATGTCACCTTAGCATTTTTCCAGTGTGGCAGCAGCAACTATTTCTCCAGGCTACATGCATTCTCAGTGGGATTTGTAATTGATACCTCGACTCCATGGATCCTCTCATATACCAAATCTTTTCCCACAGCCAACATAGACAAGCTCCAACTTCATACAGCTGTCTCTCCTCCCTGCATTTTAAAACAAAAATGCCATGACTGCACTGCAACGACCAAGATAATGGTATTCTGTGTGCAGAGGATCTCTGATGCTGCATCAGGAAGAAAAATATTTGGTGCTTTAAAAATGTTGCCAGGGTAGATTTCATGATAATCATAGCCTTTCTGTTACCAAATAGCAGGAAAAGTATGGAAGTTACAGATCATGGTCCTGGGGAGCAGCTGCAAGGCATCCCTCTTACCACCATGAACCTACCCCAGAATTCTCATTCTGATTCCTTTTAAAGTTTCAGTTCAGAAATTCCATTAGAAACAAATATAGCCATCACAGCGTGTATCCCTTCTACTGGGAAAAGCTTGACAAACCTGACAACAGACAATGCCATCTTTTGGCAAAATAATGTTTTAAAAGATGGTCCCATGGAAAGACAAAGATTCGCCAAAACACCAAGAAAACAAAGCCTTATATCCTGAAAGACAACCTCACCAGGTTGACTATTCTTAAACAACCTGGTGAGTAGCAGCTGGTCAAATTCAGATGATTCCTTCTACAAGACTCAGAGAGTTGCAAGTGCTTATTAATCCCTCTCTTGTCTACAAGAGTTTGCACTGCTCTGTAGTGCTGGGATTGTTTATTTGGACGTGACAAAGACAGATCCTTCTCCACAATTAAGAAAGAATTAATTATGACTAACCTGAAATATTAGCAAAATAAAGGTGACTGATCATTACCTGATACAGGAATGAGGTAGTCCGTAATTATACCCTGAAATATGAGTTACTCTTTGCACAATAGGAGCTTCAGAATCCCCCAGGAGAGGGGCAATATCATCAGAAACCGCTGGACAGCTCAGGTCCTTTTTCGTGCATATTCCAGGAATATTTAGGTCCCTTCTAGTTAATCTGACTGGCTCTGAGTCCTGTGGTTGAATGTGTCCCAGTATTTCCCCTGCATTGTCCTTCTCTTCATTGGCATTGAAATCAGATGAACGATACAATTCAGGCTCAGAGTCTTTAACTGTTCCATCATTCTCTTCAAAGAAGGACTCAAAACGCAGCTGCCTACGGGGACCTGACCTGGCCACCTGGGGCTGAATGAAAAGGCCACGTGGTTGAAAATCCTGCTTGCTTGAGTCTGCAACGCCTTCCCCTCGCATAATTTTGATTATTCTAATGAGCTGAAAGAGCCGCTTGCGGTCGTTCATGTCATGGACCCCCAGTTTGGTGTAGTCTTCCATGGAAACTTTGGCAAGCTCATCGATATTCTGAAGACCAAAGGCAGCAAAATGGGGATAGTATTTTTCAAGGTCTGCCTCACAAAGGCATTCATAAAGGCATGATGCCATCTTCAAGATAAAGTCTAAAAGAAATCAAACAAAATAAACATTAGAATCATATGAAACATCACATCTGACAAAGTTACTAATGAAGAGACTGCACATTTCCACAATGCCATTTCCTCCTAGCCACTCAGGCTAGAAGCTTGTTTAACTCCAAGTCTGTAATACACTAGACTGTTAAACATTACAGAATATTGCAATAACGATAAACTAAAACATAAAACAACTGTATTTTACCTATCAAATTTTATTTCAATATTATATACAATACACAATGTGTAAGAAATGCACAAGGCAAAGTTACTCACTGCTGCTGAGTTCCTACACGCCCGATGTCTACTTGATGAACGCCACAGCTACTGAAACCCCGTCCTCAAGCTGCAGAATGTAAAATGCCTAATTTTAGAAGACACTCAAATTAATATGAAGGCGTGTGGTCTAATGTGGTTCAGCTAGCCCTGGTTAAAAAAACCTGGAGGAAAAAACCCTGCATTTGTTCCTCACTTCAAGGTGCCTAATTAAGACCATTTGTCTTACAGACGAACAATAGCAAAGCTGTAGTTTTGCTATGTAGGTTTCTCTTTTATGTCATGAATCTTGTGAGCATTTCTGAGTCTCCTTGGCAGAATAACCCAAACATTCTCTGAAATCTGAAACATAGGATTTCTCTAAATCTACGTGTGCCACTGGAACGTCACACTTGTGTTCTTGGGAAACCCGAAAAAGCAACATGCATCACCGAAAGGTATGCCAAAAACCCTCCAACTTCTTCACTCATGTCTCACTGGCAGTGCATTGTGCAGCTGTCTGTATCCAGATGGATTAATATCTGCAGATATTTTTACTTGTTCCACAAAATGGAAAAATGATAGCACTTCAAGTATCTGTTGCCCACTCTCTTCTTATATCTTTGTACGGTCTAGGGCTTCAGCAACTATAGATCTTATTAATTTTTGGAAAATACAATAAGATTCAACAAAATCAAGTTTTTTAAGACCTAAATTTTCCTCCCTGTAATTCAGGGTAGATTCTTTGTGAGGATTTTCAAGCTTCTCTACAATACATTATTTAAGAAAATAAGGTCACCAAATATCACCCCCAACTTTGAGTCCATATCATTAATTAATACATTATGTTGAAGTAATAATAACAAAATAAAAAAGATTAATATAAAGTGCTGATTGTGTAAGACATTGCAAAGGTCAAAAGGTGCAGTAGAGGTCATCTCAAATGACTCAGAAGTTAGTCTATGCTGTAGACAAAATTCTGAGATTGAGCAGCGACAAACTTCAAGACAAAAGCATTGGTATGTAATTGGATTTCTTTAATGTGTATGTAATGTGATTCTGAATCTTGAGGTAAAGTCAGAGTCACTGCTGAGGTTGTGAGATCCTGGGAGGGGTGAATCAAAATTGATAGGGAGGATAGCAAACCCAGAAATCAGGGAGGTTAAACACGAAGACGTGCAAGGGTTTCACAAGCATTCACAACTTGCCAACTTCTCTAACAGATAAAATTCCACAGGAACTTGAGACTTCATTTAAAGAAGAGTTATGTCTTGGAAAAATTCCCTTTCTTACATAAGATGGCTTATAATGTAAAACCAGTACAGGTCCTGTGCAACTCTCTCTATGCACTGCCATGGGAAACTCCTGCTTGATGAAAGGAGCAGAGAGAACTCAAAGCCAAAACACCAATCTCAAAAGAACTGAAAATCTGTTCAAAATAATCCGACAAATTTATTTTCTCTACTCTCTATCTGCATCCTAATTTACACCTATATTTTTATATATCCTTATGTTAAACACAGAGTGGCCAAAGCCCAGTGCAAGAACTGATTCAGTGTTAACCTCAGTTTGAATTATAATTGAACACAGCACAGAGAAGAAAGGCAAAAAGGGGAAAAAGTGGAGACACTTCCCGAAAAAAGGAGCAGCAGACAAGGGGAGAGAACTATGAATTTGAAGGTCAAAATTCTAATTAAAAATGAAACAAAATATCTTTAAATAGCTAGAAATAACAGGTTTTCATTATACAGAGTAACAAGTGGCAAGAATTCTCAAAATGAGGAAACTCCAAGTAATGCAAGAACTGCAGAACAGAGGAGAAGGTTAGTACTGAGCCATGTAAGCAGCTCTGCATGGCTAATTGCTAAGGTCTGTTGCCATGTGAAAGCAACTAAATGGCTTCTTAATGAGGGCTGATCTCTTAATGAAAGCTGAGATCTGCCTTCCCAGATATAATAAGTCTTACTGGATCTGAGTGGTTTCAGGGGATAACTCCAATGACTTCCCATCCACAAAAAGGAATTTCACAACCTAGGAAAACCGAACATTCACTAATTAAGGAGTAACAAATTAATTAGCCATGGGGAAAAAAATTAATCAGTCATTATGATGACATGTTCCAGCATTTCTGATTGCTTTAAAACGTAAGAGGAGACAATTTCTAAAAGATTTCGTCTGGTTCATACATGAGAAAATTCAGGGAGAAATGCAGTTGCCAGTGAAATCTTTCAGGCCTTTCAATGATGCCCTAAACAAAAAAAACAGCCTCCTTTCTCCTCATTAAAGAATACTTTAATTCATCCAACACTTTGTGTCTGAAGGCACTTTTCCTAACAGATACATAGTCTTTCAAAATAAATCGGCTTTGCAAAAACTAAGAAGAGGTTTTCAAGAACTCTAAATTGTTAATGCCATCTTCTGGCAAAAGAAAGAGAAGGCTTTTGATTCTTATAAAATAAATAACAGCCAGCATTCCCTCAGTTACTGTCAGGATCCAATTTTGTTTGTTCCCTTGAGAGAATAATGTGTCCTGGGGCAGAAAAGTATAACATTCTTCAATGTGGATATCCAAACCTAGGTCTTGTTCCCCACAAGGCTATGAGTGACTTCACAGAAAAAAACAGGGTTGAGATATAAGACTTCTTAAAATAGTTGGGTATAACCCATCTTGATGATCAAGAGGTGAGTCACTGTGGAAGTACAATTCTCCACGCACATCCAGCCTGCCATCTTTATGTGGCAAACTCGAGTGCTCTGCAAATTATTTCTTAGGCCAAGAAATTTTACAAAGATCTTAAAAGGCTGCCAGATGCTGGTAATGGACGAGTACTTGTTGTAAAAAGGTACTAGAATTATGTATAAAGGGACTAGGTCTAACCACGGAATTAGATCACAGCTTGTCATCAGAGAGCTCATCCTCTGTTTCAGCATTAGAGGTTTTTAAATGTCATAAAGCTGCAGAAAAAAAAAAGTCAGGTGTAAACAGCAGAAAGGAGTGGTTACATTTTTCTGTTCTGCAGGAAATTAACTTACCACAAAATTATGCTCTATGAGCTGGTTCTCCGTTTTAAAAGGCTTTTAATTATTAATAAGCTCTTTCACAGAGCTAATCTTCTCCTTCTCAATGCACTTTTCAAAGTGGAGAAAAGGCTGGTTCTTCAAAGATACTCAGAGTGTGTCAATCACTGCATGTAAAATAAATCACATAAAATCCCCACGTAGGCTATTTTAAGAATAATCAGCCTTGGACCACTATATTTTGATCCTTATTAACTTCTGATATGTCAGTGATCTCAGTGCAGCGTTCACCTGAATAACACTCACGTGCCCGGTTATCCCACTGTAGTTCACTCACACTGACCTGAGAATTTTAGATTATTGCCACTGACGGTCCTGAGTGCCACCACTGAGAAATGACACAAGTGATCACTATATCCATACTTTAAACTAGGGAAACCAAGCCTTGGAAAAGTGAGGAAATCTTAAGTGACACTCCTAGAAATGCAAACTAATGCTACTACACATTCAAATAGCCTAGGGCAATCATTCTGAATCATCAGCTCTGGCCTGATCATTAAGTAGGTTTATCAGGCACGATTTTCAAGGGTATTTGATAAACAAAGAAATTGTTAATCAGTGTCCAAAACCTAAACACCACCTTGTTTTCCATCCAGATCATTTAGCTTTACAAATACTTATACAAATAAAAGTTAGAAACTTGCAAAGTTTGTAAATGCATGCAGCAGGTAGGTGTTTCCTCTCCTGATCACAACCACAGCAGCGTGCTGCACTCACTACTTGCAACCGCATCCCCCTCAAAGAAGACTCCAGCACAGGCTCTGTCCATGCCAAAGTGTTGCCTGGTTTTTCAAACACAGGAGCAGAGACAAGAACGAAGCCAATCTGGCAATCACACAATAGGGAAAAGGGAATCACATTAACACACGTCAACACTCATCCATCGTTATCCCTTATTCATCTGAGCATTAAGCTCTTTCTTTAACTGTGATCCGAAGCCAAATCTGATTTAGCCCTCCAGAAGTGAATGGCTAATTTGCTTTTCCAGAGCACCACACAAAATGCTTCACCTTTAAATCATTCTGACCCCGTTTCTTGGGAATTAGGGCATTCCTGCAAAGAATGGGGTCAGGGTGTGTTGCACTTTTATAAAGACAAGCTCCACAACAAGAGATAATCTGTATTGTAAAAAGAGTCCATAATTTTAGTTTAACCCAGCAGGTAGGGAGCTGTGAGGCCATGTTTGACGTTGCAGCAGATCCCCTTGGAAGATCACAGGATTACTCCACTCTGTGCACGTAAACAACATGGCATTAAACATCCTGCCCCTCCTTGGAACAAGTGTTGGGGCAGCCCTTTGAATAGATAGATAGCGACTTTCAGCCTCAGTACAGCAAAAGTAACTGGAGAGGAGGGAAAGCTTTTAATGCTAAATGACAACTATTTTACAGCTGGACCATGACACAGGTCAGCAGTGCTCCCCTTTCCTTTGCCACTGACACATCTGACCCAGAGCAGGCCTCTAAAACTACAATTAATGTCCTTGCTTCTTTAAGCAGGCTTAAAAACAACTAAATATTGGGGGTTTTTTTTGTTTCCTAAGAGAGTATTTTGGGGTATTTTAATCCTCCCTCCACACTAAGTATAGCCTGGTGACCTCAGCAGAAGAGGCTCCATCCTGCAGCTGATCCCAACAGCTGCCAAGAACAGCTGCACAGAGAGGGGAAGTGTCCAGTATTGGAATACTGGATATTGGAAGCGTCCAATATCCCTCCACGTGCCAAGAAAATAACCCACGAGTTATATCGGGAAAACTGATTATTTGAAAACCTTGCCCAAGCTGTTCCTGCCAGCAGGATTTACCAAACGGCTTCTGAGGTTTTATTTTATAATTTTAATTTTTTGTAACGAAATATACAAAACACGCGAAATATAGTTGAAATATTATATGTAAAATACATAATATATATTATAAAGTGTTCTGATATTTTATATAATGCAAATACATATGTATTTTAAATGAATATTTAAATACTTATATTTAGTATGTATTTAAATATTTTTATATATTTTATATAAGTATGTATGCTTATATAATACACGTTATACACTGATATCTATATTACATATAATATAGACAAAATATTTAAGTACATATTTTAAAAGTATGTTTAAATATTTTATATATTACATATAAAACATAGAAAATGTGAAATATAGAAAATATAAAATAAAGAAAATACTATTTTAAAAATTTCGTTTTACAATTATAATAATGTATCGAAACAAACCTCCGCGCGTCCGGAATCGCACCGCGTGGCTGACCGAGGGGAGATATCTCCTCTCATCCTTCCCCGCGCTGTCCTACCACGGTTTCCCCCCTTCTAGAGCGCGCCGGGGCCGGGCAGGGCGGTGGTGCGAGGGCCCTCCCCGGTCGCGGCCACCCCGGTCCCCTCAGGGCAGGGACCCCCCTCGCTCCCTCACGGGCCGCGGCGCCGCTCGGCGGCGGCCATTGGGCCGTGTCTCCATGGCAACAACGCTTTTCCCGCTTCAAACGCCCGCGCGCAGCCTCGCGCCCCCAGCCAGCCAATAGGAAGAGGGGAGAGGGACGGGTAGGGCGTGGCCCGGAGGTGAGAGACCAATCAGAAACCTTAACGAGAGAGAGGGCGGGGCCTAATGAGAGCGGGAGCGGGGAGAGGGAGAGAGGGAGGGCGGAGCGAGACGGGAGTGGCTCCCGCCCACGCTGGAGGCGCTGTCATTGGTTGAAGCCGCCGTCAGTCGTGCGCTGCATCCCCCCCCCCACTCTGGGACCCGGAAGCGCAGGTGAGGGCGGGGGGCTATGGCGGCCGCCGCGGGGGGACACGTGTCCCGGTTCTCCCCGTCCCGCTTCCCCGTGTCCCACCACACCTCTCCCCCTCCCTGGGCACGGCGGGTGACCTTCTGCGGGCGGGGATGGGAGTGCGGCCCCGGGGCGCCGGGCAGCGGCGTGGGAGGCCTGGAGAGGTTTGTCCTTGTCTTTCCCGGCGTGCACGGGAGGGGGTGCTGGTCCCCCGGGCTGATCCTGGGGCTGGGGGGGCCGGCGAGGGGGTTTGTCCTTGTCGTGGCTGATCAGAAGCTAATGGAGGCGGTTAAAGGGGTTGACCAAGAGAGCTGAGCGCCGTCCAGGGGCGTGGGTGGTGGCGAAGGGCTCCGTGCTGTGGTTTATCCCGCACTGGAATCTGGAGGTGTCACACGATGCCGCGCTTGGTGTCCCAGGGAAGATCAGTGTTGTGTAAAGTTATTATTTGTTGAAGTGTGCATCTCTGTCAAAATGCAAAGCTTTGCCTGGAACTGGGAATCTCCCAGACCTTTAACGTGGATGACTCATCTCCATCGCTTTCCCTCTTTTTCTGTATAGGGCCAGACATCCCGGCTGCGTTGCTTATTGATGACTGTGTTTATCACTTGAGAGGTGTGTTCCTTTACTGTTTACATCAAATTAGTGCTTAATACACATGCCAAGAAGCTTTTAGTTCTGTATAACAGATTTATCTCTAGCCCAGACAGCAGAGAGCCTGTCCTTTGCAATTCATTTTCTCACTGACATCCTAAGGACTTCTCTGCTGCAGGGGCAATTATTTCTGTATGCCAGTAATGTTGAAGTATTATCTCTGCATGGGACCTTTCGATTTTTGCAGTGGAAAAGGCTTTCCTTTTTGCCTTTGCTTTATAATTTTTTATCCCTCCCTGCGATATGTTTTGTAATATACCATAATATATCAACAGCAAAGAAATGTCATGCAGGTCATATTTCATGCTTCTTGATAACCTTTTTCTTTTTTAAAAAGCTTTTATATAGGTTCCTGTTTAAAAAGGAAAGGATTCTGGTTTTCTCATTTCAAAGATAGTTAATAAGATGCATTTTGATTGTGTAGTAATACAAGGGGGTGGACAACTTTTAGCTCTGCTGAGATACATTTGCTGGCTAAATACAAATAATCCATTTGAACTCCATGTTTTGTGTTGTTCTTTGATCCCCCTGTGCTGTCCCACAGCTCTCGGTGCAGTTGGCAGACGGGGAATGGCCGTGAGAGCTTGTGGCTTGATCATCTACAGGAGGCTGCAGCCAGCACCGTCCTCCAAGGTCGCTGACAACATCGAGTACCTCCTCCTGCAGACATCCTATGGCACCCACCACTGGACCCCGCCAAAAGGTGATGTTTGTTCTGATAACACTCTTGGCGTGAGGTTGCAGACCGGACTTTGGCCCGGTGCTGCTGAGCTCAATTTAGAGAGGCAGTTACCAGCCCAGAGTAGCTGCTGATTGTGGTGTTTGTCTGATGCTGCTGCTCCTGCAGCTGCGGGGAGAGTTTTGAGGCTTAAGTCGTTTGCAAAGGATACTGTATAAGGTATTGGGCGCGACTAATTTCGGTTGGGGCTAGGGGTGACACCCAGTCGTGCTCCTCATGTATCTCACGTTTCTGGCAGACCTTCAGCACACGACTGAGGTAGCAAGTGAATTTTTTACCTTTTTGTTCAGATCTGATCCTCTGTCAGGTACCACTGGCCAGGTTGGTTGACCCGTGTCTGGTCAGAGGGGTCACAGTCTGCAAGAAGGCAAACTGAAGTCTGCAATGGTACACTTTAAAACACTTCTCTTGGAAGTTGCAGGAATTCCTTGTAAGGGACATCACTGGTGAAAATCGAATGCCTAATGCAGTGGAGATGAGAGGCACAGATAAGGTGAATTCTCCTGTCAGCCATCTTCGCCTAAGCCATCAGTGCTCATCAGTGAGGTCCCAAAGCAGAAGACAAGCCCCAGGACGAAGAGCAGCACCTCCTCTGTAAAGAAAGGTGTCAGAGCCGGTGTTTGGCAGTATGCAGTCACAGCCCTGATAACCAGGAAAAGTGCAGCACAGAAATACTTCAGGTTCCTTGCAGATCTTCTTACACACTGTTTTTTACCTTCCGAGATTTGTTCCTGATAGTTTTCACTTATCTTTTTGTAAAATGCAGTGCTTTTAAAGCCTGGTGCAGCAGTCTGTAAATGGGAATTTGCAAACTGGGAAAAAAAATAATCTTTTAACAGTACCAACTACGCTCTCCTATTAAGGGAAAGAAGAAAACTTTCCAAACCTCCCCCTTTATCCACTTCACCAAAAGCCTAAGGGAGTTGTGTTTGCAGCCTCATGGAAAACCAGAAAACTAAAAGACATGATTGATTGTTGTGAGAAGAGACCCACGTGAAAAGGCTCCCTGGGAACACAGTAATTCTGGAGAAGCAATTGAAATTACTTGGAGGCATTTTGGTAGGGAGTTAATTGTCTCGTGGGCATACATCTCACACACTCAGAATCACAGAACCATTGAATGGTTTGGGTTGGGAGGGACCTTTAAAGATCATCTGGTCCAACCACCCAGCAGTGAGCAGGGACCTCTTCAACAAGAGCAGGTTGCTCAGAGCCCATCCAGTTTGGCTTTGAATGTTTTCAGTGGTGGGGCTTCCACCACCTCTCTGGTGGCAGCCTGTGTCAGTGTTTTCACCATTCTCATGATAAGAAAAAGTCTTTCTTGTCTGTAGTCTGAATCTGCCCATATACATAGCTTGTCTGTGATGTTGACATAGATTCAATGTGGCAGGAGCTAGAAGGTGACGTTGTAATTGTCTTTCCAAGCACAGATGAAAGGCAATTTACAGCTACAGCTGTACCTTGTTATTTTAAAAGTTCCCTAAGCAGCTGCAATCCTATGGGATTAAACTGGACTTGCTTGGATTTCCCCATGTGAACCTCATCAGCCTCATCTCTGCCTCTAGAACTGTGACTTTGCACTAGCCAAGGCTGATGGGAAGGGAAAGGGATGTGGGGTTCGTTTTCCTTCTCAATGTGTTGGAACTGCATCAATGGAAACAGCTGAGAGGATCTGAAAGCTGTGGTGTGAGGTGCTACCACCAGTCCTTTTTCTCCCCAGCAGGTAGACTGCATTGTGCAACTTGGAAACTTACTGAGATTATATCTGAGGTTATCAACAGATATCAACATCAGATACTGTTTTCTGCACAGTTGCTGCTTGTAAGAGAAGCATATTTTGCATTTGAGTTGGTGTTATGTTGTAAGGGGTATTTAAACTTCTGGTGCACAAAGAAGTGAGTGAGACCTGTTGCAAGAGCAAAACCAGCTTCCCACATACCCCAGTTGTAGTACTAGAGTGGGCCTTTGGGTACCTGTGACCTGAGGAAGGATTCATCTCTGTAATTAAATTACGGATATTTGCAGCCAGCTATGTAGAAAATTGAGTGACACCAGAGGCAAAATAAAGCTTAGGGGTTTTTTTTCCCTTTTAAAACCTCCCAACTCCTGCTATGTTGCTTTTTTGAGGTCTTGCTTGGCTTGTTCTATTTATGTTCTGGTCTGGAGCTTTCATGAGAAAACCAAATCTGACATTTCTCAACAGAAGTACAAACGGCTGGGGATGTGTTATATTTATCCGTTGTTTGTAGTGGCACCTCTCGTTCTGAGCAATGTAAAATAAATGATGTGTCTTAGGAGAACCACGCAGCTGGTGAAAGGACTGGCTCTGAGGATTCAGAGGGGGAATATGGGAGAGAGAGTATTCATGGGGGAATATGGGAGAGAAATAAAAAAAAAAAATTACAAAAAAAATAAAAGGATGCTGACTGCATAGATGAAACTCACCTTTTAAATGGGCATTTGTTGGTGCCTGGTCCCGTTGTTTCTGGTCTGTTGGCATGAGTGAGAGTTTTGCAGAACTGAGCCTTAAGCTTATGTGGGAGGGCAGGGTTGAGAGAGGATTAAGACTTGCAGATGAGCAGTCTCCCCTCTAACAGGATGAAGGAAAAACATTCGTAAGAGACTTGGTCCTCAGTATAATCTAAGGTGGAACAGGTGTAAAGTGCTCCAGAAGACTAGAGGAGGACTGGGAGGAAAACATGTCTAGTGCTGACAGGCCACTGGGGGTTTCAGAAGGTGTGGGGTAAACAGTGATCCTAAAAGCCAGAAGGCAAAGACAAATCAAGACATAAGAGTTGGAAAAGCAATCTCTGCTCTCCGAATTTCCGTTTCGTCCCGTATCAGCTGCAGTGTGCTCCCGTCTCTGTCTCCCAGTGTTTCCCAGTTGTTGACTGGAAGTTTCATTCTCAGAGACTGACTTTTCCACCCTCTTGGCAGGCCACGTGGACCCAGGTGAGGATGACCTGCAGACAGCCTTCAGGGAGACGCAGGAGGAGGCTGGTCTGCAGTCCAGCCAGCTCACCCTCGTAGAGGGCTACAGGAAGGAGCTGCACTACCCTGTCCGTGGCAAACCTAAGACCGTGGTTTACTGGCTGGCAGAAGTGAAGGACTGCAACACAGAAATAAAGCTGTCGGAGGAGCACCAAGCTTTCCAGTGGCTGAAGCTGGAGGATGCTTGCAAATTGGCAGAGTATGAGGACATGCAGGCAACGCTGAAAGAAGCGCATCAGTTTCTCTGCTCCAAAGAATTAAGTTCTTCTGTGAAGGATAAGGGGAATTTCTGAAGGAAAATGGCCTGGGTTTTTTTCAGGGGTTTTTTGTTTGTTTTTAAATTGGAGGAAGAACTACATGGCTGCAGAAATGTAGATTCCTCTGTTAACTCTGTAGAAATTCAGTGAAGATACATGGAGCTTTTAAAGAGCTCGTGCTTTTGTCTTGTCTAGCTAACACAAAAAGGCATGATCTGATTGAAATGTGAGCCAGAGGTGTCTGAATTGAAACCTAGATCTAACAAAGACTTCCTCTGTCCCTGTCTCATTTTCTTCCTTTTTTTTAAATTTTTTTTTATTTTTTCCTCCCTTGAAGTGCTGAACAACCACAGGTCTTTTTGAAAAATGAAACACTTGATGTATCTTGACTTGCTGATGTAGGGCTACAGAGTTGAGAAAATGAGCATATGGAGATTTTTAATAACAGAATTCTTGCTGCAAAAGTCACACCTTGCATTTCAAATGAGGAAGCAGTAGTTCTGTTCCCAGCTCCTCCACTGATATGCTGTGATCACTTGTCAAATCATTTCAGGTCTTGTTTGTTCATATCATGAATTTATGTAAATCCCTAATGTACTGTTATGAGAACATTTTCCATCCAAAAAGTTAGTAAACGGTTGAGGTACAGTTGGTTGAGATGGTAAACCTGAAGTTCTTCTTTGGCCTCTTTCTTTTCATTTTTTGATCTTTAACAGACATCTTAGCCATACATTTTTCAGGGGGATGAGAAAGGGAAATCTATGTGGTTAATACATTTTCTGTACAGGATATTTAAGCTTATGTGCAATCTGTTTAATACTATCCGTGTTTCTGTGGCTGCAGCCACTCATCTTTTGGTGCAGTATCCGTTCATAAATTTAGTACCAGTGTGACAGGAGCGCCTTGCTCATTACTCTGTTATCTTCCTGTGGAGAAATTTATAAAATCCTTCTTATAGTGCATCTTTATATATATGTACGTATGTATATATGCATGTGCACAAAAAAAGGATGCACTGTAAGGAGGCTTTTATACAGATACATGTATACACACATAAACAACTTCAATGCCCTCCATTTTACAGTCAAGTTTTATTTTGATTATGAACACTGTTCAGAAGCATTTCACTCAGGTAGTCGCGGAAGTGGAAGCACACGGGCTGTGCGATTGGTCTGAGTGTTCCTCAGCTAACTTCAGAACCAGAGGATGGAAGGTGAATCCCACTGTCACAAGGTCCAGGCCCATGGCAGAATCAGCTATTTTGGAGTCTTTCCTGATATATGTTTGGCCAACGTTCTTTCTAAGACCTCTCCTGATGAAGACTCACACCTTCAGTTCCTCTGTCCATACCTGGCAACATTTGGTCTCTAGCATCTAATGTGAGTAAACTAGTGAGAAATAACAAAAAGCTACAGACAGGGTGAGAGAGGAGTTAAAAGCCTGTGCTGCTTCAGTCTTGTTTTTTCATTACTGTTTGAGCTACATTTTAATCACTGCTGTGTAAACAATGGTGCTGCTGCCTTCGTGTTTATGAGCAAGATTAACATATTAAGTACGAGTTACAGAGAGTCATTAACAAGTCATCAGTTCTGCCCATTCAGCAGTAATGAACATATGTACTTGTTGCTTTGGAAAGCAAGGAGCTGAACTCCAAGCCATTATTTCTCTTTTAAAGGCACTGCTTACTCAGTGTTCCCAAAGTGTGTCCAGATTTTGGAGGGTGACCAGTGCTGTGCACTGTGAGGTGATGTGCTCCTTGGACAAAATTTCAAAGGCAGGCATCTTAACTCTGGTAGAAGAAGGTATAAGGGATGTAACTGTGATAATTGGTGAGGCACTTCTTGTGCATTTTGAGATATTTATGTACAGAATGCATTCCCACAAATTTTCAAAGTAAAATGATGCTTGCACATTTGGAACCTTGACCCCAAAGTCTTTGAATTTGTTTTAAAGTGGAAACATTGGAAAGTCAGAATTTAACTCTGATTCTTTTTTGTGTTCCCTGCTCACTGGTGAAGAAAGAGTTCTTCCTCTGCCCATGTCTAGTAGTAAATTATTTTTCCAAGGAGCGTCTGGGAAACCCTCCAGTAAATAATTAAGGAATAATATGCCTGGGGACAACATTTATTTCTGACCTCAACAATTTTCATGCTCTGAACCCAATAGGGCTTTTATTTTCTTTCTTGAGAACAGTTAAGTTTTTGCTTGTAATAGTATCTCATGGCAGTAAACCTTTTACCAAGCTGTGGATCTATATTTAAAAAGAAAAATTTCAAAAAGGAAGAGACTTTAAATTCCCTAGAGGAACCTTATTTCTGCCATAGGTTAAATAAAGTCAAACTCTAGAAAAGTCCAAGCTACACTGAAATAGCAGAACAACCTAATTTAGGTAAAGTGAAAAGAGTTGTTCTAGTAAGAGACATGAGGATATGGTTTTCCTTGCTCTGCTGAACGAATACACTGACACAGCTCATACCTGTAATTTCCTGGTGTTAGTATTTCTTTGTCCAAGTAACTCCTTACTTATAGCCATGATTACATCATCTCAAAATCAGAGAGAAGAAAAGCATAAATTCATGAATATTAGGAAAGCACTAAGACATTGCAAGTTTCACCGAGAAAAGACCAGGACTGAGTGTGACAGTCACAGGTAATTACACTCAAACAAGAAGCGTAAAGGCTGAAAACAGTGTCTTAACTCCTGTCTAGAAAAAAACCCCAAACTATATTACTGCTCTGATGGGAGCAATGTATCTGTTCATTGACTATTTCATGTGATTATAGGAGATCAGAGACTGAAGCTGGTATAACGTGGCTCTATATGCAATATCCCCAACAAGCATGACCGACGTTACCTGCCAGTCTGTTTAATAAAAGAGGATGTGTGTTTTCATAAGGTTTTGTACATCCTAAATAGGGAAGTATTTGTAGAGACACATGCTCTCTCAGCAGGGCTCTTGCAGACATGCAGAGAGGACAATGGAGTGCTGCCTTTTAAGTTAGAAAAATTGCTTGCTGTTACTTAATTGACAACTTAGTGGGGGTGAGTATTTTGGCAGATATCTGGAGGATACTATAATTTTTTGAGTCCTGAAAGTAGTGCTTATTAGTTATATTCTCACACTGACAACATAACCAACAGGTTCCTGTGCCTGTTGACAGGTATTTTTGTCTTAAAAAGAATTTATGGATCATCAGGATTTCATTTTTTTCCCTTATACCTTATCTTCAAAGATTTACTTTCTCATGTGCTCAGTAATCTAGAATTTCGGTTCAACGAGCAGTTGCAGCTGGTGAAAGTCTCAGCTTCATTTAGGTAAACCTGGGCTTTGTTATGGATTAAAGCAGCTCTGGAACTGCTAAGCAGCATGTGCCTCTACAAACCAATCTACTCTGCTTGCTTCAACCCTGTGCTGTGCAAGGAGATTGTACTCAAGTGTTCAAAAAAAAAAAAAAACAAACAGTGTTTACTGTTGAAACAGCAAGGGCAGAAAGGCCATGGTGGCATTCTTCCTGGTTGGAAGAGTGACACGGGGCGGAACAACAGCTCTGTTACTTTGAAGCTAGTCCATTTGATAACTGACATTGTCAAAAAGAGGAGTGACTGTCCCATCTTTCCACTCGATGAGGATCTCTCCGTGCCTCAGGGAAGGGGAGCGGGATGGTGGGAGGTACGGCTGGGGACCCCTTCGTAAGGCAGTTGGCTCCCGTAGGTCAACTCTGCTGCTGTTGGCTGGAGAGCTCTTCAGGGCGGAGAGGATTTTCTTCTTCCTAGGAGGAGAGAGAAGAGGGTACGTAACTGCACCCGCCTGTCACTTGGTGGCTTCACTGGTAATGCCACATCCTCCAGGGTGGTGTGAGCTGTGCAGGAGAGGAGCAGCCAACTCCAGTGGCTGCATTTGGATGGTTTAGTGAGTGGGACAGATAAATGGGGTGGCAGAGAGGAGGTATCACCAAGGGTGACATCACTGGTGAGCAGACCCATCTGCTGAGAGCCAGAGACTTCAGGTGTGAGATGGAGAAGGGCAGTGCCACGAGCAAGACTTTTTGTTTTGAAATGCTCAAGTTTTGTTTTAAAGTACTGTTCATGGCAGGCTGAATGAACCTGAATGTCACTTACTTGTTGTAGTGAACATTGAGTGTCAGTATTATTAATCCCAGTATGAATGCCAAGGGGCTGAGGACCAGCATGGCTGTCTTCCAGTTGGTGCCTGAAAGGGTATCATAGAAAGCATCAAGTGTTTGCTGTACCTGTCCCTGCTCTTATGCAATACCCACAATTGACACAAAAAAGCACCTGTAATGTCTCTAAAGACTGGCAGATACCAGGAAAAGTGTTTTGTCTACAAGATCAACCTCTTACAGCTGCTTTACACTACACAGCACCCCTCTATTGAAAATGTCCACAAAAGGATTTCTTTTTTGCTGTGAAGACAATAACTATTCGTGCTTCTCCTCTCTGCAGCTTTCTGATACAAAATAGGAAGTGCTGGGGGAAGGCAGCAGTGCTCGTAGGTAGGTATCTAATTCTTCTGATGAGCTGAAGTAAAGCATTTGCATGTTTTTACTCACGTTTTTACTCCAGGCCTGTGGAGATTTGTTTAATCTTTAAAAAGAGTATTTCTGACAGGTAATTTGGTGCCCTACTTCCTACTGAGCATCCTCAGCAGTACCCAGGGGAATGTAGCTCTGTTGTGATGGGAAGGACAGGAGCACTGATGAACCTTCATTTACCTGGTCCCTTCCTCCTCTGGCTGATCCCTGGACCTACCTGCAAGCCTGGCCCCAGTGTTTTTTCCTCGATTTCCATGCTTCTTAGAGTGATTCTGGGATACATCTAGGGGAAGAAGCAGAGAGACTCAGATTAGAAGCTTCCAGTTGGACCAGAGAAAACACCAAATTCCTCCTGGGGCTGCACTGTAACCACAAATACCCTTTGTATGGACCCAGAAGGGAAAAGGAAACTGTATTGTTCCTTGGTGTTCCCCATCCGCTGGTATTTGTTGCTCCTAAAACATCTAATGGCTGTGCCTGCAGGTTAAGGCTATGGCCATATCACTGAACTGCTTGCCAAGGGAAAACACCTCAGCATGTTTATGAAAGCAGTCCGTGGTACGCATGGAAGTTCTTCAGAAGTCCTCAGAGCACTGAAAATAGTTGAGTAACCTCTGAGTGCTGCCCACACTTTCCTTCCTGCTGTTCTCACATATGCATTTAGAAAAGTGCTCACCCTCATTTGCTGGGAGCTGTGCCTGTCTGGTCCTTATTGGAGACACTGTGCTGTTCCATTTGTTAGCCAGAGGTGGGTCAGTCAAGATCACAGGAGACTCTCTGTCCACAGCATCGATCTTTGATGAATCGATGGTTTTAGCTTGGAAGAAAATAAAGCAAAGATCTGTATGATTATCATTTACTTTTTGTACAGGAACCTGAATATGCTCAATGCCCAGCAAGGAAAGGGAACCCATTCCTGCTGTTTTGATCCTCTGCCCTGCAAGGCAAACAGATGTGGTGCAGTAGGAATCACCTCCTCCTGTGCGTCAGGGGCCTTCAGTTCTCACAGATTTTAAAGGTGAAATGAACATCTCGGGACTGAATCAACAACCAAAGCAGAGCTTGTTTTCTGGTGGTAAATACGGTCATTGGTCTAAAAAGTATGAGTGCAACACCAGCTATTAAAGCATGAGGAAGTGTGAGGAAGAGGCAAGAGGAAGAATCACAGCTACTACCAACTCTGCAGATGAAAAAATGGGATCAAAAGGGTGCTAAGTAGTCCATACCTCTTGCAGGGCTCAGCAACTTCCTTTGCCTTCGAGTCCTACTGCAGAAGTAGGGCAAGTGGGAAAGCAGCTGCTGCTAGAGGGGAGGTTGTGGGAATTCCTGGGGCAGCAATTCACCCCTCTCCTGCACTGATATGTGTGGCAAGATCAAAAACCCCATGTCTTCAGGGCTCCCTGCTGCCTATCTGACCCCTATCCCCTCCTGTGGCATCTGTGGTTACACAAGTGTAATTTATTGAGTGAATAACTCGCCGAGGTAGAACTTCTCTGTTGATGATCAACTGAAACTTGGATACGAAATGCCTAAACAAACACATAAGACTTTGATGTTGTTAGTGAGTGATCAGAGGTTCCCTCCAGTAGACTGAACCATGGGATTGATAGGATAATTATTAGTTTGCATGAGACACACTAACTGGCACAACCCGATTCAAAGCCTGCTCAGTGTTTACCCTCACAGCCTTATTTGAGGATCCTGGCTCAGAGGCAGCCCTGGGCTGCCAGGAACAGTGCCTTGGGGAATGCAAACTCTCTTTTCACATGCCTTTTTCCCATATCTTAAATGTTCCACGCATTTCCTAGCCTATATTTAACTAGCCTGTTATGGTATCTGATTTGTATGGTCCGTATTTAACTTCATGCTAAACAAAACACTACTTGTGACTACAGTGATAATTACATGTTAACCTTCTAGTTGGCTAATTAAAAACCTTGGGGAAAAGGCCACTGTATCTTCACATGGCAGCCCAAACAGCTAATGTATCTGTTTTTATTTAAAATTAGATATAACCTCTTTGTGTCGAAAGGTTATACTCATAATCCATCTGCTTATGCCAACCAGATTCATCACATTTTCTCTTTACTCATTTCTACAAAACTCAAAATCTCTTTGGACCATCAGCCTTAAAGTAAGGAATAGCTTCCTGTAAGGGAAATAATTTCCCCTCAGGAAGGTTGAGAACCTCATAACCTACAGAGGGGACAAACAAACCCAGAAAAGCCACTACAAACACCAGCTTTTTTCTGGTACCTGGAGTGGAAGAAAGGAGAGGATGAGGGGAGGAACTGAGTGTGATTTTCAGGTCTCACTTCTGTACAGAAATTTACAAGAAAAGTCCTGAAATCACCATTCTTTACAGATGGGATTAAATGGAAGAGAGAAACAGACTGGACCATGAATTATCAGTGGTCAGCAGTGGGCTTCACTGAGCATGTGACAAATGATGACAGTCATTGTGGCACAGTGACTATGCCTGTTGTCTTTTAGCCTCGTGTCCAACACCTAAAACCATGACAGGAGCAGGGTTTCTATCCTTTTTGTGTCCTGTCTAGGCAGAGGCTAGTGAACACTCATGAAGGGAGAGACTAGATTCTCTTAGCAAAGATCAAGGGCATGAAACTGATAATATAAACCAGATTTTTTGTAATTTTTGATGTCTTCTAGGATTTCTTACTGCAAAGGCAGAGCAGCACGCTGCCTCCCTCGACTTGCTGTGTTCACTAATCTCTTAGTGGTTACTTCAGGCACCAGGAGCAAGGCTCACTTCTGAGGCTCATGACAACACAGAATGAAGGTTAGAATTATGGTTTCATTAGTGAAACGTGCATTGTTCGAGGGAGATAACTGTACCTTATATAACAATTCTGATTTCAAATAACAATTTCTGATTTCAAATATAGCTCCTTCTCAATGATTCGTACAAGTTTAAAAGAGATTTTCAGCTGCCTCCAGTTGTCTTGTTACCAAAAATGACTTCCCAACGTGCCAAAAGCCCTTTGAAAGACTAAAGCACCTGACTTTGTGGGACTGTCTTCATTGTTCTGGGCTTGGGAGGCTCAAGCAATTTCAACTATTACTGGCTATGGGCACCTGAAATATTATGTGAGTTCTGAAATATTTGCCTGTCATCAGAAATGCAGCTGGGGTTTAGAGACCTGATCCTGTAAGGTAGTGTGAGCTTTCTGGAAGACACTGAACAGAAGCTACTGGGGGAGCCAGTGGTACCAAGTGGGGCTGAGCTGGAGCCATCTGGTATCTCTCCAGATGGGGCTGAAGTGAACATGAGTTAGAATGATGGATGCAAGCCCAGTGTTAGGTGGCTTGGGTGACATGTAAGTTAGATGTTATCTGATGCTAAATCTACCTCATCTTACTTTCATAGATCCACACACGTGTGTCTACATCTTGTTGTGTTGGCTTGCTGGGTCTCCGAGCTGCTGTCCGGGCAGCAGCACAGATGGTTTCATCTGCTAAAGTCTTCCACCTGCTGAGTTTGTCCTTCTCCCTTGAGACAAAGACCTTGTGGCCTCCTTCCTGGGTGCTGAGGTGGAAGCCCAGACTCTGCAGAGTCAAGTGCCCCTTCTTGCTACAGGACCATGCCTGGCGTTCCCAGTCTCCGCAGGGCTCCAGCTTGACCAGAGCGTTCTCCCGCGCCTTGTGGGCCGACAAGCACTGCTTCGTTTGGAGGCTGACAATGGTCCTGCTGTCGGGGTCCCAGCTCCACTGCTGCTGCTGGGAATGTGCCTTGCAGCTGGTCAGGCTGATGCTGTTGGTGTTGTGCAGGGAGACACGAATGCACTTTTCCAGGCGGGTGTTCCGTATGAGGAAGCCTTGTCCCTCTGCTACTGCGGTACAATCAGAGCACGGTTTAGTATCTGTGCATGTCGGAGGCAGACGCCTCTTCTGAGCACCAGACATTGTAAATGCCCTGGGGAAGGGGAGAACATAACCCACCAGTCCTTTCCTGGGTGGACATGCCCAGATAAAGAGTTCCCTGGGCTTCCTAATTCCCCGGAATGGCATTTCTTTAAAATACGGAGTGTGTAAATAGCCCTGAGCAACACCAGAGAAAAATAACAGCCCACGTAACTAATGGGGAAAAAAGCTTACCATCCTTCCAACCTGAACAATTCTATGATTCTGTGAAATACCTGCCTATATATATTTAATTCAATATTTCAACTGCTATAATTAGGTACCCATCCTTCCCTCCCTCCGAAATGATTAGATGGTTTGGGGTTTTTTCACCTCTATCCGGGTCAAATCTTTCTTATAAAAAAGCAATTGAAATTCCCCCAGTGCTATTCATCTGGGGCCAGCTAGGCCACCTTGCACTACACTTTCCATTAAATGGCTTCTGGTGATGTTAAAGCAGTGTTGGGATAAAACCATATTCCATCAGAAATGTGTAAGTATTTGGCTGATGCCGCTCATGTAAGTTTTGAAATTACCTTCTTTTTGGCACACCTGACTTTGGTCTGTGCACCCCAGGCATGAAGGTACCATTTTTAACAACCCCTTTGTAAGAGAGAGACATTACAGCCATCCCACAACAAACATACAGTTTGAAGCAATTTCTGTAATTGCTTGTTGCTTTTAAG
The DNA here is from genome assembly GCF_003945595.2 of Pipra filicauda. NCBI lineage: Eukaryota > Metazoa > Chordata > Aves > Passeriformes > Pipridae > Pipra > Pipra filicauda. The sequence goes on from NW_024104396.1 coordinate 624,511, forward strand.
AGCAACAGGTCCCAACATCTCAGATGACTTAGGATGGATATTGTCATGTTATGTGGACAATTGGCCCTGTTTTCAGTATAAAATCGTCAGGTGTGGCCTGTGAACATCCTGAGCAAAATGTTAAATGCCAAACCATCTGTCACTGATGTGGATGTACCTTCTGCTGTGTATTTTACGCCTAAGACAGAGGAATAGAAATAAGTTTCAAGTTTTTGAACATTCTGGAAATCTCTTCATTACAATTAACACATGGTAACTCCCAGCTTTCAGCAGTGACTTTTTTTCCCCTGTTTTCCCCAGGAGCAGAGTTATAAAAGCCCCATCAGCAGAGCATAAAGAGTAAGAGGACACTGAAAAGTAATGTTAAACAAGAACACTGATTTTATCTAAACTACTTCTGCAGAGTTTCCCCTCCTAGAGCAAAGAACAATACTTTTCTCTGTAGCAAGTATTTGGCTCAGTACCTGAAAAAATAAGTGACAGTATAAACAGAAGCCAGTACACAATACCAAGGGTATAAACAATAGCTTAAAAGAGCTCTCATGTTTTTCTCTCAGGAAATTCTGGGGTTCTGTTAGATAAATCGTGCCTGGGGGCTGTTAAATCAGAAGCAGATCAGGCCTTTCTGCTCCTCCTGAATGCCTGGAGAGAGGCAGCTAGAAACCACAGTACTACTGCACCAGCTCTGAGATGAGGATGGATGTGTCTGCACTGGTATATTGAGTTTCATGGACCTGTGATAGCCACTGATCCAGACAATTTCTGCCAAGCCAATGTGCCTAAATGGAAATTAAATTTCTAGGCTGTCTGTGGACAGCTTATGAGTCCTGTTCTCTTTAACCCTTTTTGAGGGTTGGGTGGAGGTAAGATATTTAATGCACTTTGGACTTGAGTTTCTGCCAGTTTCAAAGGGCACGAGAAATATCTCATATATAATCTCCCATAATCCGCGGAAAATTGAAATGGATGAACACAATCCCACCACCACCCCACCCCTGCCTTTTTTCCCTAGGATCTGAAATCCAGAATTCTCACATCTTTGCTTCAGTTTAACTGTGAGAAACCCATTTCTAAAATAATGATTTGAGAGCTGTCTAAAAAAAGTAACAGGGGAATATGACAACTGTTCTGGGACAGATAAAACATCTGCTGAGCCCAGGATTTATGCTTAAAATGGTTTTTCTCATGTACACTACATTGTATTTTTCAGCTCAGAAGGTAAAAAATCCCATCATTTTGTTGCTCCATCAGTATTATGAGCTCCTTCTGCAGTTCCACACAGTCAACCTCAGTTTTTATTATTCTCAGTAATTTTGTGGCATCAGCAAACTTAATTACTTTATTATTCACCCCTTTTGATTTTTGTCAGCACCTGCTGATATCTTCACTCTGCTGTCACCATTGTCAACTTATTCCAGCTCTTTGTTCCAACCTGTGGGCTAAGCCTCTCTCTTACTCCATGAGAATGGAGCTTCTTAAGGGCCTTGGTGGAAGAATCTTATCAAAAAGCCTTTTGCAAACACAAGCACAAAGTCTTGGTCAGCTCACCCCATTTATGAGCTCATTGATGCCCTCATGGATGTCAGATGTCCCCATTACAAAAGCTGTGTTGACTTTTCTCATATTTTTCTGTCTGCCTGTAAATACTGTGCTTTGCTTTCACTGACTTTCCTGGTGCCAAAATCAAGCCTTGTGTCTCCCCAGGCTCTGCAAGGATCCCTCTTGAGGGGGACATCATTGCTGTAATGCAGCCCTTTGGTGCTGAGGTTGCTTTAAATAAGAGTTTACACACTCCTTAGAAGTATAAAAAAATGTCATCTTTAGTTTCCTGTAACTCAGTGTGAATGCCATGTGGGCTGGTCATTTGCCACAGAGTTATTTATGATTTTTTTTTCCTCCTAAAACTTCCTCTGCCAATTTTGCTTGATAACACTCTTCAAACTGCAGAGAGTGACTGCCTGACCATGTCTGAAGTGAGCACCAGAGCCAGTGATCCATTCAGCCTTTCTACACTGCCCTACTTTCAGCCTTCTTATATTTTTGCCCTTCTTATATTTATGTCAGCTGTTTATTAACCTCCTTACCCCCACCAAATTCCTATTTCAGATGCGTTTGAAAATTTCCATTGGCAGTTTTTTTGTGCCCTCTCTAGGTTCCTCATCTAAGTCTCTTTCTCCCATGTTTTATTACAGGTTTTATTGTTAAACGTGCCAGAATCTCTGCTGCTTTTTTTCTTTTCCCTACTTGGCAGTGGCTGTCCATTTGAAAGTTTTGTGTATTTTTATTACATTTTAAAGAGTGTTGCTTTTTAACCCAGCCAGCATGTTTTGCTCTCTTGTGTACAGCCCCTGGTGTTTTATGTTCCACTCTAAAGAACATGCCCCACACAGTTAAAGCTGGAGTATGTTTACTTTGAGATACACGTCAGGCACTAAGAATCTTTACTCAGGAGGCAAAATGACATTCTTTTTCCTGACATTGCCAAGTCCCCACTGTCCAGTGGTCCAGCAGATAAGGCCATCAGCCCTAACATTTTAGGGATGTTAACCTGGAGCAACCAGAGCATCCAGTGTACTCCCTGAGGATGGGACTCAGCGTTTTTGGAAAATACGAGCCTTACCCACAGAGCCCAAGTAGATGCCTGCTTTGAGCTGCTCATACTTGAACACTTAGGCCTCTTCATATTTTTAGGTACAAAATAAACAATTTCTAACAAGGCTCTTGATGCCAGCTCGTTTGTCCTATGATACTGCCTCTCTGTCTGGTTACAAGATAGAAAAAGTAGGCAAATATAGCCCCCTGCTTCTCTGCAGCATGGCCACCCTTGGGACATGCTGTTCCATGTAAGATTAGGAGCAAAAGCCATGCAATGTTCCTAATTAAGGTAATGCCACCAGTAAAGCCTTGGTTACCAGTAATCCCAGTGCGGCTGGGAAAGTTTTTGCTGTTTCTAGGCTTTTCTGCCATTTCTGTGATGGTTTGATAGAAGACACTTGCAAATTGTTTGGGGTGGGTTGTCCTCTCTAAAGGCTCTGTGGAGGGAACCAAGTCAGAGCTGAGCAAGCACAGGTTCCCAAAACACTCCAGGTCACCCAGGAATATCAGCATTGGCTTTGGCCTCTTTTGTCCTCCCTAGTGGGTTCCTAACACTTGGAAAAATCTTTTAATTAGCTCAAATTCTCTTTGCCAAGTGGGTGTTTTCTGTAGAGGGATGTGTGCTGAGTCACAGTCAGAAATTTACCTTTTCCTGCCTCTACCTGTCCTCAAAGACAGGTATCCATCTGCAGCAGCCATGGCACCTCTCATAGGGACTGCTTTGTGGGGGCATCTCACAGCCCAGAAGAGCTCCCAAACGTGTCTCTTTTTGGGTACCACCTTGTGACAGCAGCTCATCCCGAGTGACCCAGGTAGTGGCAACAGTGGCTGGGAGAAATGTCTCCAAGCTGTCTGCTGCTTCCACCCAAAATGAAGACAGCCCTAGGGGGTACCTGCACCATGGCTGAGAAACCTCAGGTCCAGCAGGACCATGACCTGACTTACTGGTGAGATAACCCAGAGAGTTTTCTGCTCGTGTTAATCTACCTCCACTCTTCTCCACTGCAGCAGATCTTATCTTTTCCACAGAGCATACACCAATGGAGACTGACCCACACAATTCTCATATACATCCCATATGTTTGTCTCCTTGCATAACTCCCCTGAATATCAGCTCTCCCAGGCCCCTCTTGCCTTCTTGGACTATTGCAACGGTTCAAAGAGCATGAGATGGGAAGAGGCTTTGGAAGACTCACATCCTTTCAAGCTGCCCTGACAGCAATGCTGGTCTTTGCCCTAGCTCTAAAAAGAGTTGCGAAGGACTCCAGTTCCTACCAGAAATAGCTCCAGCCCAAAAGAGGTAAAATTTAACCAGAAAATATGGGAATAACCATCTTGAGCTGCACAGACACTATGGTGATGAGGACAATACCACTCCATACAGTGCTACTAATTATGGTACTACTGGTACTACTCCCTTCAGGCAAAGATACAAATGAGATGATGCAGTAGCAGAAAAGGGAAACTCCCAGTTAAGGCAGGAGGATTCCTGGTGCAGGTGTTGACATTGCTCTCTTTTGATCACTTGTAGGAATATTACATTGAATCAAACTGAGGCAATCAGTTTGAGCTGCTGTCAGGTGTAGACAAACAGGGCCCCGAGTAAGTGAGTAGGAGCAGAGCTGAACGCAGCCCATCAGCAAATCCTTCAGCAAATCCTTCGTATGGAAACATCTCCTTCCATGCAAAGGAGCAAGCCCCTGTCTGCTGCCCATGCAGGACTCCAGCCCAGAGCTGTGGGATGAAGAAATTAAAAGCAGCTGGAAGGCACTTGCTGTCCTAAGAGAAGTATGATGGTATGTGTTTGGTCAAAGACAGGAAATTCAGATGTGCACAAGGGAGTGGTGAAATTGGCACTCTGTTTTCTGTTTTTATAACCAATACCAGCATGGCAGGAGGTGAGATTAAGTAATTTTTTTTTTACAGAACTGCTGTTGACTGGAACCATTTGCTTTATTTTGCCCCAGTCCTCCCTCAGCCTCCAACTGTACTTGCTTGATGTAAAGTTGAGAGACACAAATGTCCGTGGCAGTTCAGTGCATGTGGCCAATCTCCCTATGGAGAGGATGATGCTGGATGGAGCCTGGTGGATCCCTGCTGGAGAGCAAATACGCTTCTGCCCAGCAGAACAGGCAGAACTGGAGCTGGGTGAGCACAGCAGCCATAGGAAAAGAAGGAATGTTTGGGGCATGGGAAAAAAAAATAAATCTATAAATGATGGGAAGCTGGGGAAGTTGGAGACGTCACCACAAAGCTGGTGCAAGTGGGAAAAACCAGTCCCTGGGAGGATATGGTGAGTGTCTATAAAATCCAGAGAGGTCTGGAAAGGATGGACAGGGGCTGTCTGGTCAAGGACTGATCCCAGATGGGACAGGGGGTGCCAAGAGACAGCTCACAGTGTGCAGGAGGTGGTTCTGTACCCAGGAGTTGTGCATCCTTGCTGCCAGGGAGAGTCTGCACAAGCCAGCGGAGGAGATCTGATAGCTACTGAAGAGTTAAACACACTACAGTCAGGAAATCCCCCAAGCTGAAAATAGTTGGAGACTAGAAAATTAAAGGGGGAGGCGAAGTCTCCTATAAGCTTGGCTTTTCTGCCTCTTCAGTTGCCTAGGGCTGTCTTTTGAGGTTGAGAAATGAGGGATCAGGGATCAGCCAGCACTGCCATGGGCTTGAGGGAGAGGAGAGTGGCTCCTAAGATACGGGATCAGGCCAAAATGCCAAGCAGAGCCACCACCACCCTCACACTTAGTGCATGAGGATCCAGAGTAGGTGTTGAATGCAGTCTTATTTCAGCAGTTTTCTTTCTGTCTGTATAGACACAAATACTTCTGGTGCCCAACTTCCCTTCACCCACCCACCCCCACCTCACAGAGTCACCATTAGGTTTAACTTTGTAAGAAAACACTTTAGCTCCCTCCCTGCTTGCAGGTACTGTCCAAAGAAACAGCTGTCAGGACCAGCTTAGGCAATTCCAGGATTTTCAGTTTCCAGCAGGAAACCAAACCCTCAAAGGTCTGTTGACAGCAAGCACCTCTGTCCTACCAGCAGCCTTAAAACTCAGCAGCCTCAGGAAGGAGGGAATGGGGAGAGGCTGCTGCAGGGGGAGATCAGCCCCAAGCAAGAACATGTTTGTGCTCTGCTCTTTGAGGTTCTTTGGGCACTGCCAGGTGTTGGGAAGATAAATTCCTTTCTGGCAAAACAGTTGTGGTTTTATTAGTGGTCTGGCTGAAATGCAGCAGTTTGAGCACGTGTTTCACAGAAAGCATTACACTGGAAGGGAAAAGAAATGTCCTGTGATCCTCCATACTTTACAAATAAAACACAGCCATGAGGCTCCTGTCGTGTGGCAACAGAAAAAAATCACTTTCTTCTAACACTGGACAAGATCTGCATTAGAGGGAGAGAAAGAGCAAGACCCTAAAGGCTGCTCTGCTTTCCTAACATCCCACCATGGTGTCATCTCCAGGTCTTAACCAGATCTCCTCTAACTTTTAAAAGATGCACATGTATTGTCACCCCTTAATAGTACAGTGACATACCCTCAGCCTGGGGCTTTAAAAAATGAAAGACTCAGTTCACTGGATTTACCCTAATTGGAAAAAATAGCAGAAGTCAAACCTGTAGGAGTACAAACCTGTCCTTTGACCCAGGTGCAGAGGAAAATAAGGGCTGGCTGCTCAAAGCATCCCAGGGAACATGCACATAGAGATTGTGGAGCAGGGAACGGAAAGTAGCTTGTCAGAACTGCCAGTCTGAGGGTTGTCTTTAAGCCATAAACATCCCAGCTTTGCAACCCAAATAGCTGTAGCCCTCTGGTCAAGGGATTTTGAACAGCTCTGAGCAGGTAACCTGTAAAACTGCAGGGCTGTTCTCCTCTCAGATTCAGAGTCTGAATGAGCCTTGAAGCACTTCAGGGATTTATTTCAGTGAGTCCCTTTCAACCTGACATCTCAGGAATAATAAAAAGGGAAGTGTTTATTAGCTTGGGGAGTTTTTCTTTTCAAGGGAAATAGATCTGCCCAGTGCCCACGATGGGATGGGTGAGACCGCAGGCAGCACCACTGCCAGGTAGCTCTTCCTGGGCAGCGCCGCTCTGGCTCTGCAAGATAACACTCCATAGGACTTCTGCTTTTCTCATCTACCCATGCATGTCAGAACCAAGGCTGCTTGGGTGCAAAATACTCCTGTGTACGATACAGGGTTTGAGCAACCTCAGAAAGCAGCTGAATGTTAACACGAGCCACTACTGGGTCTGTTCCACGGAGTTGAGCAGTGCAGACACTGCAGCTTCCCAGCACATCCTCCTCCTAGACCCCCACCACAAGAGGAGGACAATTACATCGAGGTCCTGCTGCCCTTCCCACCACTCTCTCTCATGCTGCCAGCATGTTCTGAGCCCACTCACTTCTCCTGGGAAGGGGCAGATGGGGCAGGGAAGTCCTTAGGAAGTCACTTAGTGCCTGCCTCCCTCCCAGAGCAGGTTCATTCATCCACCATTCTTCGCACTTTAAAAACACTTTATAAAAGTGGCTGGCATGACGCTGTGGTGTCCCTGGCCCAACCATCCCCGCACCTTGCCAGCCTGTCCCTCACTCTTCTGTAGCCCTGTGTTTAATACCATTTTAGATGCTGCCCTGAAATGTGCCTGGAGGCACTTGTTTTACAGCTAGTGGGTTCAGAGCTTTGCAGCCTAAGCAACAGTTCAGCAGAAAAGCAGGTTAAAACCTGGGAGGCAGTTCTCTTCCTACTTTACAGCTACCCCGAAGGAGGAGAAACTTACCCTCAAGCCAAGGAAGAAGACAAATACAGCCCAGGCTCAGCCTGAAAAGCTCCATGGTCTGCCAGCACAGCAGGGGAGAAGGAGCCCCCAAAGCCTCTTGCCCACGAACAGTGCCAGGCAGCTCACTTTTCCCCCTTTCTCTGTCATTCACAGCAGAGAAACCTGCTGGGATGAGGAAAACTCTTTTGTCTCAGCACTGAAGGCTTGGCAGCCGGCTTATCAGCAAAGGATCAGCTTGGAGACACGGTCCCGCTCAGCAGTTATCCCTTAGGAGAAATCATATGACGAGCCAGGATGGGGGGGGACACTGGACTGAGATGCTCGTGGCCGCCGAGCTTGGCTCCTTAGCAGCAGCAGTTGCTCCCAGCAATGACAAGCGCATGCTAAGCAGGCTGGCAGGCTGCCTTCCTGGGGCTGGGAGCAGAGGAGGATGCAGGGGTGGCCTGGCAAGGAAAAGCAAATTTCGGCAGGAATGCCCCGAGGGGCGTTGGATGCGCCTGCTGAAACCTTGCACTTGGCTGTGGGTCGTTTTCTCTTTAGAGAGAATTATCCCCACCAAGATGATTTTAGGGACTGTCACAGTTCCTGGCAGAGATAAAACCTCACAAACCAGCTGTGGGGGTCCTGGAGCCGGAGGGTGATGGAAGGGGGAGTTGAGCTCCTGGATGGGGAGCAGGGTCTTGCTGCGGGTCTGCCCTGATGGTCACCTCAGGGGTTGCTTGGGTCGAGTTTGGCTTTTCATGCATCAGTTTGGGCTCTGCACAGTGGGGAAACCACACATCCCTCCCAGAAGAAAAGCAGCAAAGGCTGACAGGTGAAACAGCAGCGAGAGCTGTAATTTTGCTAGTGAGATACTCCCATTCAGCCACATCCTTTCCTGTCTCAAAAACACTTAAAAATGGTGGTTTCACTTTTACTTTTGGTGTCCAGTCCTAGCTGGCACCAATGTTGCATCTCCCAGCTCTGCCTGTGAGGCCAGGAGTCACTTGGAGGGCTGGGAGTTGCTTCCTTTAGTGGTCAAGCTGTCAAATTAAAACAGCACAGTACTGGCATTTATGCAAGGGCATAGGCTTAGGCCATAGCCTTGCAATGGTGCAACTCTCTCTTTGCCCAGCCCTGGGATGATGGCTCCCAGCTTTCCCACTATCAGAAGGGGGATCCGGCTTCAAAGTAGTCTGGCTTCTTCACAGGTGGATCTGCATATAGCAAGGGATATCCTGTGATCAATCAAAGGGGAAGGCTGGGGTAAATTCTTACCCTGGTGGGGTTGCTCCTGCCTGACTGCAGCACTGTACTCAAGAAAAATATCACAGAACTGGTTTCTTTGTGATTACTGGTTTCTTTTCCCTGTGGGAATGGGTCAAGCTGCACTAAATACCGGGCATTTTTAATTTTAAAAGGCACAGGTGTTAAACTCTGCACTGCATGACTGGCACTGAAAATGCAAACACTCTCCAGTGCATTGTTGGGTGAGTGTGTCCCTCCCTCAGAACACTGAAGCAAATATCCTGGTGAAGAGGTCACTGTTCTTTTCTACCATGGGTCCTGCTACTGCTTTCACCCTGAGATCTGGCATACCTCCTGTTTCTCCTCCTGGCCCTTCTGTCTGTTTCATACAAGGGAAGCAGAGGCATGGAGAGGTTGTGATCCGCCCAAAGCCGTGAAGTTTGCCTTGGAGCTCCTAAAGCCCAGATTTATCCCAATCCACTCAGTTGCAGTTGCTTTTAAGCACCCAGCAAGCCTTTCCCTGTGTGTGCCTGGGGTTGTCCTCCTTCTGCCAGACAGGGGCTCTCAGGCATTTTTGCTGTAGGGTTGGCATGGGAAGGACCATGCAGGGTCAGGCTACAGGTGTAACCCCAGGCCTGAATCCACCAGAGTCCCACAGAGGATGCTGAGCGAAAACTGAGAAAATAGTGTGTCCCCTACTCTTTTCCAGCCCAGGATTTCCCAATCCCAGCATGTTTAGCAGATTTTTTGCCTCTGCATGATAAGCAACTCAGATTTTTCCCTGGGCAAGGCCCTGTCACCTCCTTGAGGAGAATGATCACAGTCCCATTCCCACTGCTTCCCTTCTTTCTGCAGATATTTAATCTTGCCAGGACCTTCCTTCTTATTCTGAGTCCCCTCTTTTCCTGTTGAGGGTCTTTTAAACTCTGTGCAAAACCTTCAGGAAATCCAGGGGGTTTTCTTCTCCAGAGTGTGATTCGAGCTTTTTGAAGGGTATCTTCTTGCTTCGAATAACCAAGAGGTTAACAGGTTAACACAGGTTAACCTGCTGTTAAGCCATACTCACTTCCTTGCCCTAAGGAAAGAAAGGAATGGAAGGAAAAGTCTTCATCTTATCTTCTGTGTCATTAATGAAGATATTAAATACCACTGGTCCTGCTACGAACTCCTGAGGGATCCAATGGCAAATCTTTTTTTATGGCTTTGGCAATCCCTTAATGAGATGCAGGATGTTCAGGCTGCTACTGAACAAACCTCTGACACCAGATTGAGGAGACCCCAAACCAGAAACCAATGCCCTATATAAGCCCTGGAGAAAAGTGGTCAGTCTTTCTGTCAGCACGGACTGAAAGGAATCAGCTGAACATCAGACACTGAGATTTTTAGGGTTTCAGGACACAATTTTGGCTTTATTTCTTTTAAATGCAAGAAAGTATTTTCATATGCAATTGCTCTGTAGCCTTAGAGCCCATTCTTCCCCAGTGCACTGCCTTGCTTATGGCATGGTGCAGCCTCATGCATAGGGATGCTTTCTTCAAATAGTTTCCACAGCCTTTCCTGGGCTGTCCCTAGGAGACAGCAAACTATTTTCCAGCTGTGGCCTCTCCCACGTGGAGCAGGATAGTCCTGTAATTGCTGGCTCTCGGTCACGTAATTTCCATGTCAGTTAGTCCTTGCCAACTAAGTCCCATGGAACAGCCTTGTTCTTGTCTCCATCGTCAGTTTGTTGGGTGCATTGCTTTTTCTCATCGTTTTGCAGCTCATGGTGAATTTAATCAGAGTGAAGCGACCATCAAGTGAAACATCATCTCCTGATGGTGGCATGGTACTAACCACCAAATCTTCAGACACCGGGGTCACTCACCAGACACTCAAATGCAGCCCTGTCTGGTCTGGGACAGGCACTGCTTTTCAGCACGCAGCAGAGACGAACATTTCACCAGCCTAAAATTTTCGAGGTGCTCAGGAACAGCATGGCCATCTGTTAGGTTTTGACTTCAGTCTTGGAGCCAGCAAGGTACTTTAGGACACTGGGGATGCCAGCAAGCAGCTTAAAATCCGAGCTCAATCCTGTACCCTTATTGTCATCCCAGAACAGAAATGGCAAAACTTGCACTGGGTCTGCAGGGTGAGAAGGACTGGGGTTCTGAGGGGCTCCCTGTTTGCTTGGTATTTTAGGAGTGAAATCTTCCTCTCTCCCTGGGTAATGTCCTTCAGGCAAGGTGCAAATGCTCATTAGCTTTCTTTTCAGCTCTCTGGCCTATCGCAGGTTTTCTCTGCAGTGAAACCTTTGTTCACAGAGAAGCACTTGCCATTGAATATTTATGAAAATAACCACAGTAAAGATCCTGTACCTCCAAGAAGAGATGCAGAAGGAAGAAGGTATTTTTACATACCAAAATTCTCCCATGGCTGGGAAGTGGAGCTGATCTGGGATAAAGCAACAGCTCCAGAGATGCCTGGGTTAGATGTGTCCTTGCAGATTTGCTCCTGGTCCCATGTGAGCAGCAGGCTGAGACCATGGGGATCCCAGAGCAGATGTGCTCAGTCTGCCTGAGAGCCTTATCTCCCACTGAGTGTGCATCAGTGCCACAAGAAGTCCCACAGGGGCAGGCATGAGATGAATTGTCCAGGACCGCTCACTCTGGCAGGCAGTTGGCTTAACCCATGCAGAGCATGAAGCGTCCCTCAAGGACCTAACTGGTCCTGCCCTCATGATGGGTCTTTGGTTCACTGTCACAAGAAAACAGTGACCAAGAGCAGTTCCCCTTCAAGAGCTAAGCCTCTTCATCTCTCTGCTGTTGCAGGCAGCTCCCAGGAGCTCCCTCTCCAAGCAGAGCCTCCAGCTCAGCCTGGATCTAAGTGGGAGAAAGCCCAACTGAAATCCAGGTCACTTCTTGGCTTCTTCCTTCACCTGACATGAGCTCAGCTCACTGACTTCATTCAAAGAAGACTGAGATGACAGCACCCTTTTATTCCTCCTTTTCCTGTATTTCCACTTTCCCCCAGACTGCTCACATGATTGCACAAAAGGACCTTTTCTCCCCTCACCTGCACCTTGCTTATCGCTCTCTGCTCAGTTTGTTTCTCCATCAGGGGGAAGGCACCTCAAAAACTCCCAGGAGCTTCTCACGAGCACTGGTCCTGATACAAGAGGGTCTGATGATCTCAGTGCTACCCCAGGAATGCCTGATGACCAGTCACCCCACAGCCCCAGGACAAGTCTGGCAATGGTCTCTGGGACTCAGCCTGAGCCACCGGCTCAGCAGGTGGAGCTCCTTCCCAAGGATGTGGGCAAAGCGGCACTCAGCATGCAGTGGGATGCCGTGGCCACTAGCAGCAGCACTTGGACGCTGCATGCAGGCTCAGGAGTCAGAGAGAGCTCTGAAATAGGGAAAAAGTTGATTTGGCAATGTTTTTTTCTACTGTCTTTGGAAGGAGGAGTTTGTTCATACAAGAGGACAGGAGTGGATCTTCCACTGCCTGCTCCTGTAGCAATGAGGAATGAAAGATCTGTGCAGTAAACTCTATTTCTTTCCTGGTGTTGAGGGACTGGAGTTCTCTGGATATGGAAAAAACTCAGGTAATATTTTTGCTCTAGACCTGAGCTGGATTTGCGAGACTCCGGGGGGCTTATGGCACTGTCAGGCTTGCACAGGGTAATCAGCTTTGCAGCAGCACCCTGTGCAGGCAGAAGTGAGCAGGATCTGTGCAGCCACCTTCACACTGAGGTGAGCTAAAAACCCTCCAGGCATCAGGAGCCATGGGGAGCACAGCAGAGCCCCTCAAATCAGGATGGCTTCCAGAAATAGGCCTGCTCAGAGTGGTCTGGTGAGTGTGAGCTGGTGCGGGTCTCTCCATGTCGCTGGTGCATCCCTGCAGGATACAGCCACAAGCCCCCCAGCAGGTCAGACTCTGTTGCTGATATGGGGTTAATGTAAAACAAAATCCTGTTTCAGCCTAAGGATCTGGGGAGATCCCCATGGGCCAGGGGTCAAGGTGGTGAGGCCAGTCATCACCCTCGCTGGAGCTGCCAGGAATTGCAAAAAGCCCAGAGCTGGGGTGAGTGGTGCACTCAGCACTGTGGCTGATATTGTCCCTTCAGGACAATATTTCCAGGTGGAGCAGGGTCCTGCACCACTCCAAGAGAGGGACTCTGACTATGTCCCTCCTCTCCACCTCCTTGTGTTGCTCCAGGTGCTCCATAAGTGCTGGCTGCTGGTGGCAGGGATTCTGGTGCCCTTGCATGCACCACATGGACTGCAGAGTGTCCTTGGCAATGTCACCTCACCCTCTGCATCCATCCCCCAGCCACTTCCACCTCGTGTTAAGCCTTGTTGGCTTTGTAGCTAATCTGTGGCAGCTCATAAGATAACCCTGGCTCTCCCTCCTTGGCTGCAGTGATAGCAGACACCTCTTTTCTCACGTCATCTATATGCACAGGAAAAATGGTGAGCAAACCTCCCCCATGCCCCTTTTAGTAATAAATCCCCCATATGACACACATGTTTGCCAGGCTTCTGTGAGAAATGAGAACTGATGGGAATTGCATTCTACTTTGTGTGTGTTTTCTGTTAAAAAGGTTCATTTTAAACATTCTAAAAGGGCTTGGTAAATGATTAATCAGTTCTTGCAGAGTTTGACAGGGCAATAGTTTGTTTATGACTTATTATGTTTAGCTATCTATGGTGCTTTCTGCTATGATACATTGTATATGCTCCCTTTGAGCACCGGAGAGTGACTGCTAAGTGTCTGATAACCTGTAACAAAAAGAATTTCAATATAGAAAACTATCCCTTTATTTAAAGAAAGAATTGTCTCCTGATGGGTTCCTTGATGAGTGATGGTCTCCTTGCACCAGCAGGTAGGTAAACATCTTGGATTGGTGAAAATCTGAGGATTCGGGCATCACACAGCTGGAACCTGAACTGAGACCTTCTGCTACATATGCCAAGAGATCACGGGGGTTGCTGGGGACAGATTTGGTCTAGAGGAAGGAGACTCTGGGGGAAGGTGCACTGAGGGATTTAGGTGTGTAGCTGCCCTTCAAGCTGGCTGACGTGTTTCATCTCTTGAAACTCTTGAAGCTTTTGTTTACCTGTAAGAGAGTCTAAAGTCCTGGCTCATTTTCTGCATGTCACGGCACTGGATATGTCAATGTTTAATCTGTGCATGCTGAGATCCTTGGGGTGAGGAATCCCGGCTTCTTTCAGCCTGGAGGACCAACAGTGCCAGATCCATACCAGACTAGCACCTGATCAACCAGCCCAAATATAACACAACAGTGCCTGTATCCCTGGGACATCTGGCTTTCAGGGCACTACAGGAGCATTTGTGCCATCCTTGCTTGGAAGCACTTGCACTCTGTGTGGGTTAATAAAGTACTCACTGGAACAGAGAGGCTTTGCAAGGACCAGTTAGTCACGGGTTAGGAACACTGTGATGCCATAACCCCGTGAATGGAGCAAGGGTAGGGCTGGATCTGGGCTCTGGGTCACCTCTGTACACCCCCTGTCAAGAGTCCCTCTCATCCCCCCCCGGCAGCAATCAGGCTGCCAGCTAGGTCTGCAGATGTTTAAGAATCTCATGAGATGTAAGTCCTGAAGGATGGAAGGGCAGCTTCAGAAATTCCTTTTGCCTGGTGCAATCTATCCTGGGAGTCCCAGCTTCATGCTGTGCTGCCTCCAGATGTGCCAGTGCCTGCACTCCCTCTGACCACTCACATCTCACCTCTTCTCTGTGAGGGGCAGGGCTGGGATACCAACTTGGCATCCCACAACATAACAGGAGTTAGGAAAACCCAAAAGACCCTGGGGACAGGACAGCTTGGCTCAGGAGTCCTGGCTCCCTCATATATTCCACTTTTCTGCCACTGGTCTTCTGCTCCTGGGGAAATGGAGACGTTTAAAGCAAGTATCGGGGAGTGAAATCACTACATAGAAAGCTTGGAAACTTTCTTCATGTCCTTTACTGTTGTAGGGATTTTTGAGTCATGATGTCCTTGTGTTTTCGAGTTTTTTATGTGTTGTTTAATATTAACAAAAAAAAAAAAAAAGGAAAAGGGATAGCCTATCTTTCTGTTCCTTGTTTTTTCACCTTGGAAAATGGTGCAGCTCATTTCAGAGGAGACTTCTGTCTCAAGGCTGTTTGGGAGGGAGAAAGGAGGAAGGAAGAAGGAGAGGAAAGCTCCAAGGTCAGCAACTGAGAACCGACACAGCACATAAAAATCTCTTCAAAGTGAAAAGGTTCTTTTGCCAAAACACAAGGGTTTCAGTGTAAACCACCTGAGCTGGATTCAAAGCCGTGTCAGGAGCCAGGCCAACACAGGGGAAGCTGCCGGGTCTGAGCACTTTGGAGCTTCCAGAGTGCCCCAAGTGCATGTAACCCAGCCTGCTCTCCAAACCCACCCCGTCCTGGATCACCATTTTTTTGGGGGCAGCAGTAACCTTCCTTCTGTCACTTCCCTATGCCAGCCAGGACTTGCCTGGGAATGCTTTTTGTCCACTCCAGCTCTTTTTCTCAGCAAAGGCTCACTCACCCCAAGAATGCATTACAAAAAACAGCCAGGCAGCTAAGTTGGGCAGTTGGGGATCTGCTCTGATCGATCCCAAAGGTGGTGACCTCTGGCTCTCTGGGTGGCTTATCATCTCTGTATACTTAGATACTGATGTCATGGTGACACAGGTAAATACACCCAGCACGTATTGCTGGGCACAGCTTGGATAAGCAAGCTGGCTCTTTTCTCACCTTTCCATATAGGCTGCTCCTGCAAATTTGCATCCTGGCAGATCACACAGATCCCAGGATGGGGCCGGGGGAGCAGTGAGCCCAGCTGCACAGAGTGTGTTGCCTTGAGCCTCCAGCCTCAGTTTCCTCTGCCTGTGTTTTTGTTGGCAGTGGATACTCAGCTGTGCAGCACAGGCTGGCTTGGTGATGCTTGATACAGCTGGAACATGTGTCACCTTCTGTGCATATCTCAACAAAACAAGGTTTTAATATAGTCCTGGTCTTGCAACAACTTCAATTTAACCTGTCCTCAAACTCTGTACCAAAACATCTTCCATCCCTATTGCACTGTAGTGTCTTGCCTGGCATAAGCTCAGGAGCTAGAGAATTATAATAAATTAGGACAACTGAATTACAATAAAAACCAGATATACATATGTAGGGAAACATTCTCTTTTGCCCCTGCCAGGGTAAGAGGGTCTGTCCTGGGGTGATGGCTCTGAGACAGGTAGCATGGCAGGCTCTGCCCAGCTGCCCCGGAGAAACACATCCCCACAAACCCACATCTCCATGCAGCTCAGGAAAGGAACAAAGTGCAGGGAGATAAAACATCACTCACCAGCTGTATCCCCAGAGGGTGGTGGGGAATAGCAGGTGAAGCTGGAGAACTCAGCGCAGCATTTCTCTGTCTGAAGCAGAGAAGTTGTGGATAGGAGGGGAAATCCAGCAGGGCTTATAATTAATGTAAAAACAGATCAGCTTGTGAAGTCTAGCCTGTATGCTCAGGTACCAGGCACTTCCCCTGGCCCCACTCGCCTGCAGGCTCTGGTCTGACTTTCATCCCTTCATCCTTGCTCTGCAGGATGCAGCGAGGTTGCAGCCAAGAGAGGGTCATGGGAATCCTGGCACAGATCCGCTCCAAAAAAAGCTCAGCCCAGCTGCCAGCGAACAGGCTGCCACTGGAGAGCAAAGTGAGCCAGAGCCACAGGGCTGCAGACAGAGCGGAGGAGCTGCGGCCCTCAGTAAGATTTAATTGGGTTTCTTGGTGTTTATAGCCCTTTGTTTCATGAAATAACATTGCAGATATGAGTGGCCAAGCTTTGGAAAGGAGGCTGTGAACACCTACCTGCAACATCCAGGATTTCCTGTCCACCAGTTGGAGTAAAAGAATTCAGCAGCCAAGTTTCTGCAAAGCAGTCATGGACAGTCGGGTTACTCACCGCCTGGGAAAACATGGAAATGCTCCAAAGGGTGCTGCCAAAGAAAGGCCTGAAAATGTCATACCTGTGAAGCAGAAGCCCTCCAAGGAGCTGAGGCCCATGCTCGGGGCCATCTTGCTGGGCCTCATGCTGTTCATCGCCGCGGTGGTGGCCTGGTGCTACTACACGGTGTCCCTGCGGAAGGCGGAGCGGCTCAAGACGGAGCTGATGGACCTGCGGGCGGACGGCTTCGTCATCAGGAACCAGCACGGGGAGGTGGTGTTCCGGCTGGCCTTCCGCTCGGGCAGCCTGGACCTGGAGTCGTGCTCCAAGGAGGGCGAGATCCTGAGCTGCACGCGGTCGAGCCGGGGGCCGCTCAACTTCTTCATCCAGACGGTGAAGCCCAAGGACACGGTGATGTGCTACCGCGTGCGCTGGGAGGAGCTGGCGGCCGGCCCGGCGGTGGAGCACACCATGTTCTGGGAGGATGCCCACTGGTACGGGGGCTCGGAGATGAGCACCCAGCACTGGCCCATCCGCCTGGCTGGCTACCAGGAGCCCGTGCCCTACGTGACCAGTGACGTCTACTCCTTCCGCGACAGCTTTGGCGGCATCCTGGAGCGCTACTGGCTCTCCTCCAAGGCGGCGGCCATCAAGATCAACGATTCCGTGCCCTTCCACCTGGGCTTCAACGCCACTGAGCGCGCCCTCTTCTTCCAGGCCCGCTACAAGGACTCGCCCTACAAGCCCCTGCCGGGGCAGCCGCCCTTCCCCGAGCTCAGCTACCGTGTCTGCGTGGGCTCCGACATCACCTCCATCCACAAGTACATGGTGCGCAGGTACTTCAACAAGCCCTCCAAGATCCCTGCCGAGAACGCCTTCCGATACCCCATCTGGTCCACCTGGGCACTCTACAAGAAAGATATAAACCAGGATAAAATTCTGCAGTTTGCAAGAAACATCAGAAAGTACCGTTTTAATTGCAGCCACATAGAGATCGATGACATGTACACCAAAGCCTATGGGGACTTTGATTTTGACCCTGTCAAGTTCCCCAATGTGATGGATATGTTTGCAAAACTGAGGGAAGATGGGTTTAAGATCACCCTGTGGATCCATCCCTTTATACACAAAGATTCCTCCAATTTTGGTGTGGGGATTGAGCGTCAGCTGTTCATCAAGGAGCCATCAGGGCGGCTGCCAGCCATGGTGGAGTGGTGGAATGGCATTGGGGCCATCCTGGACTTCACCAACCCAGCAGCCCGGGACTGGTTCCAGAGCCACCTGCGCCAGCTCCGACACAAGTACGGCATCTCGTCCTTCAAGTTTGATGCAGGTGAGACCAGCTACCTGCCCAAGCAGTTCAGCACCTTCCGGCCGCTCTCGGACCCCAGCATCTGGTCCCGGCGCTACACAGAGATGGCCATCCCCTTCTACGAGCTGGCCGAGGTGCGCGTGGGCTACCAGTCCCAGAACATCTCCTGCTTCTTCCGCATCATCGACCGTGACTCCGTCTGGGGCTACGAGCTCGGCCTCAAGTCCCTCATCCCCACGGTGCTCACCATCAGCATGCTGGGGTACCCATTTGTGCTGCCGGATATGATTGGAGGGAACTTCCTCCCTAATAAGACAGAGGGGGCAGTGGAGATCCCCGACCGGGAGCTGTACGTGCGGTGGCTGGAGCTGTCGGCCTTCATGCCCTCCATGCAGTTCTCCATCCCGCCCTGGCTCTACGACAAGGAGGTGGTGGAGATCGCCCAGAAGTTCACGGAGCTCCACGAGTCGCTGGTGGCCCCGCTGCTGCTGGAGCTGGCCGGGGAGGTCACCGACACGGGCGACCCCATCATCCGTCCCATCTGGTGGATCTCGCCCCGCGACGAGGCCACTCACAGGATCGACTCCCAGTTCCTCATTGGGGACACCCTCATGGTGGCACCTGTCCTGGAGATGGGCAAGCAGGAGCGGGATGTCTACCTGCCGGCGGGCAAGTGGCGCAGCTACAAGGGGGAGCTGTTTGAGAAGACCCCAGTGCTGCTCACTGACTATCCCGTTGACCTGGACGAAGTTGCCTATTTCCTCTGGGTGTCCTAACATGGTCCTCATCAGTGTACAATGGACTCAGTGATTAATTAACCAACAGCTTTAATGACCTGTGAATTGGCATAGTTTTTTACATTGAAACACTTCATTATGAAATTTGAAGAAAACACTGAGACTTCTGTTTTTTTATGGAGCAAGTGGTGCTCCATAACTGATTAATATATATTGGATGAGTGTCTTTGTTATTGCAGTGTGACAAGTGCAATGTATAGAAACACAGTCTCTGCTCATAATCTTTTCCTACCAAGAAATGCCATGCATGCTTCTTGTTTATAAAGGAAATTACATGGACTCCTTTGTTACCCAGTTGCACAGCTGATCCCCTGAGGTATTTAAAATTTCATGTGCTTAGTGAAGGAGGCAGCTGCAGCAAATTACTTTTTTTTTTACAAAAAGCAGTCTGTGGTTATCCTGAAGAGGAAGGCACCCAAACTGCAGCCTGCACAACAGATGGGAACTGATGCAGGCGTGAAGAGGAGTTTACACTTCCCATGGCTATCTGAGTAAGGAGAAGAAAGCTGCAGCACTTGCTGTATGCTGTGGCAACTGCTTTCCCCCTTTCATAAATTATTGAGAATCATGTCCATGGTGTGGATTCAGGTAAGCCTGTAAATGTGGTGAAATCTCATGGTAGTAAAGATTAATACATAGTACCAAGTCAGGGTTTAGACTTGATAGTGCTCCCATGTGTGTTTTGGGACCATGTTTAGAGCCAAAGGGTGCAATCTGTCAGGTCCCAGGGGAGAACTTGGCCTCCTCAGAGAGTTCAGACAATTAACAAACCAGCCTGAGTGCCCTGCTGCCTCAGTTTCCCCATTGAAAATGTTCTCCCACCCTGTGCTAATGGAGATCCCTGTCCATGAGCCGGTATTCTGCCCACACAGGTGACTTCTCCTGAGTGAAGGTGTGTCAGCAGCTCCTGAAGGCTTGTGGTAGGCAGGCTGTCTGTGAAATGCTCTCCACTCCTGGTCCAACCTTCCCTCTGTTTTTAAACAAACAAAAGCTTAAAGGTGACACATCTGAGCAGTTTGGGAGAGCCCAAGAGTCTCTGGGATGCAATGTGCCTTCCCAAAATGAGAGACAGATCCCTTTGCTGACCCCAGCACACTGCTTGTAGGTAACTGGGAGGTAAAGCTCTTGTGTGGCCCCAGGACAGGAGAAAGCTCCCTTCTTTAGGGGTTTGTCCCAGAGCTGATCCATACAAAAGGTAAACAGGGGCTGGAGAACATCGCACTCACTCCAGGGCTGGTTTGGTGTCCAGGTGAAGCAGCCCCAAAACTGGCTCAGACTCCTGTTACCCATCAGGGGGTCCGTTGTACCGAGAGGACTCTGCGTGGGCACAGTGGCACAAGAGCAATGCCAGATGTTCTGGATGAGCCAGAACATCTTCTAGATGCCCCTGAGAGCAGCTGAAGCTACAGTAATGCTATTGCTGGTGTGGCTGAGGGGAGGGACAACCCCACTTTAATCCAGGGATGTGAAAGGGAAGGCAGTGCTCATCAGTCTGCCAGTTCTGTTCAGAGTTAACAGGATATCTCTGAATCCTTACCGTAGGCTTTCTTCTATTCCAGGATAGTAGTTTCCAAGGAACGCATCTCCCCCGAGGTTGAGAAACTGTTTCTGAATGCTACTCTGTTGCTGCTTTGAAGCCCCAAGGAGTCCCTGACATATGAGCTTGGGGGAACCAGAGGGTCCTGGAGGGGCCCAGCAAGATTCCTCTGGCTGTTGTTGCTGCACCAAAAAAAAAAAAGCTTTCTGCAAAGCTGATGCCCTCGATGCTGAGGAGAGGTGGGAGAACCAGACTCCAGCCCCCTCATATGGCACCTCTGCCTGTGTAATCAGTGTGTTCTGTATGCACACACAGCTCTGCCACCCACCTGCATCACAGACTGGGTGGAAAAAATAGGCATCACTGAGACTTTCTGCAAACTCTGGAGATGACATGACATGCCTGGTACCATGGCTGCAAAAATGCCTCCCCCATCCCTTTCCAGTCTTTCCCCCAGTGCTTTTCCCTGCTGCCCACCCAAGCCACAGGGAGCCATGGGGGATGGGTACTGGAAGCATCCTGTGAGCAGGTGGCACCCCAGCCACCTCTCGACACCCTCCTGCAGCACCAGGGCTGTGTGCTGACAGAGGAACATCTTGTTTGCCTTGCTAAGCCTCAGTCCTGATTGGTTTTTTGCACTCCCAGTGCTGAGCAAGAGCTCTTTGCTGGAGGTGCTGGTGACATGGGACTCTGCCCCAGCACACAGCTCACCCCAGTCAGCCTATTTTTTGGCAGGGGCAGTTTATTGCCCTTAATCTTTGATGATCACTGAGATAAAAACCACCTAGCCCTCCTGGCAACATAATAAAAGAAATAAAAATCTCTGATTTTCTGTACTTGGCCTCTGGGATGTTGCATCAGCCCAGACCATCTTTTATGACTCTCCTGGCACAAGGCATCTACAGGCTGGCAGCTCCCACCAGGCTCGGGACGAGCTGAGACTGAGGAGGTTGTTTTTTTCCTGAGCTGCCAGCCTGGCCACATGCCCTAAAGGTCTCTGCTGCCGTCAGTTTCTCCTTTTACCACGGTCCTCCCTAGCCCTGGGGTCTGCCTGCGTGTTGTTTTTTTCTTACTTTTAATAAAAGCTGTTATTTTGAGCAGCATGGACATGCTCACAGCTAGGATCTCATGGGTCAGCACCCACTGCTCTGCTGTCACCATAGGCACCTCCTTGAAATCCAGTTATGAACTGGGCTTTTGCTTTAGCCTCGGTGGTGTTTCGACTTTGCCATAAGCACTCCCCCCTGTGCAATACAGTGTTTTCAAGCACTGCCATTTTAGCTGGGATGCAGCACAGAGTTGTTCCCACTTGCCGTCCCCATATCCCTGACGAGCCTCAGACACCCTCTCTACACACAGCACCAGCTTTTGGGAGGATGCAAACCAAACCTAAACCTAAAGCACCGATTCCAAAGAGGACCTCTGCATTATTGAGGATCTGCTGCAAGCCTGTGACTGCTGCAAGTTGCCAAGGTCTTCAGCAGGGCCAGCTTCACCCTCCATGTGATCATCAGCCAAGTGTATGGATGCCACTCGCATCCAAGGAAGAAGTCAAAGGAACAGCATTGGGAAAATGTCTTTTACTGCAAAAGGAGTTAACTGAAGTTCCTCTCATTTCTTAAGCCACGCTGAATGTGTTGGCCAGGGCTACTGATGCCTGATGGCACAAGGCAGCTGTGGTTTGTGCAGTTAACAATGGAAAGGGAAGGAAAAACATTATGTGGGGCAAAGGGGGATGGTGTGGGGTAAGGCAGGCTCCTAAATGAGCTTCATGTGCTCCATTCCTGGGACTTTCACAGCCACAAATATCTACTCCATCCCCATCCTTGCTGTCAGTGCCATCTGGAAAAGGGAACCCTGGGCAGTGGGGACAGCCAGGGCCCAGAAGGACCTTCTGGAGTGCCCGAGGGGAGCTGAGGGCAGGCTCCTCTTCTTCATTTCCTGCAAACAGTCCCAAAGTATGTGTCCTCTGAGAACACTGCGGACTAGTAAACCCCCCAGAGTCAGTGTTGATTAGCCTTTTTTGGGTGGACATCAGTAAAAACGGGCACGACAGTATGGGCCCCACCCCCGGGGTTGACACAACATCGGGGTTTGCCCAGACGTGGTCTTTTCCAGGCCATCCCTAAGGCACAGCTATTTTCCTTGCTGTCAGGACCTAAGAAAGGGCAATCCTTGATCCAGTGTGATTGTCTGCCACCACTGCAAACACAACAGTGGGGTGACTGCCAACTCCTCCTTTTAAAACATACACCAAAGCTGCAGGCTGCCAGCTTTAATTAAAACAACAAAATCTCAACTGTGATTTCAGTGACAATAAGGGTAAAAGAAGCCCCAGATACCCCTGAACCACCAGCTGAAGCAACTTGGTCAAGAAAAACATAGTTAAACTTCTTTTTGTTTTCCAAAATTTTTATCTCAATCAGGGTGATTCATGTTACAGTTCATACCAATTAAGAATTACAAAAGTGGTTAAAAACAGACCCACCAGCATTACAGTCTGACGTAGGACAGCATGTGCAAACACAAGCACCCAGGAAACCCGATACACAACAGTGCAAGCTTCAAACTTCCATCACATGAGCATCGCATGTGGAAAGGCTGAATCCAACTCCCAAACCTGTTTTGGGGCTTTTCCATTGCTGAGACAAGCTAATTCTTGCTTTGGCCAGTGACTCACGGTGTAAATCAGAGAAATCCCCCTACCAGCAGTTCTCAAGGTGTCTGTGCAGAGCTTGTGGTCTACAAGGTCCAAGAGATCCTCAAGTTTTGCAGTGCTACAGCACGGTGTTAGAAGTAGTGGTTTTGGTAAAAAGTTGGATGGAAAGGGCACCTAGAAGCCTGAGACACCTTAAGGCAGCACTGCTGAGTCTATCCCCAACACCAGCCCTTACATCCTCTCAGCAGCTTTATCCTTCCTCTTGCTGGAGTCCTGAATAGCCATACAGCATTTAGAAAAAAAAGGGTACTGTATAATCTTACCCATTTATGATAGAGTTAAATAAAAAGAAAACTAAAACTTTGTTAATAAAAGCCTTTCTTTTGAGGGGAGGGGAAAGAAGACAGTGTGTCTTATGGAGAACTTCCTCCCTGACCTCCCTGACAGTGCCTGATACCACTGAAAGGAGATTGAAGGCACTCATCTGGCTGCTCCCATCATTTTAATAGCAGAGGGATGCTAAGAGGAACTCTGTGTTTCTCTTCACACAGTCTCATCCCTTACTAGTGAGGGATGTGGTGAGTGGCACAGAAACAGGGGAAGACATGCAATATCTCCTGGGATCCTTCCCATGAAGTCCTGTGCCAAGGATCCCACTTCTACATTGGGAGCTGAGCTGTGCAGCAACACCCCCTCCACCTAATGACTCCCACACCAAGGGATGACAAGTATTTCAGGTTGAAAGGGAAGAGCTGGAGCCTATCAAGGCATGACCTTTATGAATTTCTGGAGGTCTCTCCACACCCTGTCCTCCCTGTAGGCTTTGGCCAGACTCATCTCCAGGAGATCCTTACCTTCACCTCCACCCTCCAAGCAAGGCCCAAGTCCTGCTAGTGCCCTGATGAATGATGCTGAGATTCCAGAATTAACTCCTTGCCAGAAGGAATCTGTAACTGGTGCTGTAATCATTCTTTGTACTGGTGGTGAGGAACAAGCTTGAGTGCTTCAGAATTACAAGCCTGAGAAAAAGGCTTTGGAACATACTTGTGCTCCAGCTGGGCAAGGACCTATAAGGCTCCCCTTACATCTCATTTTGAGGCTGAAACACCAAATTATGCAGGGCAGATTCAGATCTTAAGGGATGTTCCAAAGAGACC
Source organism: Pipra filicauda (assembly GCF_003945595.2). Classification (NCBI taxonomy): domain Eukaryota; kingdom Metazoa; phylum Chordata; class Aves; order Passeriformes; family Pipridae; genus Pipra; species Pipra filicauda. The sequence continues at coordinate 648,503 of NW_024104396.1, forward strand.
TTCAAACCAGACTTCCTCCCTTCCTAACTATAAAACTGGATTCAGATTTTGCCCCAACACCTAAATTTCTCCTCCTCGATTCCACCACAACCCCCAGGCTTAGTGCATCTCTTTTTCTGCCTCCTGTAAAGCCCAGTGGTAGGAGACGTACTTTGAGAAAGATCCTCACTGGTACTCAACCCTAACCAAAACATGAACCATCTCCCTCAGTGGCAGACTCATGCTGGACCTTTGCTCAGCCCAGATACAATCCTAGGAGAAGCCCCAAGGATACTGAGCTGTCCTTGGCTGGTGCCCCAACCCTTCCCAGCCATTGCAGTTCAACTGCTTCTGCGGAAGCTCATTAAAAATTCAGGGGCTGACACACGTTCCCAAACCAGGGCACAGCCGGGAATGTCCTGCCTTAGGGAGGAAGGCTGCCAGACTTCAATCCTGCTCGCTCTGTCTTGAGTCTCCGTAAATGCATCTTTCCATATAAAAGCAAATGGGGAATCTGTGAAAGAGTCATCTCTGCAGCTGCAGGGGACTTTGGGTGCAGGATCACATCACCCCGTGTCCCCTCCAGAAGCCTCTGACAGCAATCCCACCTCCAGCTGCCTGAGGAAGACCCTTAGGATCCTTAGGACTCTCCCAGAGAGAGAAGAGGGCTGACTCAGAAAAACCCTCACCCAAGTCATCACCTCTAACCGCGACCTGAGGCGGGTATTGGTTTAATTTCACCTCAGATGAGAACGTTTCCGTGGGCGCAGTGAGAACACCCGCTGGCACAGACCCATCAGTCCAGAAAGCCGGTGTTTTCCACCCACGGGCAAGTCGGCTAGCAGCAAACCTCCCCGCCAATCCCAGACACGTGCTGCTCGCGGGAACCGGCTGTTCCTGGGGACGCGCCACACTTAGTGCTTGAGAGCGGCTTTGCTCCAGGCGGTCCTTCTGCCAGCAACAAACCTCATCTGTCCTTAAAAACCAAAAAAAGGATGGCATCAGCAGGATAATCACGTAACAAAGCGGTTTCATAAATGTTTAAAAAAGACTAATGGGACGCGCTGGTATGGGCAGCGCCGCTCTAGGAAAGGCAATGTTGATGCCCAGGGCAAAATACAAATGCAAGAGCCTTGTACGGGGTGTCAAATGGGCGAGGAGGTGGGATGCAGCTGTCCCAGCGGGCAATAAGCAGCCCATAAAATTAAAACACATCGAGTAACCTGGCCTGCTTGGTAGCCAGGACAGCAGGAGCACGGGGCAACTGTTAGTCCAGTGCCACGCTAGACAAAAGGGGTAAAAAAATATGCGTGCATATATATATATATACATATATATATATTTTGCTTTCTGTTTTTAAAAATATCCTTTTGAATATATTTGCCATAATTTAAAACTTACGGCAGGCTGTGCTGCAGCAACCCTCTCACACTACACACCCTCATACCCACTGCCAGGTGCTCCCACAGAACTAGAAACGCTACCACTGGCACTAACCAACCTCCACATCTTGAAATCCTTGGGAACTGAAAAGGTGTTGGGTTTACTAAATGTCTGCAGACAGACTGACAACTTCTTATTGATCTATACAGAGAAATTTGCTGCCTACTGTTATCCAATCAGAGTTTCCCAACTGACCCAAATTAAAAAAAACAAGATCAATCCCCAAATAAAAAAAAAATTATCCCCAAGTGAAGTCTATATAATTCCCCTCCTCCACCCCAGTCTCAAATGAAATGTGCAATTAGAATTATTATCTGTTAGAAAGTCCTAGGTAAGGCATGGTTATTCCAAAGCTGGGGAAGAAGCCTGTTAGGACACCCAGAGGAAATAGGCAACTTCGTCCAGGTCAACGGGATAGTCAGTGAGCAGCACTGGGGTCTTCTCAAACAGCTCCCCCTTGTAGCTGCGCCACTTGCCCGCCGGCAGGTAGACATCCCGCTCCTGCTTGCCCATCTCCAGGACAGGTGCCACCATGAGGGTGTCCCCAATGAGGAACTGGGAGTCGATCCTGTGAGTGGCCTTGTCGCGGGGCGAGATCCACCAGATGGGACGGATGATGGGGTCGCCCGTGTCGGTGACCTCCCCGGCCAGCTCCAGCAGCAGCGGGGCCACCAGCGACTCGTGGAGCTCCGTGAACTTCTGGGCGATCTCCACCACCTCCTTGTCGTAGAGCCAGGGCGGGATGGAGAACTGCATGGAGGGCATGAAGGCCGACAGCTCCAGCCACCGCACGTACAGCTCCCGGTCGGGGATCTCCACTGCCCCATTTGTCTTATTGGGGAAAAAATTCCCTCCGATCATGTCGGCAGATATGAAGGGGTACCCCAGCATGCTGATGGTGAGCACCGTGGGGATGAGGGACTTGAGGCCGAGCTCGTAGCCCCAGACGGAGTCACGGTCAATGATGCGGAAGAAGCAGGAGATGTTCTGGGACTGGTAGCCCACGCGCACCTCGGCCAGCTCGTAGAAGGGGATGGCCATCTCTGTGTAGCGCCGGGACCAGATGCTGGGGTCCGAGAGCGGCCGGAAGGTGCTGAACTGCTTGGGCAGGTAGCTGGTCTCACCTGCATCAAACTTGAAGGACGAGATGCCGTACTTGTGTCGGAGCTGGCGCAGGTGGCTCTGGAACCAGTCCCGGGCTGCTGGGTTGGTGAAGTCCAGGATGGCCCCAATGCCATTCCACCACTCCACCATGGCTGGCAGCCGCCCTGATGGCTCCTTGATGAACAGCTGACGCTCAATCCCCACACCAAAATTGGAGGAATTGTAGTTTATGAAAGGGTGAGTCCACAGAGTGATCTTAAACCCATCTTCCCTCAGTTTTGCAAACGTCTCCGTCACATTGGGGAACTTGACAGGGTCAAAATCAAAGTCCCCATAGGCTTGGGTGTACATGTCATCGATCTCTATGTGGCTGCAATTAAAACGGTACTTCTTGATCTTTTCGGCAAATCGCAAGAGTTTGTCCTGGTCGATGTCGTTCTTGTAGAGTGCCCAGGTGGACCAGATGGGGTATCGGAAGGCGTTCTCGGCAGGGATCTTGGAGGGCTTGTTGAAGTACCTGCGCACCATGTACTTGTGGATGGAGGTGATGTCGGAGCCCACGCAGACACGGTAGCTGAGCTCGGGGAAGGGCGGCTGCCCCGGCAGGGGCTTGTAGGGCGAGTCCTTGTAGCGGGCCTGGAAGAAGAGGGCGCGCTCAGTGGCGTTGAAGCCCAGGTGGAAGGGCACGGAATCGTTGATCTTGATGGCCGCCGCCTTGGAGGAGAGCCAGTAGCGCTCCAGGATGCCGCCAAAGCTGTCGCGGAAGGAGTAGACGTCACTGGTCACGTAGGGCACGGGCTCCTGGTAGCCAGCCAGGCGGATGGGCCAGTGCTGGGTGCTCATCTCCGAGCCCCCGTACCAGTGGGCATCCTCCCAGAACATGGTGTGCTCCACCGCCGGGCCGGCCGCCAGCTCCTCCCAGCGCACGCGGTAGCACATCACCGTGTCCTTGGGCTTCACCGTCTGGATGAAGAAGTTGAGCGGCCCCCGGCTCGACCGCGTGCAGCTCAGGATCTCGCCCTCCTTGGAGCACGACTCCAGGTCCAGGCTGCCCGAGCGGAAGGCCAGCCGGAACACCACCTCCCCGTGCTGGTTCCTGATGACGAAGCCGTCCGCCCGCAGGTCCATCAGCTCCGTCTTGAGCCGCTCCGCCTTCCGCAGGGACACCGTGTAGTAGCACCAGGCCACCACCGCGGCGATGAACAGCATGAGGCCCAGCAAGATGGCCCCGAGCATGGGCCTCAGCTCCTTGGAGGGCTTCTGCTTCACAGGTGTAAAGTTCTCGGGCAGGAAGGTGTACATGGTGCTGTTTTCTCTATAGCTTTTTGCAGAGAAGTGGGAAGGAAGCAAGTCAGGGTCTCTCAGCAGAGGAAAAAGGGACTGTTAGGAGAGTTCCCACTTCCACCGACTCCCAGAACACTCATGTCTGCAAAAGAAGGGGATATAAATAGTGTCAGAAAAACCTCTGAATCAAGGGACAGCATGTCATCCATTTGCTCTCTCAGTCTGAGCAGCTCCCCCAGCCCCCCATTGCCCAACTGTGACGTGCCAGGTGCTGTACGCCGAGTACCAGACACCATCTCCAATTACCCCAGGCAAGACAACACATGTGGAAAGCAGCCTGGGCCCCACGCCGAGAACAACCCCAGGGCAACAAGGACCAAATCATTGCCATAATTAATGTTCTTTTCTTGTTGGGAGCCTTTCAGTGAGGCAGGAGTGGAGGCTGGGAGGGAGTAGAAGGAAGCTGAACAGGAGCCAGATCAGCCCACTGACAGTGTCTTTAAGAGACAGGGATAACTAAGAGCCATAAAAGACACCACGTAATGAATTCCAGGCAGCCTCTCCTAATTTTAATCAAATTGCCTCCCTGGCAGATTTAATTCAACTCATCTGCAGCACCATCCACTTCCTGTCCCCAGTATGTCCCCAGCATGTCCCCAGCATGTCCCAGCTGCTCGAGCTGGGTGATGCTTTGCAGTGAAGGTGGGAAAATCCATGCTTCTCCACACCTCCCAGAGAGCCAAACAGGGCTGGGGTACCAGTTGCTCATGGTTGGTTTTGGGGGGCATGTAGGGGGTGCAGTAAGCAGCAAAGCGTGGCTGTGGGAGGTACCACACCAGCAGCCCCCAGCCAGAGGAGAGCAGCTGGCTCTGCCACGTGCTCAGATCTCTACAAGGGCTCTGCATGGGAGAAAAGCTAACTTTGCTGGGAGTGAGCAGTGCAGGACCTCCAACGGGCTCTTCCTCTGTGCAGTAAGGCTCCAGGCTGTGTTTCAGCTCCATCTCTCTCTCCCCTGCGTGGCCCCGGGGAAGCAGACTGTGCCAAGAGCCTAATGGCTTTTCCTTGGCCATGGTCTGGCTGGGCTCCGCCAAGCATAACACCCGGGATCCAGGGGAAAAAGTAAAGTAAGGACACGGGAGAGTGAGAAGCAAACACAGCTGCAGGAGGAGCAGGGGCAGGGGGAAGGAGCTGCAGAGCTGCAGACCAGCTGGCCGGTACCTGCCTGGTGCCAGCAAACACGGCACGCCGCCTCCTCCCCAGGCTTTGGGGCTGGAAACCTGCCAGCTGCAGGAAAATCAGAGGGCAAAAGCCCTCTTCTGGGGCACAGATGAAACTGGTTGCAGAGGCTCCCTCTAAAGGGGTTGGTTTCTTTCTTAACAGAAGGGAAGAAAAAGATCTAAAATGAAATACAGAACCCTTTCCCTGCCACAGGCGCGACAAGCCAGAACACTCTGCGCCTCAAACAGACCTTTCTCCCCAGAAAAGGCAAAGAGAAGCAGAAAGGGGTCCTGAGCACCACCTAAGCCCTGTTCCTCTGCTACAGGCATGCCCATGTGTGTAAACCCACAGCAGCATCTGTGCACAGGCTAAACTAAACATTCCGTGTTTTCTAATCATCTTGAAGCGTGTATTGAACTAGACCTTGCAGTTGGGGGAACTTTTTGTGTAGCCAGACAGGTCATTTTAACCTTCCCCTGGGAGCCAGTAACTTTCTAGACTGCCAGTTGCTTTAAATGGGATTACGGAGGCATTAGGAAGCGATTAGCCTGAACAGGCGATAGGTTTAGTTAAATGACTTGTCCCATGGCCAGCTCCCACGGAGCCCTCACTCCCCACAGGATGGGGACAGCTCCAGCCATTCCAACTGGGTCACTCAGCGATGGATCCTGCCCCCAGGAGGGCAGTGGGACTCTCACCCACCAGCACATGTGATGCAAGGCCAGCTGAGCCCAGCAAAAATTGGGCAAGAAAGGCAGGGAGAAGCTGGTGGTGGGAAGAGGCTTAACCTTCATCTTCTCTCCCAACTCTTGCTTTGCTTTAGGATGAACCAGAAGCAGCACAGGGCTTTACCGGGGATGGCAGGGAGGAAGGTTTGCGGAAGGATCTTGGCCAAAACCAGCACAGCTGAGCAAAGCCGCAAGTGGTAGGATGCTTCTGGAAATACAAATGGGTATGCTGAGCCCAAAAAAGCTTTCTCCCTCTCAGCACTGGGAATTTCTGGGATGCCAGAGAGAGAGAGATGCAAATACCTGTCACCTCTGTCTCAGTCCTGCCTTACCTGGGGACTGCAAAGCTCAGGGGGGGGAAATATAAAATGCAGTCTCCATCAAGCAGGACTTGCAAATTATTTGGGAAAGTAATTTTTTTTAAGTTTTCATATTTTCTGTACAAAAAAGAGGGGAAAATGGTGTTTTCTTTCCAACTCTCACTTAGGGTTTTAAGCCCAAGAAATGTTTGATACTGCCACTGTGGCGACAGCCACCTCCTCATTCCATGTAAAACTGACAGCAGCACCCAGGGCTTTAGGGAGTTTCTGGATTTTTATCTCCCTTTCAGGAGGCTGGTTTATTATTTATGAACTACTTCCAAGCTGCTCTATTTTTAGGCTGTTTCCTTCTTTTACCCCCCATGGGCTGGAGCTCATGGCATACATGAGGGAGTCATCACTGCCGCTGTCAGTAGAGGAATAAATGTGTTATTTTAAGAAAGATTTTGCAGCCTGTTGTGTCCCTTGGACACTGATCTGCCTCAGAGGGATGTGAAGGCTGGGTGATTGAGCTGGTGGATATAATGCTGCTCTGGTTGCTATGGCTGGGCCAGGATCGAACCCTGTGGGCTGATGGACGTTGCCTGCTTGGAGACTGCTCCAACAAAGACACTTGGAACTATGTTTTTGGGCATCACCCAGCACACCGATGGGACAGAAGGGTCTCCAAACCCAATCCTGCTCTGTGCCCGTGCAGTCCCTGTATTTTTTTTGCCTTGTTAACAAAATGCATGCTCTCCAGTGGGAGATATGGCTCCATCCCAGGTGAGAGCTAAGTCTCCCAGGCTCCCCAGGGACGCCTTCCACCTCTCACTCGTGAGCTGCAGCCTGCAGAGGTGCCTGCTCATGAACTGCGTGTTTCAACATTTTTTTTTGGAATGCTAACTTGTTATTTTGCTCCAAGATGACATTGTGGTGACCTTTAACTCCTCAAAAAAAAAAACCAAAACAAAAAAACAAAAAACCCAACCAAACCAACAACAATCAAAAGAAAAAGAAAACGGGAAGGGAGAGTGTCAAAGTCAAACAGCGTGTTTGCAGCTTGCTGTGCTGGAGCTTCCCAGCTGACCCAAAACAAAGCTTTTTCTTTGTGTTCTGTGGAAGCAGCGAGCCATCTTGCCTCAACCCAAGATGAAAGCAAAACATCTGAGCAGGACACACTTTACGGAGTAAAAATAAAAATCCATTTTTTGACCGCTTCTATTTTTACCAACACTGCCGCTAACCACGGGCTGCGAGACCCACAGCACCACTAACCCCAGCCACTTTGCAATTAGGACATTCATTTAAAGAGGGTCAATAACATACAGCTGGTCTCTACTGTCCTGAAAGGGTCAGGTCTGAACCATGCTGGGGGCCAAGCTTGTGCTGGGGACACACACCCATTTCCCATGCCGGGATGCCAGGAAGCCCTTGCCTACGCTGCAAGGTGCTACCGCCTCCTCCCCAAACATATTGGCAGGAGTCGAGCTAAGGAAACAGCACAGAAACGCTGCAGCTTTCAGCAGGAGGCACCTCCACACAAGAGAAGGGAATCAGGATAGCAAATTAAAAGAGAAATTTCTTCTCTGCAAAAAAGCTGTGGGAGCAAAAACACCGCCACGTGCCCAGTCTGGAACCCCCTGTGGGGAACCAGCCCTGACAAAGAGACTTTGCACACCTGAGATGGAGGACAAGCAAACCCTTCCTGAGGGTTTAATTTCCCTTGGAGGGGTCTGCAGCAGAGCACTGGAGTTCTCTGAAGGGCTTTGTGGGGTCAAATATGGTGAAATCGCTGTTCCACCTGCTTGGTGCTGTAGGTGGGACAGGTCGGGGCACCTGGTAAAAACCCCTTCACGGAGCACAGGGCTGCTCCCCACACACCCTGACTCCACGTGGATCAGAGGCACCGATTCCCTCCCGAGTCCTGTGGATCCTCCCAAATACCACAGCAGATCCCCCCAGGGCTCTGGGTTTATCCCTGTAATGCTTAAGCCACCTTGGGGTGGCACAGACCCCCGGCCCCTGAGCCAGGGCAGCGACTCTGCCCGAGCAGGGATAGGGAGGGGGACCCTCACCTTCACCGTCCGCGCTGTGGTCAGAGCAGGGATCGACAGCCTTCCTGGTCTGAGGGGCTCAGGGAGAGGCTGCGGGGAGGGGGTTGCCTGCTCCTCCTGCAAAGTGACAGACCCTCGCTGCTGGGGCTGTTGCAAATTCCCCACAGCACTCGACTGCTGGATACGGACAGGCCCAGCCAGGAGGCAGCTCATCCCGCCGGGGGCACGGTGCCCCGGGTACTTACCTATCCACTGCTTCCCGGGGATCCCTGCCTGTCGCCTGGCTTCATCACAGATGCCTTTTTAAGCACATAAAACCCGAGCACAGCTACACCTCCACCTCCCCGGCAGCTTCGTCCTCTCCATCGCGTCTCGGGGCTCCGAGCCGGCTGCTCCGCGTCCACGAGCAGGAGGAGGGGACCGGCACGTCACCGGCGTGTTCTCTCAGGCACTGTGACGGATGCGGGAGCAGCCAACCCTCTGGCCAGGATGTGCCAGGGAAGCGGCGCACGGCCAAGGGGAGCTGCCGCAGGCACTGCCGGGGCACACGGGCACACACTCCCGGAGTCCCGGGATCCGGGCTGGCATCTCCCCTCCCTGCCAGGCGGGCGAGAAGAGCCGGCGAAAGCTCATTCTCTCCTGCACTCACAGGAGCTCCAGAATCAGAAAGCAAAATAAAAAACAAAACAAAACAAAAAACAACCCAACACACGGTTTGGGGTAGGTTTTCTTCCCCCGCTCCAAATCCTGCGATTTTAAGCAGTGTCGTGATCCTGTAGGATAATGAGGCTGCCTCGAGCCATGAGAAACAAGCAGTCCCACTGCTGCCGGCTGGTTTGTAAGCCAGGATTAAACAGCACTGGGCACCCAGAGGATAAACCCCGAATCCAAGGGGGCCATGTCAATACAGAGCTCATCTGCAAAGTGCAGACATGCTGCCAGGACCTTACTCCATCTGTAAGAGGAGGCAGGAGATTTGAAGCTGTGGCATTAGCTCTGCCCAGCCTTAAATACTTTCACCTGTACTGTAGGAATCGTGACTTTACAACCTAGTTTTGTCCTTTAAAGCTTCCAGTGTCAAGTGATGCTCCAAATCCATTTAGACACCTCATCCAGTGTCTGACCATGAATACAAAATAGCCACTGGGAACCAATTCTGGCAGCAGACGACTTAATATTTAACACCCCTGATAATTCCCCCTTTACAACATTGTCTTTCTTTGTTCTTCACTCTGTGTTAATTAGCAAGACGAAGTTTAATAAGCTGGTTTTTCACTTTAACCGTGCACACCTCTTATGGTGCTGACATCTCATGACTAAACCATGACCAGAGGCTCTTGCTTTCCCCTGCCTGGAGGCACATCACAGCACCTGAATTTATCTGAACCTCAAAGATTTGTGGAGACTTTAAAACAAAGTGAGGTGTCCTGGTCCACTTGTATCAAAGTGCATTGGACATAAGGGAGAGAAAGCTCCAGGGCTCTCCCTTCAAGGACATCTCTCTGTCCACCTTGGAGAAGTCCTACAGGCCCTGGGGGAGCTGGAGGCAGCCTGGCTCCAAAATTGCAGTCCATGGGGTAGCCCAGAGCCCAGCAGCCAGCTTCTTGGCACCTAAGGGGCCATCAGCTCTCGTGCCCAACAGCAGCAAAAGCAAAACACCAAATGCAAGAGGTTCCACCTGCCTGCATGCCAGGATGACATAAATCACTCCCCCCAAATAAACGGGAGTGATAACTACAATAATTTCATCACTCCCACCAAGGAGCAGCACCAGGTAAGGAGGTGGCCCAGCAGCCAGGCACTGAAACCTCCACACGAGGCCTCAGTTTACTATTAGCTTATTTCATTTGTCACGTGTACCGTATAAGATTCACAGCCATCAAGATTTCGGTGTCTTTGCCGCTGTCTGTTGGTCCCTCAGCCCAATTCCGTCTGGTACACGATGTGTGCCATCAAACACCTCATCACTCCAACAGCCTCTTCCCAAAGCGGTGTTAATCTCATTTCCTACTCATCTCCCTCCTCCAAGACAAACCACCCCACAGCAGGATCTGGTGCCCTGTTTTGCCCCCCCCCCCCCCCCCCCCCAGATTCTTAAAAGAGCTGATTCAGCACTTTGGGAGCACTCAGCATTCCAGATGCTGAAGCAGGCTGAAACCTGAGCTCACCCCAACACCCAAGCGCTACAACACGATATGGGAGAGAAATGGAAACATAAGCACATCCCTTTGGCACGGCCCCGGCGATTTTCCAGCCATTGAGTCACCATGAAACTCCAGGCACTGAGCAGTTCCAGAGAGCTGTGGATGGCTAATGGAGCTGGGCTGGCGACTCAGGTCCCTGAATTTGCATCTGTATCCAACAGTCAATGAGACGGGACAACCTTGGGCCAAATGCAGTCGTCATTCCCTATAAGGGCTCCTTTGCATGCTCCATGTGCAGATCCAGTCATACAGACACAAACTCCCAAACCTCACTGTCCACCTGGCTGTGCATCATGGGTATCCCAAGGCGGTAAGGGAGGGGAAAAGAGGGAGTAGCATTTGTGCTTTCCAACACTCTTTGGCTGCTCCTTGCCACGGCCAGTGATGGCGGAGCTGTCCCAAAAACCACTCCAAACCCAACCCAGCAAATGGCACAATTCGCTGCATACACCCATCTGCAAAGTTTTCACTACCAAGCATCTATCCAGCGGTAAAAGCTGAAGCTGCACTTGGCGACTGGAGCTGGGGACGTGTCTCCCAGCTCCGTTCATCTCCTCCGGGCGGGCAGACTCCCACCCATGACAGAACTCGAGCGGTCCCTGCACGGCGGGATGCCAAAGGCGCGCACCCTAAGGTCAGGGCGAAGCTCTCCACCTTCACTCCGGTCCCCGCGGGCCTTCCCGAGCCATCCCCACTCCCGCCGGCAGCCTGAGGTCTGCGGGAGGGGGACCCCTCGCCCGCCTCCACCTCGCACCCCCCGTGCTGGGGCTGCGCTCCCCACACCCGCCCCGGGGGCAGGCCCGGGACCCGCGGACTCACCGGGGGCGCGGGGCCATGGCCGGGTCTGCGGGGCCGGGGGGCTCCGGGCGCGGGGCTGAGCGCGGTGTTCCGGGGTTGGGCGCTCCCCGCCCCGCCCCGGCTCCCGCCCCGGACCGGCCCCCGGACCGGCGCTCCCCGATGGGAGATGTAGTTCGGCCCCGGCGGGGCTGCTCCGGGGGGTATGGAGCCGCTGGGGATGCCCGGGGGACGCGTGAGGATGCGGGTACCCCTGGGGCTGGGATGGGGTAGTTCGGGGTTTGGCGCTGGCAGGGCTGTGCCAGGATGCTTTTGGGTCAGGATGGGGGTTTTCATGAGATGCTTCGAGGCCGGGACAGGGTTTTAATGGGATGCCTTGGGGCTGGGACGGGGTTTTAATGGGATGCTTTTGGGCTGTGCTGGGCTCTTCATGTGATGCTTTGGGGCTGGGATGAGCATCCCCCCCACTGTGAGGACTGCAGTGCTATGGGTTTATAATCAGCAGCACACTTGGAGGGCCCTGCGTGATGTTGCCCCCTGGCACTGTGCTCTCAGATCATAGTCAGAGAAGGGCATTTCATGCCTTCATTAATTATGTACTGCTTTCAAGTCCCCCTCCTTATTTAGCCTGTGTCCGTGCTCAGTATCCCAGATGGATGGCAGCTCTTCCTGGATAACTTGCCAAAAGCAAGCACGTCCTCAGCAGCCCAGCACGAAGCCGACAAACATGGGTGTCAATGACTGCTTCTATTTTTGGCTGTGTTACTATGCTCTGAGAGCTTTCCCTGGTGTGCTTTCTTGATCTCCAGCTTGTGCATGGTGGCAAGGTACCAGACCCTGAGGGTTCTTAAAGTGCCCACCAAGCCAGCAGTTGCTGAAGTTTCCTCCCCCTTACCAGGAACTTCCCCAGCCTGTGGGAAAGGGTTGGAGGGGAACTGATGCAAGCCAGTTTTAATGAAAGCCCATATTTACCCTTCCCCAGTGCCATGGGGCAGAGTAAGCCTCTGAGATAAACTAACGCTCCTTGGCATTGCCAGGAGACCATTTCCAGCAGGTCTCCCTCCCTGCAAACACCCTCTCTCTCTTTTATAGTCATTTCCCTAAAATGTTCTTTCCCAGAGCCATGCCAATCCAGGAAAATACTCCTGTTTCTAAGTGGAGAAGACCTTGAGAAACTTCTCTCTGAGCCTCAGGCATAGGGAAATCTATGGGAAACCCAATGCTCTCTGTTTATTCTCATTGTTTGGTTTTAGTTTCAGATCTCTGGAATTTAAAGCCAGTCATACGTTTTCTGCAAAGCCTCACACCTAATTTTGGCCTATGGGGGGTTAATGCAGTAGCAGAGTGATGACTGTGCTGTCTGGACAGCCTCCCTTCTGCCCTCGCTGCTTCCCCAGGGCTGAAAAAAGCTGCTTCAGCAACAGAGACATCCTAAAGGTAAACATGTGGGGATTAAAAGGTGCTGCTGGACCTGGAGTGGGTGAAGGACAGGGATAATTACTGCATAACGAACAGCGTGACCAGGGAACAGGTTCTTGATAAGTAGAGCACACAATGACAACAGAAAATACAAGAGCAGCACAAGAAACACTGAAGTGGTCTGTGAGGATGCTAAGCTACATGCATCCTGGCTCAGGGATGTCAGCGGGATTTCAGGGGTCGTACAGTTCCAAGGATGGCCAGGTGAGACCAGGCATAGCATCAACTGTCCTGGCAGGTAAATTTGGTAACTGGTTCTCTACAGGTGGCAACAACATTCTCCACAGCCCAGCACTGCAGTGGAGTCCTGCCCTGGTCAGGTTCACTCACACTGTGAGATGGAGATGTGAGGGCTGCATCGCTGCCTGTGTGGGCATCATGGTGGGACCTGCTACCCCTCGGTGTCTGCAGTCTGACCCATCCTAGGCAGGTGGATTTTGGGGGATACAGCTTGGGCATGCTGTGCAGAAAGGTCTCCAACCTTGCCTCCTGCAAGGAGCAATGTCAGCCTTGTGCTGCAGAGCTCGAGGTGCTGGTAGCACCTGAGGCAGCTCCAGTTTGGGGGGGTCTAGCAGGGCTGGACTCCACCTTGGGCAGAAGGGGAAGGTGAGAGGAGTGCTTATTCCAGGCTATGTGGTTGTAGGGACCTGTTGTCCAGGTGATGTATTTGCCCTTATTGACAAAAACTGTGTTGTGCTGTGTAATGCAAAAGCGACAGACCCTGTGGTGCTGGGGGCAAGGGGGGATGTCCAGAGAGTCCCAACTCTTCCCCCACTTTGTGAAAGACAATGCCACAGGGTGAGGGGACATGTCAGGGGTGCTGATCCTGAGGTTCTTGTCAAGGATCTGTCATGGAGGTGACACCCATCACTTGAAGCTCATTGGCCACTTGTCCCTGCCTGTGCAGCCCTGGTCCCTGGGGACTCTCCTGAAGAGTATCCCTGAGGCAGCACCTACCACCAGAGGGTATTTATGGGATACCAGGGGACAAAACATTAGGGATCAGCAGATATCCCTGGGACAGTGACAGTCTCAGTCCAGGGAGGGAGATGGGTGGCCATGGCAAAGCTACAAGCAAAGGGAGCATCCCTTTGCCACTGGAAGGGGGACACAGGATGCAAAAGGAGGATAAACAGAGCCACTGCCAGCATCTTCAGCCTCCTGACCCCATGGAGATGTGCCCTGTGTGACTCAGGGGGACAGCTGGCACCTCACCAGTACCTTCAGACCTGCCCAGCCAGTACTTCTTGGGCCAGTAAGCAGCAGGGTGATGGTGCTGCTGTAGTATTCCTGCATCGCCACCTCTATCAAATGCTTGGTCTGACCTTGGCTCGATGGATTTTGTAACAGGGGCGTTGTTAATCCCTACAGACAGCAGGGAGTAGGAAGAGACACCCATACCATGTGGCAGCATCTGTCTTCACGGCCATCGGGACACACGGTGAAGCCGATTATCAGGCAGGATCTAATGCTGGAAATGCAGCTGTACATCTGACACCAAGCCTCCCTTAAAGTAGGTGGGCCTGGGGCTCATTGCAGCACTGTGATCCTTCCTCCAGGCTCCCTGCTCACCCAAAACCAGGGGACGAAGGATGGCTGGGCATCACTGGCTCCTCTCCCCCTGCAGCCAGGGTGGGCAAAGGCATCTGGGCACTTTGCCTTAGTGGGAGATGGGAGTGAGTGCACTGGGAATGGGGCCAGCACAGGTGGAGAGTTACACAACCAAAGCAATGTCCTACAGCTGGCAAGGCCAGAGAGAGCTGGGTCTTGTGGGGCAGAGGGGTGCCCTGGTTGGTAGTGTGCTCCATTTCTGTCCCTGCACAGCAGTGACATCCATCTCTGTGCCCTCTGCTCGCTCCCTCATTATAATGCACATGCTAACGAGGCTGTAGGAGATGAGATGGTTTGCAGTGAGCTTTGCCTCAGTGCCTGCGACCTTCTTAGCCCCTGTAGGGAAAGCTGTGTCCCACAGACACACACACACTGAGACCTCGGCTCAGGGATCCCTCTTCCTCCAGGACCAGGGCTGGGAGGGGTATTTTGGCGCTCAGATCTTTCCCCAGCCCTTCACACAGTCCCCCTGTCATGGGAGGCCCCTCATCAGAACTGATCTGAGCCTGAGGGCTGTGTTGGAGCAGCTCTCAGAGCCACCCTGTGTGCCCCCCCCATCATCACCATGTCACGCAGCAGCCCTGGTCTGAGCCCTGCCTCAGTTTCCCTTTCCTCAGCAGATCCTGCTTCCAAACCTGTGCACTCCAAAACCTACTGATGGACAGGGCTGATGTGTGAGAGCTCTTCCCGGTGACTGCCAGCCCTCAGAGCCCAAAGCCACTGCAGGATGCAGCTCCAGGGGACAAGAAGTCGGCAAGCAATGGCTGTGAGCTGTCAAACGCCTCCTAATCAGGAAGCAATTCCCCCCTGTGCCGCCCCTCTGTAGCAGCAGTTGGGTAGGGGTAGAAACCCTGAAGTTTTCTCCTCCTGCAGCATTTATGTGTTTTACAAACTTGTTCTCTTTCCAGAGCTGCTGTGGAGTCTGCTCTTGGATGGTCTTTCCGACAAAGCTCAGCAGGCAGTAGGAGCTGATGTAAGTGCTGATGGGGGCCTTGTGTTTTTTGGAGAAGAGTAACATGTTGCTGCAGCCTGCTGGGACAGGGCTGGGCCTGGGGACTTGCAGCCCACACAGGAAGGGGAACGGGGCTGGTGCCACTGCTCTGCCAGCCCTGGGTGGTGCTTATGTGATTAGTGATGCCACAGAATGGGAGCAGGTGGATTTGGTGGCTTTCTGTCAGCCCCATAGCTATACTCCAGTTCTAGCCTAGGGCAGAGCAATTTCCGCCTGCATCACTCCTGGGCTGCACCCTCCTGATTTTATCCTGGCTCCCAGCTTCCTCCCCTCCTGCAGGCAACTACCTAACAATGGTAGGAAACAGTTTCAGCTGGTCCTAGTCAAGATAATTTTATTTTGGGAGGTGCAGAAATGATTGTGGTTTTTCCAGCCCCTTTCTCCTGTATTTACTTGGAAATCCTGCATCAATCCAGCTGCAGGCAAAGAGCCCCACACCAGCACAGCCAGTGCCCACAGCACAGCACCAGGAACAGCTGCCCCAGCCTCTGTGGTAGCCAGGGGAATTATGACCTGCTCTGCCTCCCCTTTTTAATTAGAAGCTGGATTTAGGTGATCCTGTGTGGCTTGTTTTCTCTTCCATTCTGAGTAATGGGCTCTGCAGTCAGCATGAGAGATCCTCATCCATCTCAGTGCAGAAAGGCAGCTGGATTATGCCAGGGAGGGATTTGCATGCACTGGGTTTGCTTTTCCTGGAGCTGGGGAGTTGAGCAGAATCCCTGCCCCTGCAGGGATGGGGACAGGCCAAGCCCTGCTCTGGCCTGACTTGTCACGCAGTGCTGACACAGAGCCCTGCTCTGCTCCCAGTTCCAGCTCCTCTGCTGCTGCGTTTTCGGAGATGACTGGTGCAGACCCAAGCCTGTCTTGGCAGAGTGGATGCCAACCTGTGCCCCTGAAGGGATGCAGAGCCATGCTTGGTTTGCTGCTGGCGACGGTGGGGTCAGGCAGCCCGTGGCACCTGAGTGGCTCCAGGCAAACATGAAAATGTGAAGAAAACAAGTGGCCCCTGATTTTCACACCCCACTGGACTCTGTTGAGCCAGGTTTAGGCTCTTCATCAGCCCCATCCCCTCCTGGGAATCAGCGGGAGGCTGTGAGGGAAGGGTGAAGCACTCCAGGACACAGGTCTGGGGAACACTGCTCTGCAGAGAGGTGGAGTCCAAGCCTCTCAGTTGTGGGGGGACTAATCCTACTCCAGTGAACCACTGGACCCCATGGCTGTCCCCTGTCCCTGGTGGTCCATCTGTTTCCATCTGCTGGTGCTTTAAAATCAGTGCTTGGCTCCTGTGCCAACAGCTTTGAGGGGCAGAAGGGCTGCAGAAAAGGTTATTTCGCCCATTGATGTCATACAGATGCCGAGTTTCTTTCTGCTTGTTGCAGACCAGATATAGGGGCTGGGTCCAGCCTTGTGCGCTTTCCCACTGCTTTGGGGACAAGTGTAGGTGGGGAGCTGGCCAGTTCCTAAATATTTACTTCTGCCATACAGCACAGCTCCACACCAGTTGCTGTTTCTCAGCACAGGCAGGCTGGTATTAGCCATGGGATGAAGGCTGCACCCCTGATTTCAGTATCTGTGACTGCTGGAGGCTCAGAGAAGATGGCACAGCTCACATCCTCTTGCCTCAGTTCTCTCCAATTAAAAAAGGCTGGCAGGCTCATTTTCATATGTATGCTTTTTAATATCATTAATTCCGTTACACTACACACAACCAGTAACAATGATAAATACTGCAATGGAAATGTTAAAAAATATATTATACATGTTTCATGTTTTTGAAAAAAAAAACCTCCACATTTTTAAATAAATTAATGCATAAAACTGATGGTAGAAAAGAGAAAACCCAAAACAAACCACAACACAACTGATCTGTTTAAGGCAATACTCTACACAGACGGGAACAAAAGTACAATAGTGTGCTACATGATCTGAACAGGAAAAAAAACTAAAAAAAGAAAACCCATACAAGATGCAGATTGATGCTTCGGGAGTGAAAAAACTCCCCAAACCAGATAATAAAACCAATGGCCAAGTTAAGTGCAGCATTAATACACTCTGCATGTCAAATGATTAGCAGGTTCCTAACAAGGACTAAGGTCAAGCTACAACAAATTTATTTTCCTAATTAAAAGGTTATTCAGGTCAAACCCTACATTTAACTCTATTTGCATTTGGCTGTTTCAGCTATGTTTCACTATATGCAAGGACAGCCAGAAATTCATCTCCTGCTCTTGAGATTAACACAAAGGCTGGGAGGTCTCTCCTCCTGAAATGTATTTCCATTAAATAAATCCAAAAAGGATCTTGCTTTTGGTGACCCTGAAATGCCTCTAGACACCCCCTCCCCTGGGTTGCAAGGCACCACATGGGGAATGGAGACCTGGAAAGCATTTGCTTAGGATGAGTTTTTTTTCCATGCTGAGGACACAAAATGGAAGTGCAGATTTGATCCAGATTTGGAGGAGTGCTGTTTTTCTCTGCCAGAAATGTCCATCTGGAGCCTGCTGAAAGTACTTTGCCAGCATGGGAGAAACCCATCCTGTATCCAGGCTCTGGATACAGCCACAACATTTGCTATTAAGGTTGGTGCAAAGCTCCACACCTGCCTGGACAGCCAATGAACCCCAATTATTAATGCAGCCCAGAACTTGGCCACTGGAAGATGGACAATAATCATAATGCCAAAATATCCCCTTCTCCCTCAAAAAAGAAAAGAAAAGGGACAGTAGCCACTTTCTGCCAACTTCCCCAGGTGGATCCCCATCAGCTGCCACCCATGCAAGACTGGCAGTGCCAGATCTCACCAGCATTAACCCAGTACATTCCCAGTAAGGTGCATGTCTGCAAGGTGCTGCTGGGGGCAAAGAAGCTTCCTGGGGCATGGTCACAGCCTCCTGTACTGCCCTGCTAGAGTGTGTGGGAAGGAAGCCATGGTACACAAGGAAAGGAAACCCTAGTGGAATTACTAGACTGGTGCAGGCCAACAACTTTCCACGCTGCCTTGGGTTCAGGCGGGAAAGGGGGATGCAGAACTGGGCTGAGAATCACTTTGGTGCAACTGCCTCTGATGCTCATCACTAGTGCATGGGGCGGTGGGAGGAAAGGTGACGGCTGCTTTGAGAAAAGGGGAGTGGAAGGAGGACGTGTGTGCAATATAACAAGGCTTGCAATTCTAGCACTAACCACTGGACATGGATACCAAAGATTACCTGTGACAACTAGCTATCCTTCTACTGTTGCTGCTCTTTCCCCCACTTACTGATCTGATTCTGCTTCAGTTTGGGAAGCCATGGCTGTTTGGCATGATGTCCAGTGCCGACTCACCCACTCCAGTCCTTACCCTGACATGGGGTGATTCTGCTATAGGTTGTACAGTGAGGTCTGGAAATCACGTTAGGCACAGACCAGCTCTGCACGACAGGTAGCACCTGCTTTCAGACCCTTCAGAAAGCTATTCAATGGCAGCTGATTTCCTTTATTAAACTGAAGGTTCAGTGACCCCTGTGGAAGGAGTAAAAATGGTTTAAAAAGTGCAAAAAGGGTGTATGCGTGTAGAAATTCTGAATTGTCTCCACAAGAGCCTTTCTCCCGGCAAAACTGTAGCCCACCAGCGTGTCTCGCAGCCCCTGTCCCAGTGCAGCAAGAACACAGCCAGCAGGCTTCCCACTGGCACCTCTGCTGCAAGTCTCCAGCCTGCACCAGGAGCACCTGGGCTGGCAGATCTGGGACCTGGTGTGTGGGCCCCAGACCTCCCACAGCACTGAGACTGGGAGGGTGAAGGCTGGCTTGGCTGGCTGGATCTCACCACTTGCCTGGTGAACCCTCACCCTCACAGCCATCAGGTGGCTGAAGAGGAATCCCAGCCTGCTGTCTGGCTCACAGCCCACCCTGTTCATTGGATTTTCTGCTAGTCTGAAGTTTGCTTGGCGTTTGTCTCAGGACACACACAGCTACAAGCCAAACACAGCTGCTACCGCAGCTTTTCCATGCAAAGAAACTGAGCAAAGAAACCTGTGAACTGGAGATGGAGAGAAAGGTGACAAAAACCAGAAGGTCTGTCATGAAGAGTGCTTGTCCGAGATTTTCAGCTCTTTCCCTGTGTCTGTATTACATCTCTCAACAAACTGTGTCTCCCAAATCACAGAGGCTTGAGGAAGGTGGGCAACAAATGGAGTCGCAGCTTATTTGGGTGGCAGAAGCAAGAAGACAGCCTAGGTGAAGAGCAGTGCTTCCCAGAGAGCTCACCTGAGACAGCTGGATGAGCAACCGAGGAGAAATGCTGCTCTGGGAAAGTAAAAATCTCATCAGGTAACAGGACTTATCTCAGCATGGCCTTTGGGTGACCTTTTCTTTTCCTAGTGCCTGCTGTGCTGCTTTCCAGAGACATGTCTGAGACAGTCACATTTTAATGAGGTTTATTTTGTGCTTTCCACTCCCTGATCCAATCCCACCACCTGTACCATGAATTTGTTACTACGGAAATGGCTCAGTAGACCAGGCGCCATCAGCGAGGTGGGCACCTTCCACAAGCAAATTCATCTTTTATTGGAGCAGCTTTTTAGAGAAAGCAAAAGGCTCAAAGTCACCACAAGTGGCAAATGGGCCTGGGAAGCCATGGGAAAAGCTGCTCTCCATGGGCAGCAGGGAAAGGTGCAGCCTGTCCTGCCAGCATCCATGCTGCTCTGTGACATGTCTTGCTGCATGGCCACAGTGCTCTGCTCTGTGTAATTCCAGTTAGTCCCAGCCTTTGCCTCCCCACCAGGCTGTCAAAGCAGCGCTCAGCCTGCTTTCATCCTGGGATTGCCAGCAATGTCAAGTGGGGCAAAGGAAGGGATATAGGTGTAATTTTTTGGGAAGCAATGCAGCAGTTAAGCTGCACAATACAGGGAGTTAAGATATCGATGACAGCCCCTGTGAGAAACCTCTGTTAATCTTCTGTAGGTAATTCCAGGTCACAAAGTCTCCCTCTATGCTACATTGCTGGTCCTTCTGCTTCAGAACTTGCATGGTTCTGTAATGGAGCTGGGTTTGTCTCATGAGATGTGGTTCAAGGTTTGGAGCAATCCCTCTCACAGCAGTCTTGAGAGGAAGTGACAAGGATGCCTAGAGCCTTAAAATGAAGATCCTTCCATGCCTTCCCAGCTAGCCCAGCTCACCCTGTGGCACTGCCTCTCTATACAGATGTTTCTTTTGAACATGCAGCCCAAGCTTGCTGAGCTGAGCAGCAGCCAGGTCACAAAGCCTACTGCATTCTAGGTAGGAGTGACCAAATCCCACGTGGGTTTGAAGTGAGAAAGGAAAAGTAAAGGAGAAGCCCAGGCAAAACCACCAGTTTAATTGATGAGATGGTTGCTAAAAGCAAGAGCATGAAACTGCTGTCGGAATATCCCAAAAACGAGCCTTTAAATGCTCTGTTCCCCCTCATCAGTACTCGCCATCCCAAGCTGCACTCCTAAATTCCTTAATTCTGCTATCAGTGGATGGTGCTGTTGGGCCAACAAATCTTCTTACATGTTCCCTCTGGCAGCAGGCAAACTCAGAAGCCAATTGTGCAGGAGTCAGCTGCCAAATAACTAGAAAACACATCCTTGCCAAACATCTTCCTCCACAGTTGTTTAATACTTCCACTAACCTTCACCCTGCTGCCTTCTGGCCTGTGTGAGCAACATCACCAACTGGTAAACAGAGGGAAAGCAGAGTAGTACTCTGAAAACAGGAATTAAATTTCTACAGCATAGTATTTACATCCTGCCTGCAGACCTATCCTATTGTTGGTGCCTGTCACACGCTCAGCAATGTCCATGCAGGGTGGTGGTCCCATCCTGGGGAGACAGGTTTCTCCCCCATGCTGCAGAAGGGAATGGACATTGAGAGGGGATGTGATTTGCCTGAGGTCAGAGCAAATACCAAGTGCCAGCAGCAGAAAGGGGCCCCAGATCTCATTTCCGTGCTCTCACAGTCCAGCAGACCCTTCAGGGTTGTATTTGGCTGCGGTGCCAGCTCAGGGACATGGTGTTTCTGGTGTGTACATCTGAAAGTGAGCTTTGCTCCCTGCTGGCATCAGCACTGCACTGAGACAGATTAACTCAGACAACTGGGATCTGCTCTAGGCCAATACAGCACTTGGCAATCTTTCTAGTTACTTGTTTTCCTTTTCCTGTTGTTCCATCTGTTGCCCAGCTGGGTCCTTCCTTTCTTCAAAAGCATCCTCATGTTTCTGTTGAGTCACACACAGGGCACTGCACTTTTTAAGCCTCCTGCGTGCTCTGCACAGCTTGCAGGCCAGCCCAAGGACAGACTGTGCATGGGAAGGGAAGGATCCTGCTCAGGACTGCAGACACACGTCTCAGCCAGCACACAGCTGAACACAATGGGCACCTCCTTTTGGGACAAGAGCTAGCGAGACAAACCAAAGGAGCTGAGTACATCCTGTCCATGGGGGAGCTGTCTGAAGTCCCTTTCAAAGCCCATGCAGCAGGCCCAGTCTCCGGCTTTTGCAGCCCCAAGGCACCTGCAGGCAGGACAGCCAGAAGAGCACCGCAGACCCAACGGCCAAGCGCACGTTAGGGGCAGACATGCAGCAATGTCAGATTTGATCCTGTGACTCTTCCAAGGGTTGGCTTCAAGATGTGTCTGATAAGACATCAAATGAGCCTTCAAAATGGTCGCCTGGACATCAGCCTTCTTTCAGCCAGTTTATTTATAAACATCAGAAAAGCAGACGACCATGCCATCTGAAGTCCTTCCTCAAAACTAGGAGGGTGTTCCTCCTCACAAAGATGTCTGGAAATGTGGAGTTTGCAGGCCAGAGAGACAGAGCAGAGTGCCGACACCCTGGTGTTCAAATCCAGCTCACATTAAAGGATATTATCTGATATTTTATCAGATTAACATCTGATAAAAGGAAAGGACTTGCTTAAACTCAGGTAATTTGGTGACTGACATTACATAAAAGCTAACAAAAATCCACTCTGGCTTTAAGAGGCATCAAATACAAATTCCTTTGTGGAGGCACCAGCATCAATATCCTTAAATCCTATTTTCATGGTAATTTTGATGGACAGCGATGCAGCATTTAATACTCCATGGTGTTCCTCCCTTGGGTTTTTGGTACACCTTTGGACTGAAAATGGGGCCAGAGAAGACCATCTAATTTGGTGCAAAGACTGGAACACAGAACGATTCTCTTTCTTGCCTGCAAACTGCATTTTGGAGAATGCCCAGCAGCTCTGCAGATTTTAGGGTTTAAGAATGCTGCAATAGAGAGTCAGGGTCCATGCTCTTTCCTTCTGCCCTCTCCTGGCCATGGTGGCAGAGACTGGTCTAAGGAGAGCAGTGCCAGAATAGCCATGACATACACCTTCCCAGGAAGTCACCACAGCATAACCTCCAACAAGGGTTGCTTGAGCAGAGAGGTTGAACCAGATGATCCCACTGTGGTCCCTTCCAACCTTACCCATTCTGTGCCCTTGTGATTTTGAGGGCATAAGGAAAACCTGCTGGTTTAAGCAAGGGTCTGAACACAACAGACCAGACAGAGGGAACCAGCCTAATCTGTAGTTAATACATACCAGTGGGCAGTACACCATATTCCATAACCAGCCAACAAACATCCATAATCATAACCTGCTTAAGGGGCTGCAGTTCAGAAGCATTAGTGTTCAATTTTCTGTGATAGCCAGATGTGCATTGCCTTAATCCACTCAGCCTTTCTGATAATGACCCTACACAGGTAACTACTTATCCCCACCATTTCTACTTTATTCCCCTAATAAAATATATGAACACAAAGCATAGAGAGGAGAAGCCAAAAAATTGCCATTTTATGGTCCTGTACTGTCATGCCAAAACAGCTATTTGTGCAACCAACTCCTTCTGTGCACAGGCAAAAACATGTGGCTTGTGCTTCGGTCTGTATTTGGAGGAAGCACCAGGTGTAACATTTGATTTCATCTCCCTCCCTCCCTAATGGGTTGTGCTAGAAGCAGATGCACATCACACAATGCAAAGGGCTGAAGGCAGTTGCAGAGTTGAGGAATGCCTCAGGGCACATGGCAGGCAAAAAAACAGCAACAGGGGCAATAAAAGGACTTGATCACAGTGCCATGGGACACTGGTTATCATAGAATCATTAAGGTTGGAAAAGACCTTCAAGATCATCATGTCCAACTGTTAATCCAGCACTGCCAAGTCCACCACTAAATGAAGGTCTGTCCCTTAGAGGAGAGGCCTTAACCCTGGGAGGTAACAGTGTCAGCAGGCCTCATTCTGTCCTAGAGTGAACAGAACAAGTGCTCAGTTATGGCTGGACTCAATGATCTTAAGGGTCTTTTCCAGCCCAGATGACTGCACGATTCTATGATGGCAGCATGACGGAGACCTGTGGGACCTGCAGTCCTCCATGGCTGACTCAGGAAAGCAGATGACTTGTTGCTCTAGCAGGCACACTGACATGCTCCGAGCTCCTGAGCAAGGGCTGTGGGAAAGGCTGAGCGTGTGCTGCCTGGCTGGAAGGCACAGAGACTGACCCAGGAGGGTAAATGTGATGAAGACATTCCATGGTACCAATGCTGAACTGCAGGATCAATGCAATGAAGACATTCCATGGTACCAATGATGAACTGCAAAGTCCCTCTTTAGAAGAGTTAAGATATAAAGAGCCTTGATCATGCCCTATAAGATTTGGTTTGACTACGGTATTTCTATTAGGTTTTGACTACATTCCCCATTAAATAAACTCATTAAGGAATGTTATCCCCTTTTATCTTTCTCTCTACACAGTATTGGTAGAGTGCTTCCCCCACCTCCAGACAACTTGCTAACCTCAATCTGAGCTGTATTTTGGAAATATTCTCCCTCAGCACTACCAGGTGGTGAGAAAAGGAGGAATTCATTTGAGAAACACTATTCCTACAGGAGTTGGCAAGTTAACCAGCACTTCTGCATGAAGAGGCAGAGATGCCCAGTAAACAGCACCACTCAAGTCATCCTTCTATGGCCTGGAGCCAGGGTGGCAGCATGCTGTTTTAGGGAGGGGGGATAAGCACAGCTTTGAAAGTTGCTAGTGAATAGTAAAGCCCAGGAATCTTGTGTACCTGCTCTTTCACTCATGCTGTGGATGGTATTGAGCTTTGCACTGCACAAAGTGAATCCCCAGGAACGTTAAACAAACCTCCTCCTAATCATGAATAGGATTTAAAGGTTCAGCTCACTTCATGCAGATTTCAGATGGAGGATGTGTCTCTTGTAGTGGAACTCAGGCTCTGCCTCACAACTCAGGAATTGTGATGGGAAGCTCAGAACTGCCCTCACATTTTCCATTCCCCAGGTTACAAAGCAAGTGATGACCCAAGGCAGGTGGTCCTTTCTCCTGATAGGGCAGAAAAACACACAGTTGTGCCTGTGGCAGAAGATTTCAACACTGAGAAAAATGTCAGCCCATCCCTTGCAGATGCTGAAGCCATCAGTATAAGACTGTCCAGGGAGTGGACACGTTTCCCAATTACAAAGTGATTTTGCATTCAAAACAATCTGCTGGTGAACTGGCAGCTCAGTCCAGCAACTTAATGTAACACCAGATTTCCTGACTATTCCAGCACCAGATAAACACATCTGCTATGACATGGGACAACTCTTAACACAGACCACCATATCTGGTTCACAAGTGGGCAGAGATGGGGTAAATTGTAGTTTCCTTTCATGGGTATTTTTCAGCTGAAGCTGTTCATAACCCTTCTGTTGCTGACAACTTCCCTGAAGTCCTTCACCACCACACAGATGACTTCAGCATTAATGAATCTCTCCCACAGGCACCAAGAGACAGAGTATCAAGAGAATATCAAGAATCGAGTGCTGTTCCAATGCACTTTCTTCAACTACCTTCTACAGCACTGATGTTCAGACTGTACAGCTCTAGTCCTGTCTTGTGCAGGACTCATTTCTTCTTAGTTGAACAAAGTTTAAGATTTTTGGAAAGAGACGGGTTGCACAGGAATTAAGTATAGGCTGAAGTCAGAATACATGACTGAACTGAACTAATGAGTATGATTGGTATTCCTGGGCAAGGAGTGAATCCCTGCAGTGCACAGATGGATTGCAGATCGAATCTGATGCGTTTGGTGATAATTTAATGTGGCGCTAAGGGTAGATTGCACTGGCTTTGTGATGAAACAGCTCTAGCTAGTACTGACTCACAGTGAAATGTCACCTATTTGTCCCTTTTGTGAGTGAATGAATTGTGTCATGCTAGTTCTGGCTAGCCTTGCCATAAGAAAGGATGCCCTGGTCCGTTCCCATTCCTGTGCCCCAGTTATAGTATCATTTTGGTTATGTAAATGAAACAGGTTTAGTGAATGAATTAAGACCTGACTTCCTCTCATTGGTAAAACATTTTGATACCTCCAACTCATGCTAATCTAGCAGATGGATTGGTTTCAGTGGGCAGGATCACCTGAAGCCCCATCTGACCCTTCCCATTCTGGAAAAGACACTTTACAAAATATCCCCAGTGCCTAAACTAATCAAGGAGGTATCTCTGGACCCCTCTGCATTCGCTCTCTAGACCAGTCAGTTCTGCCAGGCACTACCTGGCACTTTGAGCAACTTCTCTTTTGTTTAACCATAGTTTAAAATAACTTATCCACCAATCATAAAATGAATTTTTTGGTTTCTCCTGGCTCCATGAACACAAAGAGGTGCACGTCCTACCATAGGAGGAAGCAATGGCTGTTAAGTTTTACAGTTATAGTGGAAAGCACTGATCACAGCCTGCCGGCCTCACTACTGGATGTGACAGGCGGTGGAGGAGGTGGCTTGGCAACACATGCAGGTAGGGTTGACCGATTTAGGGGGGATTAGGTCGAGGTCCTCGTCATCTGGGATCTCATCTAACCGGTACCCATCCTTTAGCAGCTGGATGTTCAAGTCTTGGTTGATCTGCTATAGACAAAGAGACAAACAGTCAAACACTCGAGACTTCTTACTTCTGGTGGTCAGAAGATCAAGGAGGTCCCTTATTCTGGGATATATTTCCCCATCATTAACAGCTGGTTCACTAATGAAACAGTTCCAGTTTTTGACCACAGGTGAGGGGAGGGTTGCCTTCTGTACTGGTTTCTTCCATGATAGGAATATCTAGAGTGAAATATGCTATTCTATTCTGCAGTATTTCTTCCCTTAAAACAAGCCCTCATTTAAAGTAATGTAACAATAATATTTACTGGCAGCTGGACAGTCCCCCCTCTCAGTCTGGGGCACACTATAGCAGTTAAAAGATGGTAAAGTTTGGCTCTTTGTGATCTCAGATCCAAGTGCTGGACGAACAACACTTCGTCAAGGCACAGAGACAGCTCAGATAATCTGATCTAGTCCCTGCTCTTAGCTGTTTCTCTGTGCATCAGAAGTATTTTGCCCAGAAAAGGATACAGGGGGGAAGAGTTACCAGTGGCTTGTGTGCAGAATGGCTGATCAGCACCCTGGATGTAAAATCAGATCCTGCAGAAGCAGTAGCCAGATGCTGAGCAACTAATTCATTAGAGAGTTTGGGAATATAGTGAGAAACAATGTAGGATTAACAAGCCTGGGCTTCCTGCCTTTTCTCTTTGAAAGGGCAGGAGTTCATATCTGCAAGCCCTCCCTGGAATTTCTGCCTACTCCAAGTAAACACACACTGGGTGACCCTGACCACTGCAATAACTGGAAATCACAGCACACCCTCAGATCCTTTATTTGTGTCCTTGGCAACCATATAGTTGCTGAGCTGCTGTGACAGACAAAATGATGGTTTTGCACCACATGGGCCAACGCTTCAGGACTAAGCAGAACTGGGAAAAGCCTGAGTGAAGCCAAAGGTACCTGTGAAAACAGCTGATGGGCAGATCCCTGTGCCATGGCAGTGTAGGCATGAAGCCAACTGGATCACAAGGAAGAAAGCAACATGACACAGTTTCTGCCATGGCCCCTTCCAGACTCACAGAGTCTATACCACCAGTAAATTGGCTGTGTAGCCATTTCTGGCAGTGCAAGGCCACTCTAAGCCATTTCTGGCTGCTCTATCATTTGCATTCATGGTAAGCATGCCAGGAGACAGTATAACTCACCTCAGCTGATGAGTATCCCGAGGAGGAATATCTGGACATATCAAAGTCATCATCACTGCAGGGAAGGACAAGATATAGCAAGAATGAAATAGTTAGATTAGACATGTATTCCCTGCTTAGCCATATCTTTCTCATGCCATGAAACTGTTCCTGAGGCACAGAGAAGTGACATCAAGGGAGCCTGTAGAGCAACTTTCATCTGTGACCCTCAGATCTTTTCATCACAGTGCTCTTTTACTCACAGCTCTTTTGACTTGTTCACACACACATGCCTGTCATGGCATAGGCCAAAGAGAACAGTGGAAGGAAGAGTGTGAGCAAGAGCAGTTTCAGCAGGACTCGGCTCCAGTGGTGCCCTCTGGCATGAAAAATCGATTACACCATCATGTATAATCACCTTTTTAACCCTTCACATACCTGTCCGTATCCAGGGCTACCAGTGGCTTCTCATCTGGACTCTGGTCTAGTGAAGAATAGCCCTTATTGGGAACGACGAGCCTGAAAGAATTAAATGTTGTCCATTAACCATACAGGAAAGCTCAGTAGCATACATTAGCTAGGGTAAAGTCCTATGATAGCTGGCTTTCCCCATGTCATTTCCTCACAAGCTCTCCCCTATCGGCGAAGATGTTCGTATGGGTGCAATTCAGAAGAAGCAAGTTCTGTCTCTGGGTAGCTTAGAGTAGTTTCACAGGGAGAAATGCTGGATGTGCCTTGGGAACACGCTCCTCTGTGGAAGAAAAAAACCCACTGGGATACTGCACTTCATGCTGCTGAACCTGTTTGGCTAGCACTGCTTGTCATACCAGATTGCTCCTTTTCGTGTTGTTTTCTTTTTCCTGGCAATGAGTACCTTCCTAGAGTAGAGGCTCAGTGACCCTACTATTTTATTATTGGAAACCAGGGACGTGATGTGGTCTTTCTGTCTGAGTCCCTATCGGGGCCCCCAGCAACACAACACATCTGAGGTCTCAGTCCTAAATTTAGGAGTATTAGAAATATGAGCTGGTGGGTCCAGTGTAAGAGACCAGTCAGACCAGCACTTTTTAAATCTGTAAATTTTGTAATGAATTTCACTTCATCAATAGTGTTACAAAGGCTGAGGATGACTTCGCACCTTTAATTGTCTGAGAGAGTTTGTGAAATGGAATACAGGCTTCAGAGCTTCTAGGATAAGGAAAATAGGTTAACACAATGGTATCTACTTCACAACAGAGTTCTTTCATCCAAAAAACTTCACAAATACTTTGGTTCATATTTAAAATGAGATTAACCAAACCAAGCAAATGAAATAAGATTCTTTGTTCAGTAGATAGGAACCATAAGAGTGAAGAAAAGCTCCTCATTCCATGGGTTAACTGAGGTTTTCTCCCAAAAGCTCTTTAACAACACACTGTGACACAAAATGATGCTTCACTGAGAGTTTGAGAAACACAAATCTAAAGATGATAATCCATCTCATCCATGCTCCAACTGCTCTCTAACTTCCTGAAAGTGTCTTTTTTTCTTCTGCTCAGAAAATTGCAGCAAACCATTAACAGTTTTAGGAGTACAAGTCCTGGCAGGCACTGATGATGGGCAGTATATATCAAATGTTATAACAAAGCAAATATATAGGTTCACAATTAGTTATATTTTCCTGCTTTGTTCACTGAAATGTAAATGAAATAAATTAATTTTAAAACTGATGCAGAATTTCCAACCTGCTGCTGGAGAAAATGCAATCCACTTGCAAAATTCAACAGCCCTTCTCAGAGCACGAGGATAGTCCTTCTGCTCCTGAAGTATGTAGCCAGGAAGTCAAGAAGCAAAGATGTCTAGAACCGAAGCTGAGATCTGGCAGCAGTAGCTTGCCCATACAGATATCAGAAGTACTGATTTCCATTTTTGTTCTTCAGTTTTCCAGTCCCTCTTCCATATATATTCACTGACAGTTGCTATTATATCATCAGTGAACAAAGCACTCTCAGGGGATCTAGCAGAAGAACCCTTTGTGGTGATATTTACTTGATGACAAAAAAAATCACTACATCTTTTTCTTGAGAAATGTCTTTTTCCTTAATAACACAGAACTTGAATTTTACTGCAGCAGACAAAAACTCTTATAATGTCTCTGCCCCTGATTTAAGTCTTTCCCTCACATTCTGATGGACCTTATTGTCACTTCTCACTGTCCTTGGAATAAAGTCAGGTAGCAGTGGTAGCTGCTTTCATCTGCAGCTGTCCCAGTATGAGCTTCTTGTCTTGGTGGTTTTGCTCACTTAACATGAAACATGCTATGACACAAATCTGAGTTTAGGTTATCCTGAGTGGACTGTAGCATCCAGCTGTGCCTAAATGGTGTGGATGGTGTTGTGGGCTCTGCCTGTGCTCACAGGAAGTGTACAGCATCACCCCAACCTTGTTCACATTTTATTTGCTCTTAGGGAGACCGAGTGTGTTATAGATCCAGTCACTTTCACCTCTAAGGCTGGCTCTGTCCTTTTCCCAGGGAGAACCAAATGGTGAAGGCAACCTTGTACTAGAGGCTGGATGTTAGAAATCCATAGAAATAATACAGAATAACAGAGGCCTTGGGAAAGGAGGAAGAGGTGGAGAACTGGGAGAGACAGTGTGGTTTGCCTAGATGAAGGAAAACATATTTGATGAGAACAGCAGAACTGTTGAAAAGGGGGCAATGCCATTAGCTTATTCTCCTGCATAGACCAGAGGAAGCCAACAGCATACCTGGAAACTTGGAAGTTTTGCGGCATAACCTGCTGGAATATCTCCTGTTATACTGCAACTGTTACACTGTGAAAAGCTGTTTAAACAATCCTGTGGCATTTCTGCCTTATGCTGCCCTGTCTGTGGCAAGACAGACTGAACCATTCTGAGGTGCTCAGACCTTCACAAGTGGAATAAAACTGAGCTGGCTGTTTGAAAGCTTTCGTCAATAGGTGTCACTGTTCTGCTCTTCCCTTCTCAAATCTCTTCTCTTTCCATCGGCAGCTTGGAAACAACAACCTCTTCCAAGGAGAAGTCACTAGTTTTACAGGTAGGCATCCTATCTTCTCTCCCTCACCATTTTCCTCCACTAATTTCAGTGTTTCTAAATCTCTCAATTAGCAAATCTGCAACCATTCCTCTTGGGATGCTAGTATGCAGCCTATTGCCAAAAGAAACCAAGCCTTTCCAGCTTGTATTTGGAAGACAAGGAGGAAGAGTGGGCATGGAAAAACCCAGTTGAGAACAGTTGCTGCATTTCTTGCTGCCATGAAGGGTCTGGCTCTACAATATGGCCTCAATGACCAGACACAGAGAGGAAGTAGTGCAGCACATTCCATGAATATTGCAGAGGCTTACAAATAAAAGTTGATGAAGTCCTGGCATGATTTATGACTAGTATTTTGGGTTTTGGGAATTAATGTGAATAAGAAACCTCATCTCTCAGTTGCACTGTGTATAGACAACTCTGACCTGCAGCTCCTGTTCTACTTAAAATATGGTAATCCAGGCAATTTCCCCCTTCATCAGTAAACACCCAGCATTCAGCAGATTCTTCTGTCTTTTTAAGTGAGGACCTCCACTAAAAACTGCTACCTTTCTAGCACCATGTAATCCTGCTAGAATAAAGCAGCATATAGGCTCAGGGGCTTTCCTCCCTTCTGAATGTAGGTAAGTAGTATTTTGGTGTACTGAAGTTTCTGTGGAAAAAAATTGAAATACTCTAAAAGAAAATATTCATCAAGGAATGTCTTTGTTTACAGCAGTTTGTAGCACTGTCTGATAATATCATACAGAGATGTGCCAAAGCATCTCCAGTAAAGCATGACCCTGCTGTTCCAAGGGTGGAGGAGGTGTATAGCAAGGCACAGAGAGACAGATTATTTACAAGCCTTCATTAAATCAGTCAGTATGGGGAAGGGGTCACCATCAAAAAGGAGCAGTGGAACTACTGTGATAAAAGCAGTCAAGGCAGAATTAAGCTCTAAGCTAGTTTGTGTTACACGAAGCAGCTCTGTACCTCTCCCGCTGGCAGGGTTAAGTGTTACATGAGACTACCCAGAACCTGCAAGACAGCCCTATCAAACCCCTGATTTCAACTAGGATGGGCTGCCTCTGCCTTCTGCAGGCTGCACTGTCACTGGTCCTGGGCTCAGCTGTCCCTGCATCTTCCCAGGGCATGCGATGCAACACAGCAGAGGGCACTTGGGCCTGCCAGCTCCGGGAAGGGCCATCACTGCTCTTGCAGCATGTCTGGCAGTAGGCAACTGGCTACAAACATTGTCCTTGACCACCCTAATTCCCCAGGTATTGCAGCTTAGAGCACAGCTATGAGTACTTTTCCAGTCCTTTACCTTGTTCGTGCCATCACATTGTTCTTCTTGGGCTGCTGATTCACTGGGCTTCCCATGTTGCCATTCTTCAGGGAGCCCTTCCGAGCCAGCTCCCTCTGCTTCTCTGCATATGAGACACAAAGGGCAAAAGCAAAATTAGGGCAACAGCCTAGCTGGCCACCATACAGCTACAGAAATCCAGATTTGATAGTGGCAAAAAGCATAGCAGAATTAATAGCAAAGGACTTGAGCTCTACGTCTCTTTTGGAGGGACACTGCAAAGGCCAGATGAGCTGTGTTCCACTTTCTTAGAGGTCACCAGGGGCTAAAACTAATATACTCACAGGAGCTTCTGATATCAACACACTAAAATCTTCATCTCTAAGGTCTTGGAGCTTTTGGATGAGACCCAGTGGAAGCAGACAAAGGACAGAGATCTGGTCCCTGTCTGCAGCTGGTTGCTGCATGATACTGTGCTGTACTAATATGGCCCTGCCTCCAGCAGGGATAGGAACACAGGCATGATGGATTTTCATACAAACTAATATTAAATTTTCTGATTCAAAGTCTTGCCTTGTTTCCTGTGGAAAATCAATTGGGTTGAGTCACCAATTAGTTGCAAAAGTTGGGCCAACTGCCCCAATCTCATCCTGCAATGCCAGACAAGGCTTGTAGGCAAAAGCTGAGCATGGGGCCAGTATAGCAGGAAAGGGACTGGTTAAAAACATTCTCCAGAGTGTGACAAAATGTTGGAAACTACTTTCATGGCATGCCTGAAAAATACGGATATACCAGACTGCTTGCTGAGGAACCTGAACAGTGAATTTGTTTTGCTTCTGCTTCCCCTACAGGCTGTGAATTGTGCTGATTTTTTTGATTTTTTTTTTCCAGATTTTATTTCCCCTTGGAGAGAAAAGCAGCTTTTCCTGCTTGTTGTGGAAAAGCAACATGCTACTATGTAAGCAAGTTCAAGGTGGGCCACTCTGTCCCTTCCTCACAGGTCAGAGCAGGGGGACAAATGCCCAAGGCTGCCTTTTTTGAGGGAGAAGCAAGCAGCAGAGATGCCTAGAGACTGTGATGATGAGGAACATGGAGAGAAGAGTACAAACCATGCCCAGTCCTGCTCCTGATGACAGTGGAGGCCAGTAAACGCTCATGGAACTTGGCAGGAAAGGGACTGGATTAATAAATCCCTCTGGCATGAACAGCTAAGAGATTGATAAAGGATTGAAGTCAAAACCTTAAATCAGAGTAATTTCTCAGTACTGGAACTTGCAAATGCATTGATTATCTCTGTCTCCATAATAAAAGCATGGTATTTTGCAGGCTGCTTGAATTTTGCTGTCCAGAGAGGTATAAAGTGGGGCTCTGTGGAAGCAAACATTTACAACACTAAATACAACTCAATTTCCACACACGTACATCAGAAGCTCCAGCGCTGACCACAAATACACAGCACTGAGACAAGCTGCCAATGCTTTAGGAGGCTGTATAACCCACAAAAGACACCTGACTCAGAAACAAGAGTACAGGTTTCATTTTCTTTCATGGAAGTTAAGGCCTGCCTGAGCCTTTTAAATGAGCCAGCACTCTCCTTTTTATTGATCCCTCAGCACAAGCACTAATGCTCCAACTCAGATTACTCATTCAGCTGATGAACCTGGACTTTTACTAACCATGTTTTTTCCTCCAGTAGGTCTCTCCGTGACCATTTCTACTCTATTACTGATTCCTATTGCAATGTGTGGGTCAGAATGACATGAGCTTTTCTATCTAATCCTTTCAATTATTAATGGCTTGGAGTGAACAATCCCAGTGCAATGTGAGTGTGGTAGGAAAATCTATGCTTGTATCCACAGCCAAATTTCTTAAATGTGAATCAACAGTTCATCTTCCTGTTGAATGCTATGAAGTGTGAGTCCCTGGTGGCCAAAATGCAATTTTGGCTTCCAGGGGCAGCGGGAGGCCTTCTCAATCCCAGTGTGTTAGAACAAGCTCCTGGAAGGTGGTGAAGATGTGCATGATTCACATCAGGTTTTAAGGCATGGAAACCTAGTATTTGAACCTTACAAGTGTTGTGAACTCCTGATACTTCTATCATCACCCAAGGGAGCTTTTGGATGCCAATCTCTTCCAGTAATTCTGAGCTATAAATTCCAGCCTTGCACATCAACCATCAGGTCCATCAGAACATAGGATGGAGGTTTTCAGTGCCCATTTTCTGTGTGGTGTTTCTTCCTGGTATAGCCAGTGGAGTCTGTGAACCCCATTTCTAGGCAAGTGAAGTCCTTCCCTGGCTTTCAGCTCATCTGGTTTTCCCAGACGTTTGTTTGAAGGCCAAGTTCCCAAACTCTAAGTACCTGAGTCCTTTTAAGAAACGCGACTGATTTAGGCACTTCTAAAGATATTACTTTCAGAGTCCAATATTTTAACAAACCCCTGTAATTTCACAAATTAAAGTAGTTCTCACAAAATCTGCAATCAGACACACAACCAGCAAAGACAAGGTGAGAGGAGGAAAGGCTGAGGGAGCTGGGCTTGTTCAACCTGGAGCAGAGATGACGACTATAAGTATCTGAACAGAGGGTGTCAGAGGACAGAGCCTGGCTCTGCTCAGTGGTGCTGAGCAATAGTACATGAGGCAACGGGCAGAAACTGATGCACAGGAAGTTCCACCTGAGTATGAGGAAGAACTTCTTTACTGTGTGGGTGACTGAGCACTGGACTCGATTGTTCAGAGAAAGTGTGGAGTGTCTCTCACTGCAAACATTCCAGAATCATCTGGATGCAATCCTGTGTCATGGGATGACCCTGCCTGTACAGGGAGTGTCATGGTTTGAGATAGCCCCAAATCCAATTCCCTAGTCTAAGCCCCCTCCCACATCTCAGCCTAATGTGAGATGGGTTTTTCCAGACAAAACACACCAGACTCCAAATGGGGAAAGGGAATATATTACAATGACTGTACAAATAAATACTATAACACATTATACACACGATCACAAACTATCTCTACCATGACATATGTATTTACAATGATCAGATCTCTTCTCCCCTCCAAATAAAAGTCCTGGAGGGAAAGAAGGACAGATCCCTTCCAGTCTCAAGCAGCAGCATCTTCTAAGGCAGCGATCTGTCTGTCTTCTCCACATGCATGCAGCAGCTGTGGCTGGCTTTCTGCCAGCACTCACGAGGGAGGTATCCAAGCTCCCTCGGCCCCCTTGACGCAGACAAAGGGGTCTTCCGTGGGCTACGTAACCCCAGACAAGGTCGTTCCACCACGGTCATATCACGAAGACACAGGGGGTCTTCGTGACGGTCTGGTATCTCCAGGAGCCAAAACTGCTCTCCAAAATAGGAGTCCATGTCCCTCTTTTCCAAGAGGGGGTCTCAAGGAGTTTGGGGGGGGGGTCTGGTACAGTTCTCACCCCCAGAACTCTGTCTCTCAGCTGCTGGCTCTCTTTTCCTCGGCTCTCCTTCCAGGAGTCTCCTCTGTGGTGCTGCATGTTGTTCCTGCTGCTCCTCCAGTTCAGGTCTTATCTCTGGCTCTCTGCCACCGTTTCTCCGGTCAGTGCCGGCTGCTGCTCTGCGCCCATGGAGAAAACATCTCCCGGCTTAACTACAGGCACTTAGTCCAGTCTAGCACTGTTCCAGGTCTTTGCAGTCCCCCCCCCCCAGCCAGGGGCTGGGGGGCCCCAGAGGGCCCAAGGGGCTCAGAGCCCCTTCCTCGTGGCTCTACAACATGGCCACCTCTCCAACAACCAAACCTACAACTCATCTCTTCCGTTCTGTGATATGTTTACAGTTTTGCAGGAGTGCCCATTGGGCAAAACTTCAAAACTTCCAGGGGTTTCCACCTCTTGGGGTCTACCACTTTTCTTAGCCTCTGGGGGAAAACAAGGTTCAAACCACAACAGGGAGGTTGGACCATATGACCCACTGTGGTCCCTTATAGCCTTATGCATGCTGTGATTCTGGGATTCTGGGATTCTGCTAACAGGCAGTCCTGCCAAACACAGAGAAAATGGGACACACAAGAAGAAATGAAAAAAGAGAAGACTGATTTCCAGTCACTGGTTATTTCATGTTTGGTGAGTTTGCTGTTGGATGAAAAGCTAACACAGGAAGGTGAAGGACAGAGATTCAGAGATGGGAAAAGTCAGAATGAAATTAAGCTGCTCTCCAGCTACTTCAGAGAAATCAGTAATTACTGGCAGTGTAACAGCAGAGCCCCAGTGATGCTCTTCACATGGCATTTGCAAGTATTTAAAATAAATTGTTTAGCTTTCATTTCACTTGGCTGTTCTACTTTTTACCATTGTACCTAGTGAAATACTCAAACTCAGACACGGTTGGTCATCCCCCCTCCCATGAAACAGCTACAGATGACCAAGAACACTGAGAGTACAGGTGTGTTGGCTTGCAGAGACAACAGCAACCATCAGCAATACCAGCAGGGCTGCAAGAGCTGGGGAAGTGCAGCTTTAACCAAATCCAGCTTCCTTCTGGTTTGTCACTAATTTTCCAGAGACACTTTGTTGAAGAAGCAGGACAGAGCAGAGGAGGTTGGGAGGCATGAAGCAGCCTGCATGTGCCTTTGACATTAAGAAATATGTTCAATTAGGGGTCTGAAGATCCTGTCTGATCGTTAGCGAGGTTACTGTGTTGGGTGATGTATTGCATTTGTGTGCAAGTTTTTGTTAGTGGGGAATTGCAGAGGTGGGCTCTGTGAGAAGCTGCTGGAAGCTTCCATATGTCTGACAGAGCCAATTCCAGCCAGCTCCAAGATGGACCTGCCATGGGGAGCCCATCAGCAATGGTGGTAGAGCCTCTGCAATAACATAGAAAGGGGAGGAAAAAAAGTGCAGACAGAGGAGTGAGGATGTGTGAGAGAAACAGTCCTGCAGACACCAAGGTCAGTGCAGAAGGAGGGGCAGGAGGTGCTCCAGGCTCTGGAGCAGAGATTCCCCTGCAGCCCGTGGTGAAGACCATGGTGAGGTTCCCCTGCAGCTCATGGAGGTCCATGGGGCAGCAGAGATCCACCCGCAGCCTATGGAGGATCCCACACCAGAGCAGGTGGATGCCTGAAGGGGGCTGTGACCCCGTGGGAAGCCCACGTTGTCATTGTATTTTCCCTCCTCTGTCCAGCTGAGTGACACAGTGGTTTTGGCAGGCACCTGCTGTCCAGCTGGGGTCAGCCCACCACAGATAATCTACCTGTCTCCATGCTTGAGTGGATGTTATTGTTTACCTTGGCTGAACACCCTGTGTCCACCAAGGCTCCGCCCAACCCCCTCCAGAGGGAAAAGGAGGAGGGAAGGGGGGAAAGAAAAAAAACTTGCAAAACTGAGACTGCTGAGAAAGGCAATTTTATATTTACAGTTTTATAGGCAGTTTTATATTTACACAGAGAAGAAAAAGAGAAGCACTATAAACACAGGGAAGACTGACAATAAAGACTAAGTCCCCACGAAAGGTGTTTTCTCCTCCTCCAAAGAACAGCCGTCTATCCTGTGCAACTGTCCCCAAAAGAGAAGGAAGGAGTTGTTTCCTTCTTGTCTGTTTATATCTGAGCTGACGTACCATGATATGGAATAGCTTATTGGTAAAATATACATCCTAATTTCGTTTCCCTCCCAGGGAGGGTTACAAACCCACTACAGTGGAGCAAAGCAGCCTTGACTTGGGTTTCAGTGAAGAGGTTGGAGAACAGAGAGCTGTGCTGTCAGTCTGACTCACTGGGGAATTTGTCTGCACCAGTTCCACTTCACCTAATCCTGGACATGGTGAGAGAAAAAGAACACATGGAGCGGCACATGAATGCATTCCTCTATGTGGGTATGTGTGCGAGGAGGTGATCCAGCATCCTTTTAACACCACTATCCTGCTCTGTACAGCATGGGGAACAGCCTTTTGTCTGGATTTGCCAACCACATCACATCTTGCCCCTCCTTTCTTGTCCACCTTGTCACTTGATTTTTAAGACACTTTGTCCTCTTATGACATTATAATCATTTAAAGAGAGATGAACCTGCTCAATGAATAAACCACTGCCTTTGAGTCCAGCTTCACACCAGCCTGTGCTGCTCGCTCACTCCATCTGAGCCACTCAGCCTCTGATCCAAGTGCTGTTTCAAGGTAAGCTCTAATGGTCACAACAGCCAAAGCAGCTCACGGAGCTTTCAGTAAGGCAGGAATAACACGTAAGTATAAAGGAGCAAAGGAAATGCACACTGCAGGCACAACCAGGACTGTAAGTGGCTCAGCCTTGTTCCCTGTCTGGCAATGGTGTCCTATTATAGGAGCCTGCAAAGGTCCTCAATAAGAAAGTGCCCCAGCATGACCAGCCCTCAGCAAACCATCCCTGTTCCAGTGTGGTTTCACCTGCCTGATCCAGGATGTGTCTGAGGACGGATGGGCAGACAGCTGCATGCTGACAAATGATGCAGACCCCCACAGGGAACATCCTTTAGAGATAAAGTCATGTCTAAATCGAGAGGGGCTGAATTCTCCCCTTATCAGGGGAACAGCTACAGCCCTAATGAATGATTTCAAGCACTGCTTGAAATGACTTAGTGCAATTTAAAATGGTTACCTGTTTAGCTGGCAGGATGTGTCTAGCTGCTTTATGATGAGGGAAAATAGTAACAGAGCATGGGAAGCAGAATGGACTTAACATGAATGTCTCTAAATTAAAAATTAGACTTGAATGCATCCTTAAAATTACTCCCCTGGTTTCAGCATTGAAACAAAATAATAACCAGTTTTAACAACATCTTCCTGTTTTTTTAAAAATGAAATGCTGAACAGTTTCTTTGGTGCACATGGCTATGTAGTGGGAGGCCTTGGTTTTGCCTAAACTCTGCCTCAGAAGTGGCAAAAGTAGCCATATGCTTGAGACTCCCTTTTGTGACATGAGGCAAAGCAGACAACCCAGGAATCTGTTGAACATCACCCTGTACTATGCTGAAGAACTATTTGGAGGATCAGACACCGCAAATCCACATTTTCCATTTGTCTCAAGATGGTGAGTGAGTCTGGCTGTGATCAGTCCGTGATGGGTGGAGAGTGACTTAGGATTCCATGGCCTCAGTGTCACGGGGCTTGACTACCTGCAGCCCCCTCAGCTGGGGCAGCCTGATTGGCACAAATGCTGTTTTATGACAGATGAGGTTGATTTGCTTCCTTGCCACTGTGGGGTGGAAGCAGGCAGGTACTGACTGCTTCTGTGTCTTTGCTGAGAGCTGCTGGCTGAATCTTAGTAACTTAACTGCTTGTGAACCTGCCTGACCAGGACACAAAGCTTCATGCTATGGGACAGTGCAGTACGGGCCCATGGGATTTGCTGCAGTGGGAAGACAAAGAGAAATTAATCCAGTGTGACAGAGTTGTACTTTTGCATCTTCAAGGTCTATGAGATGAGATTTTGGGATGTATTTCCCCTCTCTGTCTCCCACAGTCAGCCAAACTGTTTCTAAGGCTGAGGACTGCAGTGACTCCCTGATGAATTCTAACTTCTCAAGCAAGCTGAGAATTTAAATTACATATTAAATAAAACTAATCCTTCTGTTAAGATCCTGCTGAATAATGAACAGTCATGAGCAAATGGAGGGAGAAAGAAAGAAGTGCTGTCTACAACTTCCTCAAGCACAAGTCCTGATTTCAGCTCACTTGCATCACTTAGCTCTGGGACATTAGCATGCATCTAGCTGACACTGAAACCTTCTCTACCTTTCACCTCTGACAGAGAGTATTTGTCAGTGAGGACCGTGTCACTTCTTGGAGAGATTTCAGGGTATGTACATCAATAAGGGCTTTGCCTCCAGGCTGTAAAGAAAGGAAGGTGTAAGAAAGTTGTGTGACAGGGCTGTGGTGATCCCAGTGCGGGCTGTGCTCCCTGGGGAGATTTGGAGAGTGTTAAGAGTGGCATTAGTGCAGCTGATGGCTGTGCCTCCCTGCATCGAAAAAAAAGGTGAGAGAAAAGTGATTTTTACTAAACAGGAGCAGCAGAAACAAAAAGGATCTGTCGGTGGTCAGCCCCCTACTGTGAATACAGGGAATATGGTTTCAGGCTGACACGTGCTGGGCATCGGCACTGATTATTCAGGCCAGGCCATCTGAATCAGGATTGTTTCACTTGGTTTTAGAAAAGACTGTTCAGATAGCAGGGGTCAGACAGCTAAGTCATCCAACTACCAGCTTGGGCGAGACACAGTATTTTTAGCTGAAGCACATTATTTTTCTGGCCCAGCCAGACTTGGGGAAGACAGCGAGCTGTATTCTAGTTTCTAGCTCTTAGTTGTGAGAACTGGCTAGCAATAACAGGTGTATGAATCTGCCTTCCATGGTCCCTCTTGGGCCAGGTTTTAAATATGCAAGTAGCAGCATTTCCATATGTCTTGGTCTGGCTGCTGCTCTGCGCCTTTGGAGTGGCTGAGAGCTGGCACAAACACCAGTGGTCTGGGAGTGGCTTTAGGCCCCCTTCAGCTCCCAAGAAGGCCTGATCAAAGAACCGGTTAATGACCTAGAGAGTACAAAGTTAATGTTTTTGTTTCTCATTATTCAAGGTTGCAGCTCTTCATCTCTTGTATAGGAGCTACTACAAGCAGAAGCCAGTATGCACAGCAGGTCATTCACTGCAGTTACACATGTAGCAGTGAAAACCTTATGGCTGTACACTTCAGGGAAAAAACCCCACTATTCTGAACATAGAGTATCTTCCCTCTTCATGGCACGACACAATTGTGAATCATTTTTGTAAAACAGTAGGTTGTATTTTACTGCTGGTAGAAACTATTTAACTGGTTTACCTTAAAGCCATGTAGAGCATCTGTGGCAGCAGGGGACCAGAGAACCGGGATTGCTGCTCCCAGTCCTCCGCCTGAGATGTCTCTGCAGCCATTTTATTCAGACGGGTTGTGAGTGTGTAGCAGCAGGCAGCAATTCATCTCTTTATCTTTGAACACCTTTCTGTACTTATTTCAAAGGCATCTATTATCACAGCTCCCACCTCAGAAGGGCATTTGTTTTGTTCTCATTCAGCATGTGCTTTCCCACTTAATTTTAAAGGATTGAGACTTTTATTCCTAATGGCTGCAAAATACTGCATATAAAGATTTATCACTGTCAAAACTGGAATATATGAATAGTACTGGTTATATTTAATTTTTTTTTTCCATTTTCCAAGTTTACCTTCAGAAAGGGACTTATTTGATATTTCCATGTACTTTTCAAAGAATATTTTTCCTGCCAGTCAGAGGCAAAAAGCTAGATATCTGGGGAAGCATTTGTATCCTGACAACTCCAGCTAAAAAGTGTCACTTTATAAACAGATCTCTACAAAATATAATTCATAAAGCTGAGGTATTCTCTCCCTTAACATACTTTAAAGGGACAAAGAGAATTAAGTTATTTCACCTGGAAAGATCTGCAAATGCTCCCTCATCATTTCTAGTCACCTGAACACAGGTTTAAGTCAAAGCCATTTGCTTGACCCTGCTGAATGATGTTGCAGACAAAAAAAAAAAGGAAAATGAAAGAAAAAGAAAGGAGGCTACTAAGTGCAATTTAACTCTTTTCATGATGTTTTGAAACATCAGCTATGCTAAAGGCATCATCTACCAGATAAACAGAGTTAATATTAGTGCCTACATCACATTTATTCTGAGTCCTGATGTTCTGTGAAGAAGCATTAAGGTCACTGATGCATGTAGTAAATGTGATGTGTATTTAGGAGAGTGACAGTACAAACTTGCTTAGCTGAATACTCGCAGCCTTTGGTTACACAGGAGGTCATCGTATAGTGTGTATTTGTATAAAACCCATTTAAATAGAGTCTGGAAAGGACCCTTGGACTTTTCTGAGGACTGCACTGCAGCTGACAGTCCAAGCCATGTTTCTGGCTTTATTTAGCAGCAAAATGTCATATATTTGATCCACTCTGCTTTATCATCTGCTGCACTGGGTTTCTACAAACCTGTACACTTCAAACAAAATTCCATATTTTCTCTCTAACAAGATGAAAGCAGACAGAGAAAGGCAACCAGGCTGCTTAACAGGCTGAATGGATGGATACTCCTCACCCCACTTTGACAAATCTCTGCTCTGTAGTACAATACCTACTGTTTTCTTTCCTGGAAAAGGAAAGAAAATGCATTACTAGTGAGCAGGGTATCTGGAGGGCATGTCACCCTCCAAATACTCTGCTCCCCAGAAGAGGACTTTCAGGCATTGTTTCACTAGATGAATTGCCTGTTTACTATGAATCTCTACAGGAGAACAGGATATGTACAACTCAGGGTGCCTCTTCCTGCTATTCAGTTAATGACCCCCAGTCCTGGGTACTTGGATCACCAGTGGCTCAGCCAGAGATGTCCCACAGAGCAAACCTGCTCCCCCTAACAGGATTACTGACCTGATACCTCCATTAGAGAGGCTGCCACGGTCTGGAAATTTGACACACAGCCTTGGAGCTCAATCAGTTCTTTAATAAGTTTATGATTAACCAATCTGCTGATTAAGTTTTCATTAATTAGGCTGGCAGGAATTCTGTTTCAGAGGGATAGTGGTCCCTATGGTCTTGGAGATCTCTGTTGAGCCCTTGTGTGTGGCATGCCCTGACACTTCTTCCTCCTGCTCCAGAAGTACCTGCAAGAGTTGTTGGGGAGGCACCTGAGGCTGTTGTCAGATCACTGGGGCACAGTGGCCCTTGGTGACAGCTCAGTGTTACAGCCTGGTTGTTATACCTGGCTGCAGCTCAAAGGCTCCCGCTCCTCTCCTGTGAAGTCTTGCCAGACGGTGTAGAGGGAGGCACGCAGGGTTTATCTAGGGCAGCTGGGGACCTCACAAGTACAGTTTCAAAGGGCTTAGCCTGTCATTTTGATACTTGGATTGGAGTGGGTGGCTCACCTCAGGGAGGAGTGGGAACTCCTTTCCTCTTTCTCTTTGCAAAGAGTTTAGAGAAAGCTCATGGCTTCACCTCTGGCTTTGTGTTTTGGCTCATGCTCTGAAGGACTGGGCTCACTGGGGGGTGATCTGTTCTCTGTAGGGTGCCTTGGCAGAGAGGGCATCGTGCTGCCACCTTTTTTCTCCAGCTCGGACC
The DNA here is from genome assembly GCF_003945595.2 of Pipra filicauda. NCBI lineage: Eukaryota > Metazoa > Chordata > Aves > Passeriformes > Pipridae > Pipra > Pipra filicauda. The sequence goes on from NW_024104396.1 coordinate 691,231, forward strand.
CTGTTTTGGTAGAGAAATCAGGCCTAAGTTCGCAGATTAGTCCCAAACTATCCTAAATGACTGCACCTTTTCCCATCCTCAAGGATGGGATCCCCTGTCTCCTTTCTCAGGCAGGGCTGCTATCTGTCGGTGTTAGCCACTGGAGGATGGCAGAGGGGATGGCAGAATGCTGCTGCCAGCTATTTTATGTTCCTTAATATCCTTCTCCTTACAGGTGCAGGGCTGAGCATTTGGCAACTGCCTTTTCCTCACACCTCTCAAAGGGACTGGTGACAAAACACAGCCATGCTTCCAGCAGCAGATGGAAAAAGGACTGGCCAGAGAAAAACTACTGTCCCTGCTGAAACCCCTGAGAAACAGGCTTGAGAGACAGGATGAAAGACAAGGTTTTGGCTGCAGCTGCTTTGAGTGCTGCAGGAGGAGAAGCAGGGCTTGGGGATGCAGATGCTGTCCCAAACTGCAGAGCCCTGCGGCTGTAAATCAGATATGTGCACTGCTGAGCTGAAGCCCCTGTCAAAGAAGCAGCAGTTCCGGTGGCAGGGAGAGCTCAAAGGGGCTCAGGGAAAGCCTGACTCACGCTGAAGAAAGCAGTAACATACTGGGAAAGATAGTGACAGTTCTTAATATAGAACTCCAATGTCAATGAGTTTGTGTCATGGTATAGTATTTTAATCCTGATGTTTTTTACACCTTTGTTACCCTTTATTGGGGCAGTGCATGGGGCAGCAATGCTCAGAGGAGGTTTGGTAACACAAGCTGCCAAAGGGCTGAGGCTATGACACTGCTATCCCAGTGCTGCTCCTGCCGGGCCACAGGCAGCCCCAAAGGATAAAGGGTGGGTGCTAAAACATTGCTGGCCTGAGCAAGGTTTAAAACTACTTTTTGGGGTCTGTAAATGGGAGTTTAGGCAAAGGGGAGGTAGGTGTGACCATGACTGAATGTCAGACACTGTGTCTCACTCCACACACCACTAATCTTGCAAAGACTCGTGCCTTTGGATTGGCAAACAGGCCTACCTCCTCCAAATAGCAGGCAGAGGAGGTTCCTGATTCTGCCTCTCAGCTGCCTACTCTCAACACCTTAGCACTGAGACTGTTGGCAATGCTGCAGCTGCTAAGTCCCCACTATCTGACCCTCTCTCCTAAATGAACCAGTGAGGCAGAAATTCTGGCAGACCAACAATTTTACTGCCCTCCTGAATGACCAGCTGTATGCATTGAAGGGAGGAAAAATCTCAGCTTGGATTTGCCCATCAAAAGACCATTAGCTAAGGATTTCCTACAGCATTTCTAAGAGAAAAGGAAGGAGACATGCAAAAGCAATACAAGAATTATCATGATTTTTATGCCCTTTGCATGCCTAGGTCAGGTATATGTTGGGCCACAGCACGTACATGTTCAGCTTCACTTGGCACATTTGAGAGCGAAAATTGCCACCTGTATACAAACATAAGGTTTATTTTGTAGAGCTACCTGTTTGTCTGCCTGACTGAGCTGTGGTGAGATGAAAGGAACAGAAGAGTTGTAGGAGTAGAAGAAAAGAGGAAAGAAACAGCCTGAGGGTCTCAGCAAGCAAGGCTTTATTGCAGTAGAGCTAAGGAACTAATGAGTGTGTATAGAAGATGCAGTTGCTTGCCTGAGGAAATTAAGACAAAAAAGAGACTGTACATAAGGACTACAGACAGCTAGAATGGGAAGTGTTTTAATGATTTACTGTTTCTCTTGGTTTCAACTTCAGTTTGAATTATCTTTCAACAATTAAGACGTACACGAGGCTTTAACTTTTGTACACACAGACAATTAAACACAGCAGAAACGGATCGACTTTAATCATGAAAAAGGGGAATGAGGAGGGTCAGGTTATATAAAGGACTTTATAAGGGTCAGGATATATCAGGGACTTTATAAGAAATGATCTGCCTGCCCTTCAGTCAGGTTGTGCTGCCAGGTGAACAGGCAGATGTGAAGGGAAGAGGAGATGACAGTGGGGAGATGCTGGCTGGCTGCTGACGGAGCAGGCAGGATGTGCAATGAACTAAATCCTACAGACTCCAATTGAAAGCAAAAGACATGAAGAGCAGGAGGTTGTAATCTTAAGGCATGGTGGGATTTCAGAGAGCCTTTGCAGAGATACAAGCTTGCTTTGTTTTTCTTTTTGCTATGCATTCTTGTAAAGAAACTAATTTTCCTGTTCGTAATCTGATTTGAATCAAGAACACAGGTTTCCATTGCCAACCAACTGCATGCAGGGCTCATAGTATCAACTGTCGTCTTTTTTTTCCTTGTTATTTTTCTCCACACAAGCACCAACAACTTTTAGGTCATACAGTATCTCAAATTACCCTGGGGACAGAAAATAAGGGTGACAGGTTTATCTGTCCTTAAGACAACTTCATTGTGAAGTGACATCAGAAACTGTCTCTGAACTGGGATGTCTGCAGGAGACAAGGAGTGGGAATGAGGTACCGGTTCCCCAGAGGCAAGAAGTTCAAGCACGTGCAAGGAGGACTCTCTCACGTCTGGAATCTCTTTCTCACACACGGTATGCTGGAAGCAGCCTGGCTTTTGCCAAAACCCAAACAGAAATAGCTTTAAGACTCAGATTTCCGGACGGTCTCTCCACCCCAATGATGCTGGCACACTCAGTGCTGAAAAAGGACCAGGGAAAGCTGTGAGAAGAGGGAAAGGGTGGCAGAAAATACTCACTGCTTTCAACAGGTCTTTGTGGTTTGTAACAGCTGCATTTACGAGGTGAATGGAAGGGCAGTGCCAAGCTTCGGGGAATAAAAAACCTTTAGCTTCTCTTCAGTAGAGATGCGGAGGAAGCCCAGGGACTGACAGCCTTGTCCTTTCCAGGGATGGCACGTAAGCCAAAATTTGGGGGCACTGGAATCTGCAGAGCTGCCTTTAACAGTTTCTCCTCGGGCAGTGTGTGCACTGGGAGAATGAGAATCATCATTCTCTGATCACCCAATAGACAATCCAGCAAAGCCATCTGACTGAGGAGACATGTCCTGACTTGCAGCTCACAGGGATAAAAATGAGGACAAAAAGAACAACGACTCAAACTAGTAATTTTCTATCCCCTGCATCTGTTCCCTGGGTACTTTAAGTCATATTGACTCAGCCTGATGACAGAAACAAGGTTTCTTCCTACCAGGTCTCCAGGGTCCAGTAAAATATAAAGAAAAGCAAACTGCATCTCCTCTCCTGACCACGCTATGACAAAGCTGTCAGAACAGCTCTGACAGTGTCATGTCTGCAGCAACGTCTGGTGGGAAAGGCACAGAGAGCCATCACTCTTCCACATTCCTCTGGAGAGAACTATATTGGAAACCAGAGGCAGAAAGTATTTTCTTCTGTAAATTGCATCGATTTCATGCTTAAAAGCAGTGAATTGGAATTAACAAGACTTCCAACAACGTGTCCCTGCTGTGTCTGTTCTGGAGAGGCTGCTTTGCAACAGCCAATTCCAGTAACACAGAGAGATAAATTTGGGGGTTAAATATACCACGCTTTGCTCACTGGATAGGCCTCAGTGGCTGGAAAAGTGAACATATGGTTTTCTTTACTTGCAGTGTTAAATGTGCTCTGCTTACTTTGGCTGACCTTGTGAAAAATCGTACTTAGGATTCACCACTGGCTCCATAACCTGATCATGTGGAACAGAGCTCATGAAGGTCAACCCACATCTAACAACAACAGTGCAAGGTGTTGGGGACGTGGCAAGGCATCACCATGAGAGTGTTTGTGTTTACCAGGTACATCCGACAATCTCCAAATGCCAAAAGTCTCCAAGCGAAGGAACAGAGCAAAAGTCAGTGCCTGGGCAGATGGTGCTTATGGGGCACTTTCCCTATGGAAATCTCTGAGGACCATGGTCTTCACTTGAAGTCAACTGGGTGATGTTAGTTAGCACTGCCAGACTGGCAGAGGGATCTGTGTGTAGCAGACAGCAGAGGCTTTGAAGAACTGCCCTGACTAATAAGTTTTTCAGTGATGTCCATTTACATATCATGACATGCCCCTGCTTACACTTTTCTTCCACCCAACAACCTCATTTCCTCCACTGAGCACAGCTCAGAGTACTCAGCCTTTCCACAGCCCTGTTTGTTAACCATTGCTAAGGGGCCTTTTGAGCACTAACTACATGGTGAGTACTCAGGAGCCAGAGTAAATAATCTGTTGAGGTGAAGGACCAGAAGAAATGTGCTCACGAGTCTTCAATTTTAGGGCCTCAAATATTCTCTGGGTAATTTTTCACAATTCTGTGATTCTGCCTCTGGATTATACACCTGGTCTATAAGGTCTGACAAGTTGTTTTTTTTGTTTTATCCTGCCTTTGAAAAGTTTTAGTATTGTTCTGTAACCTTGTTAGATGTTTTGTTAGGAACAATCAGCTTTTTTCCAAACTCCAAGACCATGAAAGAACTTATTTTTTCTGGGCTACAGACAACAGTTTGCTACAGACCAACACTGCCTTTTTCTCAAGGCAACCTCCACACTTTAACAGTCTTGAACACCTGCTCACTGCCTCCACTCCTGCCCTAAAATCTTCACAAGATCAAAACAATGTTTTTCAAGTTATTAAAAGTTGGTGAGCCAACCTCACCTTCCAGGGTGGATTTTAATCTTCCCTGATTCAAATCTATTCCCCTGTTCTACAGGGAAAAAACCATGTAATGCAAAAGGGAAAAACATGGGATGGGAGGATTCATTTCCTTTTCTTTTCATTCTGTCTTTTCTTATGTTGTTGGTGGCATGCAGCAGGTAGGGTGTGTGACAGCCAGCCTTTGGGTCCTGTCTTTTTCTGTGAAGTTCCCTCAAAAATCCAAATCACAGCAAAAAGAAAAAAAATCCCTCCACCAATCTAAGTGCCTTTTCCAATGTCTAGTCGAGACATCACCAACACCAAGAAGAACTCAAATTGGTCTAAGAAATGGAGGTGTTGTACAGCCACCTTAGTAGCAGCTTGTCACCTCACACGAACACATGCACAAACATCTTGATTTTGGTTCTTCTTTCTAATATTCCATCACTACACTCCGTGAATGCCCTAGGACATAGTACAAGAAATCAGCTGCTTGCAGGTAATAAAAAATCACTCAGCATTGAGAACCATGAACAAAATGCAAGTTAGGAAACACCTCTGAAAGAGAACAAATCTCCCTGCCCGTGCACTGGAGTCAGTAAGCAATACACGCAAAGGAGAAAATGAATTTAAATAAGTTTTAAAATTCAATCACTGTAAAATCAAGAAGATTTGGTGAATTAAAGAGAAAGAACAGAAAGCAATAATTAAAATTTAAAAATAAGAATATTTATAATGAAGTGAAAATCAAGTAGTAATTGGGTTTTTCTTGTTTACCAGTGGACATACCAGAGGACTGCTTTGTGTGCCAGTGGACACAAGTCACCTAAATCTAGCTCTGCAAATCCAATTGTGTTTGTGCTGGGAGCCCAAAAGAATAATTAGAGAGGACTTAATTTTTTTCAGTAGGGAGTAGAAACTATACGACACCTAAAAAAGTAACTGGAGTCCTAAGCAGAAAAAGGATCACAGGATTACTTCAAGTTGGAAGGGGCCTCAGGAGGTCTCTAGTCCAATGTCCTGCTCCAAGGAGCATCAGCTCTGGGATCAGATTGGGCTGCTCAGAGCTTTATATTTAGTCAGATTTTCAAAACCTTCAAGGCTGGAGATGATACTACCTTCCTGGGAAAAGTTTTCCCATGCTTGATCATCCTCATGGTGAAAAAGGATTTCTGCAAGGTGAGAAAAGAAGCAGGTTGGGAACGAAGGGTGCACTCCATGCTCCAGGCAATTTACTTCCAACTCAGGCATGTTGCTATCATTCCTCAATAGCACAGAGGGGGTTTCACATGAAGCTTTTCCACTCTCCTTAGAACTCTCCAGATTATCCTGGTCATCTCCCATATGATGGTCATGACCAGGTCAATGCAGACAACTGGCACTGTCTTTTGCTCTGTTTATTCCTGACCTTTTCCCTTTCTCTATCTGCCCTGCCTTGAAGCAGAGAAGATTACAGCCTGGTTCTAGGTCAGGTGAATGTCCTGTAGATGGTTCAATTCACTTAGTCAACGAGACCCAAAGCAGCCACAGTCTTTTCAATGCAGTCATGTCTCTGCTTCCTAGGGAGATGGAAACTCCCAGGTACCCATGAATGTTTAATTGCAGATGGAAAGAAAAACACTGCCAACCAAGGAGCTAAGATCACCTCCTTGTGTTGCTGGTCATCCCCTTTCAATGAAGGATAGAAAACCCAAAGGACTCAAAGTCAAATTCAAGGACTGTTGTGTATTGTGGCTCTTCTGCACATTGGCAGGAGCGAGTTGGCTGTGTAAGCTGGAAGGAACTAAAAACACGGTATCTGCCTGCACAGAAATAACCACGTCAAAGTTTTGCTTTCACATTTTGCTTCACCCCCTGCCCAACAGATCAGAGGCTGCATAAAGCCACATTTCAACCTGACAGTTGAAGCATTCAGGCAGAAAAAGAAACTGAACTTAATCTTTCATGTTATGGCTGAAAGTCTGTATCTAAAAAAGACATAGCTGCTTTGTGAACCTGAGTCTCCCAAACTTTTTATAGTCAAAACCATGTTATGAATTAGATATGAATCTGTGAAGAGTTTTGGAACAACCAGTTATATGTTCTTTTATTGACCTTATAAAAAAAAAGTAGTGCTAGGGTTTACTAGGAAGTTTAAGCCCAGGATACTTGTTTTTCTTTAAAAAAAAATGTAAGCAAAACCTGAAAATCTGAATTTTAAAAGCAGCCTCCATTATGGACTCAAACTACTCATGCTTGACAGCATCACTTTAAATATTAAATATGCTAGCCTTGTTCAAGACATATTTTTAGCAGTGTCATTTAATATGTCAAACATGGTTTTTCAGGTGAACTTATTCAATTGTCTCACTTGTACATTTCTCTCAATTTTCTAGTCCTACAACAGGTATTTAAAATAAATCACAGGAAATCTTTCTCTTTTTTTTGAAAATCAGCTCTTACTTTCAGGCTGGGCAGTGATGGGGACCAGAGAGGGGCTGTTTTCTGGCACAGAGTGGCTTGGGAGCTATGTTGCAGCAGAGGAGCTACCAGCAGCCTGCAGCTTTGAAACACCCAGTGTGATTAAACCTTCTTCTCATAGCCAGTTCACTGTTTACTCACGGCAGAAAGCACTTTTTAACTTGTGAGCTTCAGACTGGTGAGCTAGACAGAAGAACTGCATCATTCCTCAAGAAGACATTAACACCTGCTGACTTAATTGAACCAATTTCACAGCAGTGATCAAAAAAGAAGGTATGTAGGTTGTTTGGGAAAAGTGGGGATTGTCTTCCATTTAAGAGCACAAGGTAGAAAAAAATCAAAGTTATAGCAAACATAAAGTCACAATTTTGCGTTTACAGTAGAATTACCTTAAAACCCTGTAGAGGAGTTATTTTATTGTGCTATAAACAGTGCTAGTTTACAAGACAAAGAGTTGGAAAAACTCCCCATTCACAAAGGCTTAGGCTGAATCAATTCAAGCTCTTCTCAAGGTAACCAGGGAGTGGGATAAAAAAGGCAGAGAGTTAAGAAAAGAAAGAGAAAGAAAAAGATTTGGGCAGAGTTCACAGGTGAAAGGGACAATGGAGAGGAAGGAAGGCAAGAGTCCTTGAGAGCAATGGCTGTGCAGTCTCTAAAAGTGAGGATGGATGATTTCACTGATATGGAAAGTAGGATGAAGCCTGGGAGAGGAGCAGTTTGCAAAGCAGCATGGAGAGAACAGGAGTCTACTACTTGTAGGAGGCAGACACAAACAGATCACAGTGGTTATACAGGTGAAGCTGGAGATGGATCTATCTGCCATGAATGTACATTACCTTTCCCCTTGTAACTGGACCTGGAGAAAGGACACAAACATTGCCTATGGGGCATGCTTTTCTATAGGTTAAATACTCAGATGTTTTAAAATTTGATGAAAAGTTTCTGGTTTTCCTTCTGGAAGATGTTTCAAAAAGGAGACTATAGCTATTTTGCACAGTACCAGGCTTCATAATCTCATTTCCATGAGTGATGCAATAAAAGCACAAGCTATTCAGCCATGATTCAGACAGCAATTAAAGCTTTTTGACAGTTGTGTTTAACAACTGGAGAAATGGGATCAGACGGTCCAATTACTGCTGTGACTTTATAACTTCTTAAATAAAATCTTACCTTGGTAAATATATGGCATCCATAAAAACAGCTTTATTTTCCTGCAGTGTGACCTGCTTTATAGAGAATGCCTGCCAAGCAGAACAAGAAAAGACCAGTGCCAAAAGTTCGAGGTTTGAAAGAAAAGGAGAAGTGCCAGAGACTTTCTACACACAGCAGAGCAGGAAGACTGTGGTCTTTCCCAGAGAGATCACTGTCTTGTTACTGCCAGGGGTGAAGTGACTGTCAGGGAACAAAGCTCCCTCTTAGCCCCAGTCAGGACTCAGAAGATCCAGAGGTCTCTTTGCACAACTAGTCCTACCATCTCCACTGCAGCTTAATTCCCAGTCCTAAAACTTCTCCATAAAGAATGGTGTTGGTTGGTGTAAGAGGCTGAGATGCTGAGTACAGTTGAAGCTGCAGTGGAGTTGCTTCTACCAGTCTGCTAATCTAGAAAACAGCCTCTTCTGCCTGTGCCCAGCATAGGCTTATATTGCTCCATGACCTGCTTCAAACAGTCCTCCCTCCATGAAGAACTACAGAGGAAACCCCTGTGGTTTCTTCTGTGCTGCTCCCTGCTTTTGGGAATTCCTCCTCCCTAGACCTCTGAACCAAAACTGATGGATGTGGTGAAATTGGACTATTGCTAACTGGGCAAAAACTGTACTTCATTTGTGGTTGCTGCTTCTACCTCAGCTGTTCTCCACCATTCCATGTGGCACCTCTCCCTGCCTGCCATGTCAGAGCTTGGCCTTGCACGTGCTGCTTTGGCTGCACCACTGGCTGGGTCTGGCAAGCGGGGCTCTGCTGTGCACAGCTGGATGTAACACTTTCCGCTATGCCTGGAACAAAGACTGTTCCTGGATTCACAGGAGAAGGGTTCCTTGGATGTATCTCTGCCATGTTCAGATGAAGCCTGCATCCAAGACCATCACGGTACCCTCACCTAACAAGGACTCTGCTAATGACAGGGCACATGATACGGATGACCTCCTCATCTATGCTGCTCTCCTGCTGTGGCACACGAAATTTTCTGTGTTCATCTAAGTTCTGAGTCTTCAAAGGATCCTTTAAGATCCTTTAGATCCTTAAGATCCAGGGAAGTAACGTGAAGTTTTCAGGGTGCTGTGAACATCCTCTGTGCATAAGGACAGTAGTTAAAACCCAAGAATTGCAGTGAACTTACTACACCAGCACATGCTCCTTCCTTTTGAGAAGTGTGCATTATTTTTATTTAATAGAGCTTGATCTGCTGATGGAGCATTTTAGTCCCCACATTCAATAACCAGACAGTAACTTTTCCCTGTTAAAAGCTGAGTGTGCAGCACAGAGAAGACAAAAGTGGGAGCCCACAACACTGAAAAATCAGAACAAATTCAATTAACTATCAGGAACAGTTTAAGGCTCATCATTAATAAATCAAACACATTTAAAAAATGAATCATCCAATACTGTCCTTAGATACTGTGGTCTGTTCTGGAGCCAATTTACATTAATTACACTGGGCTGTACTTGCTTCCCTTGAGTGCTATGAAGAAGCTCATCTACCTGTGGAGACATCAGAAGGAATTACAGAAATAGTAATATCTGGGTAATTCAGAACTGGGGAAATGTTGCACTGTGGTGGGTCAGAGGAACATGTGTAACCTACATTAAGGACACAGAGCTCTGAGAAGCCAGAAAAGAGTACTATTGCCCTTTTCTGTGTTGATTTTGTTAAAGATACCAACACCTGAGCAGGCAGCCTTATCATCTCAGCTGGTGTTACTCTTTTTAATGTCAGGAACAAGCTGCAAATCACCTTTGGGGACACCTCTCTTTTAAACCAGCTTTCTACATACTTCACAGAAAACAGTGATGAGACTAATACATACTTGTGTAATGAGACCTCTGAGCAGACCACTGTGTGGTGCTGCCTGCTGGGTTAGGCTTTGCTAGACCAGGTAGTATTTATTGCCTCACAACCTTCTGAGGTGCTTCTCATATTTGAGGTGACTGACTACGGTTGGTCAAAGAGAACCAGTAATTTGCAGCTCCGGGCATGAAACCCCCCCACTCCAGATGCTTTGGCCCATTCTTGATACAAAATAAAATAACTTGTGTAGAAGAAGATCTTCTGGACTAGCTCTTTTTCCTAGACTATCAGATCTGTAGGTACTGTAAAAATATGGAGTGGCTAAAGGATGGCCAGGTAATACTCAAAAATCATTCAATTACCTTACAGCTTCCTCTGTCATGACCTTCTATCTGAAGGTACATCAGCCAAGAGTGAACAACACAAGATGTGAATGGGTGTGAGTCTGTTGGCCTGTGAGGTGTGGGGGGACCCAGGAATGTGTCACAAGAGAGGTGAATGTATCCCAGTGGAGGGCTGGGAAAGGCCAGTGAAGCCCTGGTGCGGTGCCATAACAAATCAAGCAAATTGCAGTGACACAAAAATCAAGGTCATTTGCTGAACTTCATGCCACATCATTCCCATATTCACGTGCTTGTGTTTTGCTCCTGGGATATGCTAATTTCCCTTCCCTCTATCTCACCCCCTTACACACTCCCTCCTGCCTAGAGCTCTCTGCTGAACTCCAGTGATTGCTTTGTTCCAGTTTCTCTAAGTGGCTTTACTCTTTACCCAAGCCTGTCTCATGCACCTCTTCCTTTCTGCCCCTCTACTTCTCCTCTAACTAATCTACAATAATATGCCTGTCAGAACCATTTTTCTGCCCTCATCTTCGCTGCTTCTTCTGCAGACAGCCTTTCTGCCCTTAATGTGATGCAGCTGTTCGCTCTTTCATCCCCTCCAAAAAGAGCCTAGAGAGATATCCTACAGGAAGGACGGTACCATAACCCTGTGTACGCCATTTCTCTTCATAAATGGAAAGAGTGATAACAGATGAAACAATGTTTAAATGAATGCCTCCCAAGCTCAGTGAGACTTCTAAGCGGAAGGCTGCACTTCTATCTTCATGAAGAAAATCAATAGCAGTGCTGTATCGCTCCCTCTGTCTGGCTTCCATGCTGCCCTCCTCCCCCAGTACAGAGTACAGACTGTGTTCAAGGAAATGGGTGCTCCCGGGGGAGCAGAATGGCTTTGTGCACTTAAGGTAATGATGTCACTTGAGGTCACCATGCAAACAGTTATGGATATGGAAAACTGCAGTTTTGTCAATAGAGCTGGAACCTGGGGACCTAGCTTAAGAGTTACATGTTTTTTTATAAAATGTTTCCCTAATTTACCTACAGAGCGTCTTCCCAGAAACAACAGCTGCTGTACCTAATTAGCATTAATCACCTTGTTACAGAAGAGCAACTGGGAATAGTACAGTACTTGAAGTACTGACAAAATGATACACTAATGGCATTGATTTGTCCGGTGTACTTCAACTTCCCCTTATTATTTTGTTTTCTGTACAAAAAGCTCAAGAAGTCACAAGCTGTGAAGCAGACTGGGAAGTGATGACGCAGGAAAGCAGCCACAGACGCGGGCAGGCACAGGGCCTTCCAGCCTACACAAGATGCTTGCTCCCTGCTCTGTTTGGGCCTGCATCTCCCAGTACCAGTTTTGCATTTTGAGGCAAGAGAAGCCCTGGAAAGGGATTTTTGAGTACTGCATCCTTTTGAACAGCAATGGGATAAGGTTGCTCTGCTATGCGCTTTGTGGCTCTTTGATGCAGAGCTTTAAAACAAACTCTGAACCCACACCCTGCCCTAGGAGAGGGGGTTAAATAACTACACCAATTGACAGATCAGTCTCAGGAGCCACATGGGGAGATAAAGGCAGTCTGTCCTTTCCTGGGATCAGAGACCATCTGTAAAGTTTCAGCCAGAAATGCACCAATTTTGTTATGTTGAACCCTGAGGGCTTTGTAGTTCTGACTGATATTCCTAGAAATATTCCTCCCTGATCTCACAGCAATTCAATATCTGCCATGAATGCACAGCAGCAGGCTGGAAGGCAGGAGCTAACATTACAGACATGTCATCAGCCTCTGTCCCCAAACGGATTATCTCCTCTGTTCACTTCAATCTCCACCAAGATAGGATTTAGTCATAAATTAGATCTTCAGTTTCGTCCAAGTCAAGCACACCAGGGAACAACATTCCCTATGTCCTTGCAACAGCATTTTTGTTGCTGTTTAGCCCCTACCAGTTTTGCTTGGTCCAAGCAAACAGCATTCCAGTGACTTGCTCAAGGTTTTTGAGAATCTTGTTAACAAGCAAGAACTAATCCAATGGAACTAAAATAATTCAGTGCTTGGTAGTAGACACACTAATTGGTTTCTCCATGCAGAATACCCATCCCTAGCTAGAGACTGTGGAAGACAGAGACAGGAATTTCTCTGCTGTCACCAAGTAAAATATTAGGAAGTTTATACATCCTAAGATGAAGAGGAAGCGTTGGTACAGGAAGAAGCAGAAGCAGACAAGGTGGTCTCATCTGAGGTGTCTCCTTGGAGGCTGAACACTTTGTTATTTGTCAGAGAATGCCTTTTTCTACTGTCTCCTAGAGAAAAAAAGCAACATTTTACAGTGCAGCTGGCAGGAGGAAAGTGTTAGTTTCCTACTAATTAATGAAATAACTCTGCACTGTTGGCTTTACAATAGCTTCCTGTCTCTTGAAGCAAGGAAAATTTCTGGTTAGGCTGGTGGATTATATACTTGATTACAGCAGCATACACCAAAGGCAACTTTCTGACTCTTGCTTCTCCTTTCAGAGGTGACTAGAATCAGCCACCATTCTTTTTCAAGTTAAGAGAAATATCAGCATGAGATCTAAGCTGGGAGGGGAACAAAACAGTAGCTACGAGAACAGGAAAATTATCTGCTACATTTGCAATTCAGGTAATTTCTTGTTTTTTACAAGAACCTTTGCAAAGAAAATCTAAACCAAAAATCATAAACACTTTGAACCCTGTGTCAATATGAACTAAGCTTCCCCTTGGTCATATAGCAGGAGACCTCAACTGCACATAGCTTACTCAGTCTTAGACACCCTGCTGATGAACCTTCCAAAACCAGTGCCTTATTCTCTAGTCCAAGGATAAAAGGTGCTTACATCTAAGGCAACAGGGACCTCAGAGGGCTGAGGGCTGCTATGAGTGTATGTGCCACTGCCACAATCCCTCATCACAACTGTTGCTTGTTTTGCAGCACTCCAACCATTTTCCACATTGTCTGTTCTGTTTTAACACAAACTGTGTCATTGACTAGCAGGTAAGACAGACACAGACTGTCTGGGTGGGGATTTCAGAGCAGAGAACAGAAATTAAAAATGCAAAATAGAAAAGCAGATGGCATAAGCTCCATGAAAATAATATCTTGTCTCCTGGGAATCCCAGTAGGATCTGTTGCCTTCCAGGAGATGCGGTGCCCCTGAGAGTTACACTTGGGGATTATTCTGTTCCTCCCTCTCTCCTTATCATAACTCTCTTCTGTTTTCAAAGGCTTGTGGTATGTGCTCCATCTGGATATGACTCCTAATAAGGATGTGTTGGAGACATCTCCTAAGCACTAATGTACACCCAGCCCCCAACCCATGCTGTCAGGAGTCTCCTTATCAATGATTTGAAAGAAAGAAAGAAGGGTGGCTGGATCTGGCAGCTCCTGACAGAAAGACACAGTGGGAGTGTTAGAAAAGTAAGAAATACATAATTAATATAGATACAATATCAGTAGGGGTTTAAAATTATGAACTACATGAACTGGGAGATGATTTCCCCGACGTGTGAGGTTCTCTTTTTGATGTGGCCCTAAGCAGCAAGCTGTGTGTTTCACTGTTCCACTTATAAACCAGGTGTAACTCACTAGAAATATAAGACAACCGTTAAGTTTTTCCTCTATCTAGCTGACCCCCCAAGCAAACATGTGGCCAAGTGTGTTTATTTAGAGGGAGAGAAACAACCAAGGAAAAGACCACTCAAGCAGCAGGGTAAATTTACCTTCAGTGTGTGCAGTACATCACACTCTTTCTGTCACACTTCAATCACTGCAGTGTCTGGAAGCAAAAGTTGTGTTCATGCTGGGTTGGTATTTAACTGAGCTCACTTGACCCAAGCTTACAGCAAGCACATACGATGCAGATTTATACGTGAATCTTCACAAACTGAAAAATGACATTTATCAACCATCCACCAGAACATTTGACATTTGAACAACTGACTCTGATTTAACAGTGAAAAATGCCACTATTCATAGGGAAAGCCTGCAACAGGATTAAAACCCTAGTTGCTACAATCCCCAACAATGGCTCTGCCAGTTAAACTCTTAAACATTTATGTACTACCTTAACTTTTTCCAGCCTTAAAGAGATTAAAACCAATCCAAATCCTGACAAGTTTAAAGCAGAAAAGACAAAAAAAATCTAGCTGGAGGAATGGGGGCCAGAGCTGGGAGATGCAGTGATTAAACTGCTTGAAAATTGTAAAGGCTGGGCAGATATTAAGAATAAAAGCAGCAGGAGCTGGTGTGAATTAAAGGCATGTTACACTGCCTACATACAATACTGTCAGTCTTTTTGGCTCAGATAACCCAGAGCTCATCTGGGGATGGCTGAGAGTAGAGAGTTGGTCCAAATGCCAGTAGACATGTGTTCACCTAATTAAAGAGGCACGCCATTTCCACAGGCAGAGGTGTTGGAGCAGAATTCTTTCTGAAGACAAGGCAGGAAGATGCTTGTCAGCCTTTCAAGACAATTCCTCTTCGGCAGGTAGGTTTCACCCACTATTATCTTCATAACCACACTGTGGTCAGCACTGAGTTCACTGGGCAGAAGCACCAGCTGGAAAGGAGGTCCTGGCAATGGTATGTCTCTATCTACTGCAACTCTTCCAGTACCTCCCTTTGCCTCTGTACTTCATGCCATTCAGCACTGGCTAAATGAAGTAGAATTTTCCCTATATGGAAAAGCAGAAGCTCTGGCAGAAAGGCTAGTCATTCTCTTGTATCTGACCCATGGAAAAAAGCTCTTCAAGTTCTGCAGAAATGTAACTATGGCCTATTTTCATGTATTAGTCCATTTCAATAATTACTTACCTTCCAGTCAACTAAAGTAGTCACCTCCGGTTATTAAATTCCAGTTTACAGAAGACTGAGTTTCTCTTATCATATTTTTCTCATTTCTATTATTCCAGTTTTCATGTTTTTTCTGTCCTATTTCTCAGTCTTTATTGTACTTATGTCTCCCAAATACACTCTGACTTATTTTCTTTGCTTGCTTTTTACATAAAAGTCATCAGTGAACATATAAATAATGACTGTTATAAAACTCCATTAGTAATGTCCTTTCTTCTGATACTTTCTCTTTCAACACTACCTGAGTTTGAGTTCCAGAGTTTCTCATTCTACTGGTTTTTTTTTAGAATACTGAGTTTTGTTAAAAATCGACCTCAAATTACCTTTCCATTTAATTTGTATGAATTGAATTTGTTTACACTGAATCTAAATCTATTTTCCATGATCAGACCTCCTATAACATTCTCAGGACTTACCAAAGCCAGGTCTAAAAAAGCACCATTTCCTATCAGGTCAGTGAATCTCCAGAGGATATTTTTATTGCCTAGAAAAGCAAGACTATCTCAGACTTACCAATAATAGCATTAACTGCTCTCTAACCTGTTTCCCGATGTTAAATTCTCCAAAACAACTACTGCAGCAGTAATTATCTCTCTACAACCATTACAGAACACTTTTGGCAGTGAAAAAGGATCCTGGTGGCATATGGCACTCTGGCAGTGATAATCTTTTACCAAATTATGCGTTGTGCCATCATTAACACACTGCTGCTCCCTGCCTTTCCCTGAAAAGCAGCCACTGTTTTTAGGATATTTATGACTGTGGCTGCAGGACTGATCTATTGCCCCAATCCACATGCTCATATTCTGTATTTGTAGGTCAAGGTCCTCCATTTTGCTGCATAATCTTGCTGTGTTTGTATACCCAACTTGCTGCCTTCTCCTTCCTAGTCACTCTTTCAGGGAAATCTTGTCTGTTCAACTACTTTATTTTCCTTTACTGTCTCTGAGTCTAGGCAGTTACATTCTTTTCTTCACTGCTGTGACCAATTTACCATGAGCTCAGGTGGAGCCCTGAGACTTCACAAGGCTCCTCAGCCTTTTTCTGATGTTTCTTTAAGGCTCCTGTTATAAAGGAGACTAACACTGTTTTTGCAGAAGTGCTGCAGGTCCTTGGGTAAATTTATCTATCAAGAACATATCTTCATAATTTTACACCAATGCCCAAACTTTTCCAAACCTTCTTCAAATTTTAGTTGTCTGCTGACCTTCTCTATCACTCATTTGGCAGGGGCCAGAGCTATTCCACTTCCATGGGGGCTCCCACTTCTTTCAAAGCCTTCCCAACATGGCATAGGCACTTTCAATCAGCTCCAGCAGCATCCTCTCAACATCAATTGCACTGATTGTACTGCTTCCTGTTCCTACTGGGAAATTTTCCACACTTATATTCCCATTTTTTAGCACACTGTTCCTTTGACATGTTTGTCATCAGGTTCTTGAGGCTGTGTAGCAAAACAGTGGCTCAGGTTTTGGAGGCAGGACAACCATGTTTAGATTGTCGTCTTCTTGTAAGCATTAGCCTTGCAAGGAAGCAGAGTATTGTGCTAACTGGATGATTCTGCTTCCAGAACTTCAAAAATATTGCTCAGAAAGAGCATGAGTATTTGTATGAGAACTTTACAGACCTAAAAGCTCTCCATCTCACAGTAACACAGCTCTGTCTTTTCCTGGTAGTGTGTGGACTCTGTGATCCTTTCCCTTTTGTTTGCAACTATTCTGCCTTCTCTTCTTTTTACAGTCCCTCTATATTACCTTCGTTCTTTATCTGGCCAATCCTTGATCTTAGCTTGATAAAAAAACTGTAGGTTTAAAAAAGCTATGCCTTTCTGTCAAGGCACAGCTTCCTTCCTCCACCACATCCCCAGATACAGGGTCTCTACATGTTTGTAGGTCAGTTCCCTCAGCAGCAGAATCACAGTGATAAAACTGCTCTGTGAGCTGTTTGAGCCAAGTTGGCATGCTCAGCCACATGCGTGGAGATCTGCATATGATCACACAGGCACCTCACTGTATTTCAGACCTTGAATTCAGCCTTTTCAGTCTCCATCAGCAAAGACTTACCTAATTTCACTTGAAGTGGGGATGGCTTATAGTTCATGGCTACAGTCTCTCCCTCTCTTGTATCACAATCTCTGTCCGAAATTGCTGCAGCTGTTGGATCCTGTTAAGAAATAAAAGGAAACAAAACAGAATGGCTTAGCTAAAAGTTCTGTAGTCTCTTCTCTAATTGGTTTTTAGGCAAGTCCACCCCCATTCACATTCAAAGGGAGCAGAGAACATGCCAGTGTTTTAATGGCTGAAACCCAGGGGCAAAACATAGAACTCTGGAAGCACATTTAGTATGCTATAAGTACCTCTGGAAATGCCAGGTTTCAACATCAGACTTACATGACGGATGATATTGGGAATATAATGTGGATGGTGGGTCACCAGTTCAAATCCAGCCTAGTTGGCAGTACTCCCAACTAATTTTCACGTGATGACTCCCTGGGGTGTTGTATGAAACACATTTACAGTTTCAGCTGAATTCCAAGTGGACCGTTCAACCTCAAGCTTAAAACTAAAACGTCTGAGACCAGATCTGTGTGAAAGTGCAGCTCACAAGTAATGAAGACTGTATAAGTAGGAGAATTCAATTTCCAGTCCCTCTTTGGACCTAATTTGTGGCTGACTGGAAAGATTTCAATACCTGTCAGCACAGCATCTTTCACTGTCACTGAAATCCCCCCCCAAAAAAAACAGATCTGCCCAAACACAGAGTCTGTTCCATCATGCCTACTGGCAGACAACGTGTGTTGAACTCTGTGGTAGAGCACATCAAAGGACTCAGAGAGAGACAAACTATCAATTCAGGCAGTTCTACCACTGCTAAAAATATTTGAAGAAGTCCTTTCATAGCAAACTGCAAACCTGTTGGAACTATCTCTACTTAGCCCTACAGTGAAAACTGAAATTGGTTTTCAAACACATTCCCTCATTCCCATCTAGAAGCTAGAAATTAAATTGAACATGAACATATATGTGTATGTAAATTTGAGTTTACAATAGGTAGAGCTGCACATGCAAAACAAACATTCAACATTAGGCCAAATCTGAATAAACCATCACCTTGTAAGAAATGGAATAAGGCATCATAAATCAAATACTAGAAAACACTATTCCAAACTGGTGAACTCAATTTCCTTCGCACTACCTAGTAGATTTTGACAGTACTTAAAATGGAGGGGGCTTACAAGACCTTGCATTCAGTGACAAGGCTGAACCACATACAACTTCTTCTGCTTTCCTCTAATGCAGTCACTGCTGCACTGTTCCACTTATGCAGCACCTTAATGACTTGTTCAAATGGTAAGAACAGATCACAAACCGAAAAGCCAGATTCCAGGAGAACTGGAATTAGACATAAATCATAGAATCACATGCATTTCAGTTTAAAAATCCTACTTTAATAACCACACTAAGTGACAACATGGCAAAAATGCAGCAGCTGAAATTAAATGAAGCTACAAGTGGTACTTAGAAACAATCCCAACTTTATAAATGAAAATGATGAGCTGTAGCTATCTACAGACACTCAAGGAAGAGATCTGGGATGACAGGTTCCATAAGACGACCAGTTAGACAGGCCAGAACTCTTCAGCCAGGGAGATACAATAAGGATGAGGGCTCTGAGAGATGTCAAAATAATCAAAATAATCCTGAGTGGGGTGAGAAGGTGAATTGGGATCAGCTAGTCCTTATATTCTACAAGCATGAGATATCAAGTGGCAGTTAACAAGCAGCAGCTGCAAACAAGGGGAAGCAGGGGGGCAAGTACGGATCTCTTTACTTTCATGACCAGGAACAGGACCTGAGGGAATGACAGGAAGCTGTGTCAGGGGAGGTTTAGGTTGGATGCCACGAAAAAGTTTTTCACTCAGAGGGGGAATGGGCGCTGGAACAGGCTCCCCAGGGAAGCGGTCACAGCACCAAGCCCGACAGTACCCAAGATCCATAGATACTCGTGGTTGACATGAATGACAAAAATCAAGAGGGCCCACAAAATCTTACGAAGTTCTACCAGTAAATTAAACACTCAGCACGGAAACTAGTATGTGAATTCCTGACCTCCAGTAAGCACTTGGCAGTGGGTTTTGGATAAAGGGTGAGGTGAAAGCAATGAGAGAAAGAGACAGAGATGAATGAAAGAGGGGGAGGGAGAAAGAAAGGAAGAAAGAGAGAAAGAAAGATCACTAGTCCTGGCTCCAGTGCTGATCCAGCTGATGGGGTGTCCAGGGTCCTGGGGTGCACTTGCACATGGGCTTTGTGGGGGGACCTGTTTATGGATAACTTTACCCTGCCCTGGAGGTAAGTTTCTGACTTTCTCTCCAAATTAGTTATCATGCATAGTTTGTTCTTCCAGACCTTTCAGGAAATGGGTGTGAGGCTTCAGGGGTCTTTGGTGGTCTCGATATCCCCCCACAGCCTTTGCCTGTGCTTGTGCTATGCTGTGCTTATCTCCAGGAGCCAGAACAAGGATGTTTGTCCTGGAAAAGTGCTGCCCTACCTCCGTATGGCCCCTTTCCAGCCACATCCTGCTCGTTCTCACAGTGTGTTATTACTAACAATCCTTGGCTGTTACTACCAACAATCCTTGCTTGGCTCCACAGCCATCCACCTATCAGTGTTTGAGACATAACACATTAGTCCCCTTACCTTCTGGGCTTCCACACATGGGAATGGCCAAATAATACAAGGGACATGTCATCAGACATGCTAGAACCTCTCCAAGATGTGTAAGATGCTAAGTGGCACCACTCAAGTCCAGGCTTCTTGGAGGAGAATCTTTTCTCTGACAGCACAGGAAAAGGCAGGATACAGCTGTTTCTAAGGAGCATGACTCCAAGAGCTGGATGCTTTGTAGTGCTACTGAACACAACAAACAAGTCCTTGGAGCCCCAGTCTGCTGGCTGCAGGAAGGCATGAGAGTAGACACATTACAATAAAGGACACACTGTGATGGCCACTTACTGTCTCCTGTGCTGGTGCAGTACAGCAGAGAGTCAGCTGAGCTCACAGCCAGAAGTCCACAGGGCAGAGAAGTGGTCCTGGCCACTTGGACCAGCTCAGATTCACATTGTTAAAATTATGCTTAAACTCTAAATCAAAACCAGCCCTTATTTTTTGTGTCAAGCTGATGTGCTGACAGTAGCTTTTCCTTTGCAGGTAACCTGACCGTGACATTAGACATCCATTTGCATGAAGAGAGGGAATGGAGAAATGTTCTGAGATGCCTTTGAAGATTCGGACCAGAGGACTCAGCTGGAGCAACCTCAGATGGGGTCTAGACCAAAAAACAGAAGAGACTTCCTAGGCCTCCAGAGAAAACTAGGATGATTTTCAAAGTGTGATATACTTATCCTAAAAGGAGACAAATTCATCCTTGCAGATGTGTTTCCTTCTCCCCACTGATTACAGAGGAGGCCTGGCAGCTGGTGGTTTGCACCCCTGCCTCTGACACTGGAGGTGGGAATGATGAAGGACATAGCAGTGGACTCCATAACAACATGATTCAACACTAAGAATTCTTCCCCAAGGTTTGGAATGATGTTTTTCAGCCCTAGCAGCATAGCACCTTGACAGCAGACGTGCGGGGGAACATGTTACAGCTGCACAACAGACCCAGGACTCGCACACAGGGATCACAAAGCACAGGCCAGGCCCATTTCCTCCACAGAGTAAAATGGATTAGAGAGGAAACCAAGCTGGACAAGGCACAGCATGCCCAGTGCCAGCAGGCATCTATTCCCAGCCCAGGAGTGGCAAGGCACTGCTGTATTTCCCATCCATCACTCCATACATGTTCTGCAGCCACACACGGGACTCCATAGTAACAGTGTCCACTGTGAAAACAGCAGCATTCCCACGGCAGCTCGGCTGGAGCTGTCTCTTTGCACACACATGCTCTGCTTCTGTGCATACTGAATGGGTGCAGTTCCCTCTCTGTAGCTTATCCACCCAGAGAAACGTTTACTTGACTGATTAGCCTTTTGCTTGTGAATCCTTGTCAGCACGCTGAGACTCACCACAGGCTTTTGCTATTGGAATTCACTTGGCAGTTTTGTTCTTTTTCACAAGCCTCCCTAGACCAACACACTGAGCTCTGACCCCGATGCCAAAATCTCAGCTACACAGTGTGACTGGTCCCAGGACAGATGATGTGATTTCTTTTTGCTCGCTGGGGAGAACACAACACTCCCAATCAAAAGGTAAGTGGCTGCTCTAGATGGCTATGGGTATTCAACATATTTAAGGGATTTTTTTGTTCCTGAGGCCTCCTTATGTCTTCATTCCTAAGGAAAAAATACATTCAATCAGGGCACTGCATGAACATTTGGCTGGGGCCAGAGTTTAATCAAAGTTTTTTTCCTCACACGCTCACAGCTTAATTGGGCAAGGACAATCACAGCATTCGAACGGTGGGGAGTTTTCTTACTAGTTTGTTTCTATAGGCTTGACACAATGGACCTTGAAAACTGCCCTCCTGCTGGGAGCAGCCATGTCCTACAGGGTGCGTACCATGAGCCATTTCTGAATTAGAAATTATTTCCAGGGAACCTCTGTGGGGCAGGAGTGCTGTGAATCGCCGGTATGCAGGGGCACAGAGAGAAGCTGAAAACACTTTAAACTAAAATCTGGGTTTAAAGAAGATGGCATGCTTAGCAGGCTTATTTTTTCTCTTTCAAATCACTGCTTTCCTTTTTGCAGTACTTTAGAGATATAATATCTGCCTCAGTGCACCAGCTCAATAGCCTTTCACTCTTATCACCTCCCAGTAACCCACACTGACTACAGAGGGGAAATGGCAAAGTGTGCAGTTACACCATGATGGAGCTGGGCACTTGGTGCAAACTTCCACCCTTGTGGCACCTTGGAAAATGCAGCTTCCTTTGCCTTCCTTCGTGGCCAACACTTCTGACACCTGGCAAGTTTAATAAGGTCCTGCTTTCCACACTGCCAATCTTCTGGAACCACAATGCACGTGGAAGGGAATGAGCACACACAATCTCTGTGGTCTTCAGTTTCCCCTTAAAAACATAGCTGGAAACTGAGAAGTCTCTATCTGCCCATCCTTCCCATCCTAAAAATCAGTCATTTTTACAGCTCTAAGAAAGTGTACTCCACTCTGCTGTCTGTGGGAAATTCTATGATCATCAAAGCAGCTCTGTTGCTTTTTTTGGATAAAAGCAGAGGGGCATGATTGCCCTTACCCTCTAATCTCTACACTGTATAATCTCTACCACTATACAAGGCCTGACCCATCACTTTTCTCCATAGTTCAGGGGTTTTTGGTCTGATTATCATTAGTTGAATCAGTATGAACTGAGTGCTCAGGAATATCATCCAGCTACCTTGTCTCTGCAGTACTCACCAATCTTGTGCTTGCTGTCTTCTGTCTAACTTAAAAGATGCTGGAAGTCTCACACGTGTGAGCACACAGCTTACAGCAAGCCCTTTTAGCTCAGGAGGCTTCCACTTTCTGGAGCTGCCCATGTGGATCACATGCTGCACACAAACGCTAACAAGAAAGGGCAAGTCCAAGTGGTTTGTTTCTTTTCAACACCAAACATTGAATTTGGAAAGATGGATGTGCATGAGAGACTGACTTAGTGAGCAGAAAAACAAGCGGAGAAACCTCACGTACCCTGAATATAGGGGGTACATTTGGGTCACCGAGAAGTTTCTACCGTTGCCATGTTGTCATTCCAGACTGTTGGGCTAGAACACTGTGCTGCTAATAAATATTTATGTCTTCAGTCTCTCTGCCCTGGGAACAGAAAATCCTATGCTGTTGGCAGATTCACTCTGCCTCAAGCTGTACCATGCTAGGTATTCCTGAGAAATGTGGCTGTAGGCAGCAGGCTTCTGGGGAGGGGGCTCTGACGTGCACAGGTGGGTATGTAAAAGGATTGTAAAATCCCAGTGTTCTGGACAAGAGACCTCTGCAGCCTCTACATATCACCACAATATAGACATGAAATATATATGAACATAAAGTGCCTAAAAAAACCACCAGGGACAAAACCACTGGGAACCAAGGTGTGCATAGTCTGTCTATGTAAGAAAAGAGCATAAAGGAGAGGCTCGAAGGCTGTCAGATTTATAGGGGATCAATCTGATCCCACCATATAGATGAACAATGGTCAGTAATGGCATGTTTGGCAAGACAAAGGCAAGCATCACAGGGCTATGTACAGGAACGGAACCTGCAACCCTTAGTAAAGACCCTCTCATGCTTTTCTCCACATCCCTCAGGCTTCAGCTTTAGGAGTTTGGAGCCCAGCATTTCAAGGGAGATGTAATCCCCTCATCAATCCTATAGATTGAATCTAGAAGCTACAACCATCCCAGAACACTGGAAGAATGTTGTTGTTCTGAGAAGAAAGGGTAAGACTAAGGAGGGATATAATAGCTGTCTTCAGATACAGAAGGAGCTGCCAGAGAGAAAAAAAATTAGTTTTTTTTTTCCATGTCTCTGATCACCAGAATAAGAAATGATTATCTTAAATTGCAGCAGGATTACAAGGAAATACCAGTAAAAATAACTGTAGAGGCAAGGCTAAGGAGCTGTATTTGCCTGATGAATTTGTGGAATTGTTGTTGCAAACCCAGGGTAGAAACTGATCTGTCACACAGAAAGTCAACAGAGCTGATCCAGTTTTCAGGCAGCCAGATCCAGATTTGGTGCAAGCTGTGAAGATCCCAGATCTTTTCAGGTCCCTTTCCCCTCTCTGTCTTAACAGGAGAGGAGCTTGCTTCTAGGCCAGACTCATTTAGGCAGAACACAGGTCTATCCTGGAAGGATCTCCAAACTCCCCTACCCACTGCCAAGGACCATGGCTGACCTTCAACTTCTCTCTGGGTGAGCTGAAGAAAGCAACCATTTTACTAAGTCTCAAATGTTGAAGGAACTCCAGAATCACATGGTGACCAGAGCAGAAGGCTCCTAGGAAGACATGGTTGTCACTCTTCATCAACGTGTGCCTGCTGCCAGATCCAGAGCACTAACTGTTCATCTCAGCATTACCACCCTGTACCAAAGTCAAAATAAATGGCATTTTGGCATTGTGACCGATGCACTGAAATACATTCTGATAGCTACTGACTCAGTTTCAACAAAGCAATAAACAACAACTGTTTATTGACTTTCTACTAGCTCTGCCAATGCACCACTTACAACATCGTTGTTTTTCCTCTCTGAGAAAATGCTGAACAGATCTTATTAAACAGTAACAAATTAGGCCTGCAGTATCCACTAAAAGATCCAGATTTTGAGCCTGATTAATTTATAATTTTAAGACAAACTGGTGTTTGAAACCATTTTTTTCAGCAATTGAGAGGCAGTGTTAATATTGCTGCATGATTAAAATCTCAAGTCATATTACTTAAACTGAAGAATGTCACTAAAATGACATTTTATTGTGTACACCTGCAGTTGGAGTAGCTCAACTCACTGAGAGGTAACTGGGAGTTCAGATCATTGCTTTGCTTCAAACGGGGGCAGAAGAGAAGTGCCAGTCTGCCTGTGGGTGCCGCAGTGCCTGTGCTGAAATGCTCCCTTGGAGCCTCTGCCCGACTGCCACATCCAAGCTGAACAAAAGGAAGCAAACAGAAAGGCATAAGCTGTGGAAAGGGAACAAGACATTTCGGAGGTCTGTTTTCCTAGTCAAAAATGACATTTGCAGCACAGGGAAGAAACTCTCTTTTTTAAAGATGATGATGTATGACTAAACCTGGGAGTCTACGGTAACAGAGGAAGCACCAACTCAGTCAGTAGCCAAAATACTTTGGGAAAGCATTTGAGGGACAATGAGGAAAACGGGGGGTAATTACATGATTTCCGTTAGATTTCCCTCCAAGAAACCAGCAGCACAAGCAGCCCGTGGTCCTTTCCTTTCAATCACGATAGAGTATATTTAACACCATATTTCCCTCCAGGCTCTTCTCACACACATAAGCCATCTCTATTATCACATGAATTTATAAGTCTGTTATCTTGTGCTAACTTTACATGACTTAAATTGGATCATTAACATTGCAAATTAGAGAAATGCCACACTGCACTCCCCACTGCCTGCAGCACTTGCCAAGTGGTTGGCATGCAATAGCTATTTAAAGCCAGCTATTAACTGAGGTTATGTTTTCAGGATGCTTCCATACCAAAATATTTCCTTCCCTGTATGTCAAGACATTACTCCTTTTCTTTTCTACCTCTGACTATAGAGCCACAGCTCTGAGATGCAACATGAGACCTACAAGTATTTAAAGCAACAAAGCATCACAAACTCCTTGGTAGCTATTCTAAGAGTCAGTTTAGCAACTGGCATCTAGCCAAACCACGATCACAAAAACCCCCATGCAACTTTACAACTGCTCTTTCAACCTCAGCTCTTGAGGCAGGATACACTCAAAATTATTAAAAAAATTGAGAAACGTGTCAGAAAAGGTCACAGTGTATTTGAAGGACAGAGGCAGGAACAGGAGCCCTTGGCTACATGCTGCAGTTGAATCCCATGGAAAACTGAAGTACCCTGCAGAGCCCTAGTGCTGTCCGTCAGGGACCATGGCAGGTTCTTGTAGTGACTGAATTCATGCACACCGGTTAGAGCTGAGAGCTTATTTAAGATGCGTGTCCCATCTTTACTTCTTGAAGGCTTTAACGGAGCCTCACCAAGAGGAACAGTTTATTCTCTAAGGGAGAGCTGTTTTCCACCTAAAATGAAGACTATCAGAGACTCTACCATGTGGTAGAGGGGAACTGTGCTTCCTACAGTCAACGCCAACATCTAGAGAAACTGGTTGAGAAAGTGCAAGACAAGTGGTGCCATCACTACCGAAATGCTGTGGTTATCAGGATATATAAAGTGGTTTACAGATCCCCTCCACATGGAGCTAGGCTGTCCCAGCTGTACATGAAAGACGAGCCTAAAGTTTGCCTAAAGGAAACATTGAAATGTTGGTTGGTTCTGCTAGATACTGCAGAAATAATATATTCCGACACAAAACATCCTGGCACAAAACAAACGACAGTAGGAAAGCCCTGTTTCAGTGAGGCAAGTTCCCACCAATGTCCTGGAGATCAGACAGTCACTTCCATAGGCCATGGATGGGATCCAGCATGGCAAATGTGATGTTATTAAGCTTTCAGAGCCTCTGGCTGTAAGAACAATAGCAGGAAAGGCTAGGACGGCTTGACATCCACAGCTTTTACAGACCAAGGGTTCTAATCAGTTGTTCAGTGTCACAGCAATTACTGGCATAACTCTGGGGTCACTTGTTCTTTTCCAGTTGGTTTGGTTTTGTTGTGTTCTTTTTTTTTTCTTTTCAAAGGCAGCTGATTTTTACATGTTCAGGTACTCTACGACTAAGATGAATGAGGTCTTGCTTTTAGCTTCTGGAATACCCCTGGCACCTATGATCCAGTCTCTCAGATCCTTTTCTGAGATGTTTGATGGCTTCTCCAGTTCACTCCTTCTCCAATAATAATTTTTCATCCTGCCTCTCTCCTGCCCCTAGTAAATCCCCTTTCTTTCAGAGGGCAGGGGTGTCTGGCTCTGCAGGCTCTCCTACTGCGGTCTCAAGTCAACACTGAGACCTGCACAATGGACGATGCCACCCAATGAGTGTCAGCTTCAGGCATTTCTGGAATGAAAGTGAGATGTGTGCAGACAGCAGAACTTTTATTCAGCCTCTGGATTCGTGTTGAAACCACAGGATGCCCATTCCATTGCACACCTACTTCATGTTTGCCACGTCCACTTCCTTCAACCCAAGGCTCCTCTGGGCAGAGTGTTGGCTGTCTATACAAGCAGAGTTTGTACACCTGCACTTTACTCAGCCTGCACTCAAAACCAAGAGCATGGATGCAGCACCTTTTAACTGCTTTCAGCAGGGAATCACCATATCTCCTTTCAGGTACTCAGCCAAAATGGTCTCAGGAAGGAGTTAAAGTTACCAGCATGGGAATGTCAAGGAATTGCAGCTTTCTAGAGAAGTTGGAAGATCTGGGGATGCTGCATAGCAAATGCAGTCAGGATGCTTAGGAAAAGAGCAAATACCTGTGCATTTGTCCAAGATCGAAGCTATCTCTGACCCCAGGAAGGAGGGATGCTGAGAAACCCCAGGAAAGAAAACAGGCTGTAAGCAGGATACAAAGCCCCAAAAGAAGCACTGTGGGGGCCTCACCACTCTGGAATTGAGGCTCTCAGGGAAGGGTTCACAGAACCAAGCCTGTAAGAGTTTCTAGAAGTGTTTGAACAACACTCTCAGGCACATGGTGTGATTTTTGGGGTTGTCTTGAGCAAATCTAGGAGTTGGACTCAAAGATCCTTGTGGGTCCCTTCCAACTCAAGATGTTCTATGATTCAAGAGATTTCTCAGGAACAATAATGGAAGCCAGTGGCATTCAAAGCTTTTTAACAAATATAAAAACATAAGACTCTTCCAACACAATCCAAAAGATGTGCAACTTCTCAAGACTTATGCACCAAGCATATCTGCCACACTGCAGACAGGTGGAGATCTCAGCAGTGGACACCAGTTTAGCCTGGATAGAGCAGAGGTGGATCTCAGCATCAAAAACTTACCTTTTCCTCTGTAGTAGTAGAGAAAACAAAGCCACCAAGCTGAGAGTTCAGCAGCCCTTTTCTCTTTAGCACCATGCTTTCAACTTGTCCCAAGAGATGGAGAGCTTCATCATCAGATTTCCATATTTATAAGGAGAGAGTTTCTGTTTAGCCAAGCTTGCAACAGAAATAACCCTGCAAACAGCAGCAGGAGCAGCAGCACAGCAAACACGTCTGAGAGGCAGGGATGTGAAAGCCAAGGGAGATCTCAGGGCAGTCTCTCCCTTGGCATGGCTTTCCAGCCCTGCATGAGAAATTCTGAGGGCACAAACAATCTTGGCTTCTAAAATAAGAGCTCACCTCACCCCCACCCCACACGCCTGCATCTCCATGACTAATTAGCATCCAGGGGGATACAGATTCTCTTCTGATAAAGCGTTGTTTGGCTCCCTTCTCCCCTGACACATTTGTATTAGAAATATCCTCATTATGTGACTAATCAGGGAAGCTGAGACAAAGGCATGGGAGCCGACTTAAAGGGAAATTGCTGATTTTTGTAAACGTGGCTTATAAATTATTCTGTCTCCAAAGGGCAGGGATATTTCCTCCCCTCCCAGTCCTGAAAAAAAAGTGCAAAATTGGGGGCCCTGAAGACAAACCCATTTTTATTACCAGAAGTTGTGGCTTTTATAATCTTCCCTATTCACTAAGCTTGCTCCCAAGTCCCTTGGTTATTGCAGGGTTGCAGTTTGTGCACTCCAGAGGTCCTGGAGGGCCTGCCAGCCCCATGCTGCCTGCTGGGGCTGGGCAAGGTGTCCCACAGCTCCCCAGCACTGCCCAACACTGTGGATGGGAAGTGACAAGGCTGGTTAGTGGTTTACCACGTTGAGTTTAAAAGTCAGGAGCACACAGAACATGAGCCACTTTCCTGGCCGTCCCTCGAGAGGGCCTGAAGATATCCAGTGCTGTTACCTTTGATGTAGCACAGTGGGCTGAGCTACAGAGCATATCAGAGGTATACCTTAAGGTAACCTGGGCTTGGCAGAAGATCTTCAAAACAAAGGCAAGCAGACACTATTTAGCAGCATCAGCAGCAGAAGATTTTAGAAGAATTTGTTTGCTTCCATGGTCCCTGTAACAGAGTTGGTCTCCATCCGGATCCAGCCTGTCTCCTTCGCCTCCCGTTGACAGCACCAGAAAGAGATATCAGGCCAGACAGCTTCTGCCTCACTTCTCCTTTCAAGACAGCCCCTTCCTCGCCGAAATCAAGCCATCTGTCCCCGGCACCCTTTGAGGAGCCACAGCAGATTGCAGAGCACAGGAGGATGCACTGCATGAGGTGGGAACAGGAGGTTGAGGGAGCTCATTGCATACACAAAAAGCCAAACCCAGTTGAGCTGGGAACAGGGATGAAAAGGTGAGTGCACCATCAGTATTCCTTGGGACAGGCTCAGGTACATGTATGATGGCCCTTGCTCTTTATTCAGTTTCCTCCTGACTGCTGCTCCTTCTGCTGTGGAGACAGGGACCAGCTCCAAAGCCCTGTGCTGGGGTCTGTAAAGAACTGATAGAAGCAGAACAGGCTCCCAAAGGCCTTGCTGGAAGGCAGACTGCTGAGAGCCTGGAAGGTTTTGCCTGCTTTGCTTGCTGAGTGTGACCGCCCAAATCTTCGCATTTTGACAGTTTTTTCACTTGCCAAATGTCTACTATTTTGGGTGCAATTTTGCACTCTAGGCACTTCTCTCTGATTTGAAATATACATCTATTTGCATATATTTTTTTAAAAATTTCTTTCTCTTTTTCTGCTGAGATGGGGTACAGGGGACACATTTTGTCACCCTGAG
Organism: Pipra filicauda; assembly: GCF_003945595.2. NCBI lineage: Eukaryota > Metazoa > Chordata > Aves > Passeriformes > Pipridae > Pipra > Pipra filicauda. The sequence continues at coordinate 720,946 of NW_024104396.1, forward strand.
CCCTCCCCTCTAAGTGACACCCCTTTCAGCAAGCACAGTCCGAAGCTGAGGCTGGTGAGGCGAGGGGACTGGGAGGGGACAAGCAAGGAGGAAAAGCAGGGTCTGCCAGCAGGACTAGAGCTGGCTGGAGAAGGGGATGGAGGAAATAGACTCGATGGATAGCCAGGAGAGGAAATAGGAACAGCTGAATGATGCTCCTAGAAGAACAGGTCCAAGAAGATAAGGAAGAGACAGAACAGGGACAGTGAAAGGCAGACAGGGTTAAAAGCACTGAAGACACAGCTGTCATGTACCTCTGTGCTCTGCCAAGGCTCACAGACATGAAGGACAACATCTGACCTTTTTTTTTTACTTCCCCAGGTGCTCCCAGGCTACCTTTGAGTGAAGCTCCAGAAGCCTTCTGGCAAGGAAAGGGTATAGGAACCTGTGACCAGAACTCAGCTAAGGCTGGTGGCACAGAGCACTGTGCTCCGATGGCTCAGAGCCATGCTGGTGCTGCTGTGCCAGGCCATGCTGGGGTTTCCTTGTAGTCCATTTTTCTCTTTTAAAACTGCGGGGAAGCGACATTAGAAGAAAATAGCAGGGCTATTTCGCCAAGCTCCCAAATACAGCTACTGCAGCCTAATTTGAGCTCCTGCAGCCTATGTGCTACAACGCAGCCTTTAATGACATACTCATGTAAAACCTTTCCCTTGGTAAATGTGCATGGACCTATGCTGGAGATGAATCAGGGTTGCACAAGGGAAGAACAGAAGTCCGAGTTCATGATTTCTTGCAGAAGCTGCAAGTCATGTAGGGAAAACGGGAGCACAGTGCAGAGAAGGAAAGATGATTTTGTGATTATACAACGTGGAGCTGTCCTAGAGAATTGGGACCCTTATGCTCTTACCTGAAATGTGCCAAGTCTCTAAAGCCCTCTTCACTTGGTGAAGTAAGAGCAAAGGAACTACTGTGACAAATGAGAGCAACAGCCCCTATCTTTACCTTTATCTTGCCAAAGACCTGTGCTCATTCACCCCAAACAAGGTATGAAATCTCTTTTGGTATGACTTGGTACTTGGGAAAGCTCCTTTTCAAGTCCCAGTGATCAGAGGCTTTCCACGGATGCTGAAAAAGAATGTCTATTCCTTCTTTATTTATTTTTACTTTGGTGTAGATCCTTGCATACGCCTTACCCATTAAATGGTGTCTTGTGCCAGTGTCCATAAGCCGTTAAGAATGGATTTGCAACCCAGCCTCTCCCCCTCACCCCACTGACTCAGCTTTGGGATCAGTCCCACTAAGTTCTTAGTATCTTTTGTTTTGGAGTAAGAGGTCAAGTATTTACTGACACCTCATCTATTTCTTTCTACCTTCTGGATTATTTTCCTCCTCCCAGCATGTCTCCTATTTGCTGTTTCAAGAAGAAACAATCTCAGTATTTTCACTGTTTCTTTTCGTCTTTTCTACAGACCCTCAAACTCTTCCTGATTCCACAGTATTCTTTTTAGGATGGCTGAACAGAAACACACACCATGTTCCAGGCAACATACTACTGATCTAGAATGGCTTCACAGTTTTTTTGCCTGCATTTTAATCTCTCTGGACTTTTGTTTGCCTTTTTGTCCCTATTGCTACACTGCACAGCTGGCTTCATTCCTGATCCCTGCAGTGATTTTTTTTCCCCATGTCTCAGATTTTCTACCTTCCCTTTGATCTTTCACAGTGTTTTTGCAAGAGAGGTCTGAGTCATTATCCCCTGTTTTATATTTGGGAAAACTGAGATCCAGAGGAGTGGAGCTGCTCAACACAAGAGCAGGTGAGAGCTGGGTCCTCCTCCAGGGTTCTATCCCCTGCAACAAGAGCATCTTCATAAATGCATTTCTACTGAATTAGAGAGCACGCACCAAAAAGCAATTAGCACCAATATTACATTCCAAACTACACTGATGGGGGAAAAAAGTGGTCAGGAGCTGCAGTTCCAGCACTATATTACAGTCCTGAAACACAGTCCCTTCCTGCAAGCATTTGATATGAAGCAGAAAATTACATAAACAAATCACCAGTCTCACATGCCAGACTATTCACCACATGTTTTAAATGTTGGCCTCAGTATACAGGCTTGTTTCTTCACACTGTCATCTTCCTTTTCTAGCAAATTGTTTTTCCAGAATTGGCTTGTGCATGTTTTCATGCTCTTTGCTCAGTTAATTTTCTCAGGAACTTACTCCTTTCCTGTTATCATCCAAACTGCTGTAATTCAGACAGAGATCCACAATGTTTCAGTTACATCACACATCCCTGATCAATGTAGAGTCACCTCTACCACTCTGTCACTTCTGACAATTTCTTCTCCCAGTGAGTCTCACTCACACAGGCAGCTTGGAAGTAAAAAGGAGAAGAGCAACATGTGATCTTGTAAAGCAAACAGAATTTGCACAACTTTCCTCCCAAAGTACCTTCTCAGTTTTAAGTTTGGAGCTGCGCACAGCATGTATAGGAAAATGGAGACCAGAGGACGATCAGCAAAACATAAGAATGGGATCTCCTGGCGTTTCAATTTGGTTTGTGAGTTGCCTATAGATTTAATACAAGGGGAAGCATTAAGAAGACCTCTCATAACCACTGAAGCCTTTTAGCTTAATAAGGATGGCTTAGACAACACATTCAGATACATGAGAGATGGTTCACATAAAATTTCTATAAGAATAGCCCCCTGAGCCTGATTCTACCTGTGTCTTCACGGCTTTCAATTAACACTGCAGGTGGGCACAGAAACACTTTGAACTCATTATTCTCTTTTCAAATACTGGTGGACAGAAGATATTTAGCTGAAACAGCCCTTTGTAGATATTTTAAATTCCATTATCATTAAGAAGACAGGCATCAGAAAGAGATATTGTTTTCTTTACCTAATAGTTTCATCTTCTGCAGGGTAGAGGCAGCTTTGTGCATTAATTTAAGGTTTGCAACATCTGTGCTGCTGGAAAAATCTATCTGAAATGTAAATCTTCAGAGCAATGATGGATTGAAGCTGAACTCAGGCACTTGACTTAGGGAAGCACAAATCAGGAACGCTACTGGCTCAAATATTCATCAGCCTCCCAATGAAATAAAAAATGGTAAATAAATTGAACTCTCTCTGGGTGATCATTCTCATTATCTGGCTATACAAGATAACCATGGAATCACTGAAGAAAGCTTGTCATTAGCTGTTAATTGAAGGCACTTCCAGAAAGTGCTGCTTAAACCTTGAAAGATTGACTGTCTTTCCAGCCGCTACCTAATGTTAGAGCTGTATTAAAGCAGTCTCATTATGTCCCTGCCTCCAGCATCACAGCTCAGAGAGAGCTTCTGATGCTTTAGATGAAACTCACGTTTTAAATAGCTCATCTACATATAGCCTAACCCCTGGGCACATCTTCAGCACACTTTACTGCATACAGATCTATCTAAGCTGATGCTCATGTTGTACAAACACAAGATACCTCAGAGCCTTGTAATGACCTTCAAAAGAGGCAGCAGAGTCCTGGGCCATGGTGATGTACAATCACAAGATGTACCTATGACATAAGTACATAATGATCAGCCTGCTTGCTAAATGCAGCTATCTCAGGACATGATTTTAGGTTTGCCTGCACTTTACTGGTCTTTCACATACCTTCTTTTGTTCTTACCATCTCCCTCTCCTTATTTCCAGACCTTTTATTTTCACTCACTAATGGGAGCCCATTAGTGTTTAAGAGGGTTTCCTGTCGAGATAATAATTCCTGGATGAGACATCATACTTCCCATAAAGCAGCCAGTCTCTACCTACCTGTAACCTGTGCTCTAACCTGACAAAACTTGAAAGCTTTCAATTTACTTTAAAGTCGATAGACTTCCATTTAAAATCTTCTCTACCTCTACAATTACTGAAGTAAAATTTCATCTTGTACCTACTTTACCTCCAATGCAATGTTTTCAGTCTCAGTTAAATGACCATCTGTGATACCTGGGAACTGGACACCATCACAAGAGCTTGCACAAAGTGCCTGCAGAACCAGCTTTTAATTGAAGAGTGTGATGTGAGGTCACCTAAAGCAAGTCAAGTGGTTTACCTATGCCAGAGAGATCAACACTCTGACTGTAATCTGTTACACTCTGTTTGTATGCCAGTAGAATACATATCAGATGCAAAGGATAGCACTAAGACTGCATTATGTCTAATCACAGGATAGCTGTCGTGCATCTACCCTGTCTCTGTTTTCTATGCTTCCACTTCTGCAGCATGTGCAAACATTTGAAGTAGAGCAATAGTCAACACTGAGCACACACCTGTGCTTACACAGAGAATTGTAATTCACTCGGATTTCCCACCTCAGTAATTTTAAAGCTATCAAGAAGCTGTGAACTATTTCCTGTCTGCAGGAGAGATAAGAGACTTTAACATAGCAAATTTAAATTATTCCGCTCTTACACTATGTAAAATCCCTGCAGAATTGCTATGAACAGAAATTAATACTAAATAGCATAAACAGTACAGTTTAGGGTCATTTACTTCAACTGCTCCAAGGACTTTTCAGATGTAACTAGTCTCCCAGCATTATATAATGGGGCAGGGTTCAGGGAATTTGTGACTGACTGCTTTTGAAGCTTCCAAAACCACCTGTATGGCTGAACTCCAGTTTGAGCTGCTAGTTCTCAGATATAGCTTTTGCATCAAGCAAATTGTGAAGGTAACTGTCTCCTGCCCTCATACTCACGATAATCCTGATGTACTAAGAGTAACCCATGCACAAAGAGACAATGTACATCCTCTTAATTACACAGGAGCCAAACACTTTCATCTACAACCATGCTTAGCACCTTGAACTCAAGACACTCCTGCTCATCGCACATAAACATTTTGGTAATTGTTCTATATTTCCACTGCACCAGTGGGTATCCAATTGCACTAACATGCCATGCTTTAAATCCAGAAATGAAAAGTACACTGAGTAGAACAGGAGCTAATACTGTGATTCAAAAAGAGCCAAGATGTATCTCACAGAAGTGTGGCTGTGTGGAGAACACAGACTCCGAAGTTGCATTCTCTCCCCAACTTCTGTTTAACTCCTTACTGCCTCTACTCCCTGGCATATCCAGACACTACCGCACTCTACAGCTTCCCCTGAAGAACATAATTTCCAATGACATCCAGAAGTTGCCTAGGTCTTGTACCAGCAATACACTTTTCAGGAGGTAATTATCACAGTGAAGGTGTTTTCTTATGGGAGAAGAGTCCAGCCCACTAAGAACCAGCAAAGAGGGCTTCTTACTGAGCCCCCGGAAAGAGGAACTCCTGCTCCTCCTGTCAGTGTGACTCCTTGAGACTTCTACCCGCAGATGATGGATAAAAAGAAGAGTTTGGAAAATGACTTTTCAGTCACATCTACACAGAGAGCATGAACTAACAGGCAGGTGAACACAACACAGTCTACAATAGTGACTTGAATCAAACCTCAGCTATTCAGATGAGCTTCTTATTACAAACACAACACATTCTCCCTTCCACCACAATCAACTGCCAGGCTGACAAGTCATTCACCCAAAAATTGTGACATTTGCTAACACAGTGTTTTTGCATTTCTTCCACCAATTACAACGGCACAGTTCAGCTGGCAGCCCAGGCTGGCATGCTGCTTTTTCCTTGGCTTTTCTGGCAGCATAGGCTGCCTGATCATCTGATTATCTCCTTGAAGCTGTGGTGTTTGCCTGCCCAGAGAGCCTGAGAAGCAGCTGCACTCCCTAGAGGGACAAAATAAAGTTGGGATCACACCACTCCTTGCACACACAAGCAGCCCAGCGTTTACTGCTGGAACCACAACTGCCATCAATTGGCCCTCAAAGGCACAGCCCAGCTTTGGGAAGCAATTGCAGCTGGGCTATGCTGATTCACACATTCTGCTGGCACAGCAAAGGGAGGGGTTGGTGCCTCTCATGTCATATTCGAGATGACTGCCTCAGAAACACCACAGGTGAAAAAAACAGGCTCTCTAACCATAAGACTCTTACATTTGTTTAGGTCTGTGAGGTAAGTGTACACATGCATCTCTGCCACGTGCAGACTCAACCCTGTTTCAGAAACAGGACGTTAAATGTTACCTGGGCAAGCTTGGTATTTTATATGCAAGCTATTAGATAGTCCAAAGATCTACTCTTCTTTTTAATGAATTTTTCTCAGCTGAGGCAATGGAGGGAAGAAAATTTCAAGGTCTAAACCCAGTGTCCATGACATAAATGCACTTAGTACCTCCCTTTTTCAACCATTTCCAGCTGGAGGAACTTTACATTTCCATTCAAATCTTTCTAGCCAAGTGTGTTGCACCAGCACTGAAAATTAAGAAACAGAAGTCAATACTCTTTTTTTTTTAAAGAAAAAATTTAAAGGGGAGGGGGCAAGACTTCATTCCAGAATTACCGGAGCGACACTACACTTACACTGCAATGAAAACAGCAAAGTCTGGCCCTGTCATGATATCAGGATCTAAGAACAACAAACAAGCCCCATCAGGATGGAGGAAGATGCTTTCATCCCAGCCAGTGCAAGAACCATCTGTTAAGAGATTCACTTATGTTGTTGGAGTAACAATGCCACAGCTGTTCTCCATGAATTAAAAAGAAAGCACAAATTTAAAAGGATTGTGTGCCTGTTTCAGAAGATGGTTAAAGAGACTCTATTCCTTTTTATGGCATTTCAAAAAAATACAAGAAGGTAGATGCCGCTGGCAAACTCCTGGGTTTTTTTTTGGAGAAAACAGGAAACCATATTACTTTAGCCCAAACGTTGGTCTTCTAAATCTCATAACCCAAGTAATTTCATTTAATACACATCACATCCAGTAATGGATCATTTGAGAACTGTGTTAGGGTATTGATCCCTGTGTGCTAAGTATACCTCCCAAACAAACTACAGATCCATTCAGAACTGAAGACCCTGAATATTACCTGCAAACAGAGATGTAAGTAAGCAAAACAAAGCATAAGGCTCTTCAACCTGTTCCCCAGCAAAAGAAGTGTTGATCTAGATTTCTCCTTTTAGCCAAGTGAAAGTTCCTCTATTGTTTCTGTTTATTTTAACCATCAGGGCAAGCCTCATGCAAACTGGCCCCTATTCAAATCCTGTGGGAGGACAAGATGTCAGTTTTAATGTCCTGTGCCCAACACAACTAATGTAATTCCTGAAGACCCCACTCAAACCATCTCCAAAGGCATCTGAAATGCCCTTGGCCCTCAGAGCAGTGAGCAGATGAATAGTCTGTATTCAGACTGCTGGCTCCAGATGTCAATCTCAGCCAGTGTGATGACTTCTTTGCAGGAGCCAGGACATGACAGATACAGAGAGTGAGTACTGTGAATTATTCAACTGCCTTCTTGAACCTAAATACACATGGTCCCGGTCCCTACCCGCTCCTTTTCTCCTGTGCCAGCTGTGACTTTGCCACGCTTGTTTCTCCATGAACACTGTGATGAATTGGTGATGGCTGAAGGTGTGCACCACAGTCTTTAATTAGTACAGTCAGCAGAGCATTCTCATAAAGCAGCAAACGTGGACCAACAGGACACAACTCCGCATAAGGAAAGGGATTAAAATCCAAGCACAACTGTGGAACACATGAATTCTAGATTACAATTATTCTTCCCTGTGCAGAAACCTACATGCAATTTTTTTTTTTTTTTTTTTTTTTTTTTTACCTTGCAGATACCAAAAGCATGGCTGAAACTAATTAAATGTAGCCCTTTCAGGAACATTGCCTAATAGACACTGGTAGGGCATAGACAAATTACTTTCCATCGAAACCAGACTAATGTGGAAAAGTCTGGGAATGTTAAAAAAATAATAAAACATGAAAGCATATGATAATGACTTTAATTTTTTTCAAAAAACCAAACTGCTGTGCTTTTAAGAGACTGTCCTCTCAACTTTATGGACTCACAGAACATTACTGGATATGTAGGCTGTGCAGCACCATAAACTGCAAAGATCAGGGCTACTGCTCCAGGCTAATAGTGTAATTTTCCACTGTATGGTTTTCATTTACAATTCACTTATTGTTTCTGGAAGTCTAATTGTAGCCAAGTACATTTTTGGGTTGTTCAAGGTATAATAAAGAACCAAATAGCTTAGAAAGGCAGCTTTTACTTTATAATTAGAAACATTTGCTATTTCAGGTGGCTTCTCCCTAGCATGTTTATAAGCTCCCCATTATACCTTTCAGCATGTTGTAAAAATAAATTATGACAAGCTGCAGAGTGACTCACATACAATAAGAAATGGGGAAGAGGAGTCTGGATAAACCTGAGACATCACAGCATCTGGATGTTCATAAGCAAAGCGTCTTCCAGTAGAAGTGAGGACAGATGGGGAATATCTGCACTTGATTCCCAGGAGGCCAATTAAACACAAGGTGACAATGGCAATTGATGTCCATTTCCCCATGTATGAGATGTGAATAGGTTTATCAATAGACGTCAGAGAAATGCTGTGCATTGGTAGCCAGCACCCCAGTGTAACACGAGAGCTACTACCTACTGGAACAGTTAGAGATGCTCCTCCAACCACTTCATGACCCCAGTTAATCCTGACACTCGAGACCCTTCAGTGCTGCTGGCAGCAACCCAGCCTCTCCTAGGAAAAGTCCCTGGCAGCAGTCTGCAGGGGTGGGGACAAGGCTGGCAATCCTGAAGAGCCATGAAGTCCCTCCAAGTTACATTAACCTGTGAAAGCAGAAGTTCAGCATGCTGGGGGACGGCCAACACTGCTTTCCTTTGCAGACAGTTTGGTGAGAGCAAGAGCAAAATTAGTACGAGGTGTGTTTCATAAACAATTTTTTTTTAATATGGGCTCTGGTATAGCAGAATTCAGTCTTCATGAAAATCTGTGGTTTTCTGTCCAAATAGCTTTATAATGACTCTTGCTTATTGTCTTTGCTGACCTGGAAACAAATGCGAAAGGTTTTCTACTCTCTCATCAGTCGTCTGACTCTCTAATTTTCCTCCTTTTCATCCTTGGAGGAGGGCTATGAAAACCATGTTAAGGAAGACGCAGAAAAAAGCAGTTTAAAATTAAAAGGCCCAGAGTTGGTTTTTCCAAGATTAGTGGAAGGGTCACAGATAGGTGATTGAATGAAAAGATGAGTTTTCTCTAACTTCCTGGAATTTAAGACTTAACTCTTTCCTACTGCTGTCCCTAAAGTGGATATTAAGGAACAATGCTGAGCAGCAAGCATTTCTGATTGCTGTATTTTCTGCCCTGTATCATTGCAAGCTACTTTTTCTGTAAAGTGTACAGGGTTATAATTGTCATTACAGAATATGTAAGTAAACATCAAATATCAAGTCTTCTAAAGACTCTCTCCCTCTTTCCCTGCTAGCATGTTTGGATGTTGCTACAAGGACCCTAATGACATGGATGAAACAGATAAACTCCTTAAGGCCATGTGTCACAAATATCCTGTAACTAGTCACTAAAAGGAGGTCAGGGATCTACTTAAGAACAGAAAGCAGAGCCGGACATAAATACAAGATCACATAGTACCTCTTCCCAGAAGTTCTGTGTGGCTGCCAAATTGTGCTGCTGCACCACAACGAGCTGGACTAACAACCACCATCCTCCTGTCCACCCCGAGGGCAGTTTTGCATGGCAGCACTGCATGGGTCACCTTGGTGAGGCTGCACACGACCTCACTGAGCATGAGAACAAGGTTGGGGGGAGTCTCCTTCTCTTTAGATGCTATTTTTTGGGCATTCTGTGTAAGTGGATATGTTGCTGATGGCTGTTTTTTCTGGTTTTCACTTTTATCAGTATGGAGATTTCCATGCTTAAGACATGACACAAGACTGCAGACCATTCTCTGCTTGCAGTGCACCAAAGAAACCTGAAGAAAAACCTTTTCCTTTTAATGACATTGCTTGAGTTTTTATACTAGTGTGCCTCTGCAGCTCCCACTGCCTTGTCAGTCCCACTGTCAAAACAAAACAATGAGTGAGAAGAGAATGTAACATCTAATCTTAAGTTCTCCTCTTTCTATATAGAATGTCTCTATGCAATCAACATTGAGAATACATGTTTGCATTTAACATCTTTTGTATTAAATTCCCATTAGGATGCCTGTTTTAACAAACAGCATAATGCAGACATTTCAGGAATCAGCCATCTTGGTTCTTACACCAAAAAAAGAGAGAAATTCTGAATCCTGGAACTGTATTCATATCTATTACAGAGAAGAAAGGAAAATTCTGACTTTGCAACCTAAGAAAACATTAGCTCTAGCATAATGAACTAAGTTCGGAATTAGACAATTTGATACATTCTGTGACTGTTGATTAGGAATGTTTAACAAGAGATTAAAATTAAAAGTCTTACAAGCTTCAACATAAAAAAGGGAATTAAAGAAGCTATCAAACATATTACTGCCTGCCCCACTAAACAGGCCATGGCAGATGGAGGGGCTGGAGAAAAAGCAAAGATGCCCAGAACTTTTGTACAGAGCTGTGTTGTCAGCTCTTCCCTCCTGCAGTGTCCATGTCTGCAGCACTCCCTGGATGCAGGGCATTCCAGAACACACTCACTAGGGCCTTAAAGAAATGAGTCTTTCATCTTGATAAAATATTCTCTTGGTATAACATGCCTAGTTGTGTGATGAAGTGATGACCCATGTGCCTTGCTATGCCCATACCTGCCCTAACAGCTCGACCAACAGCAGGTACCAGTAGTGTGTGCAGAGCAGTGGGATCCCCCTGCAGAAGAGAGAAGCCTAGAGCTCAGCTTAGGCTTAGACAGACAATCCTCAAACACAGAACAGCAACTGACTGACCATCCATCCATCACCTGTGATGTGCATCTGACTAACTAGCACCTCCCCAAAAATACTCTGCAGAGTGTTTATTATATCCAGACGGCACAATTAGCCCTCAGTGCTTAAACTCCCTTGAACGTGGCAATGGGCTCCTGCATTATTTCCTGGCTACAGCATTTCTAAGGATCACCATCTCTGCCACACCAATCACCTCTGCAGGTAAAGGATCAGCCACATGTCCCAGGATGGGTACATTCTGCTCTGAAGTAATTTATTTTATACAGCTGTCAGGTTAAAACTTTTCTGCAAGATCCCCTAAAGCAGGAGCAGATTCTCTCTGGAGTTAGTTTCTTCAGTAGTTAGTGTTGCACTGCACGTCATGAAACACAGGGCAAGTTTTATGCCTGCAGTGCCACCGTCCTTTCCATCCAAGGCTCCAACAATTTTCCCACCTCCATTCTGGCCATGGTGCTGCATGATAACACCAGCAGCTTCCAGCTCACCAGCAAAAAAGAAAGTGAGGGTTTTCTGAGGCCATTATTCAGGTTCTTCCCAAATCATGTCTGAGCCAGAGATAAAAGAAAAGACTTCTTAAAAGTCAGTGTAAAATAGTTGCAGAGAACACGGTTGCTAGCAGACCCCAGACTATGGGGAGGAAAAGATACCTTGAAGGCATTAAATGGCTAAAATCATGTAACTGAGCCAATGGAAAGTGGTTTAGGGACATAATAATACTCTGGCTGCAATGATAGGCAACAGACACCTAGTCATCTCAAATGCAGCAGTTAACAGAAGTTTACAGAGAAGAAAAAAAGAAAAAAAATTTCTTCAAGCTTGCAGTATCTTCGACTGGATTCCCAGGCCTAAGGTAGAGAACAAGAAATGCAGGAAAAAGAAATGGAAATGCCAGAGATTAACTAATTTTGGAATCAACCACATGCTGTTTGCTTGCAGCTGGTGAGTGACCTTTGCATTATTCTCAGCTAGCAGGAAATTCCAAGCTGCATTAATAAGCAGAATTCTGTTCATCCTTTCAAAAGCTCTTGCTTTAAAGGCTTTCTTACACACACAGACCTCAGTCATTTCCTATGCACTTCTTCACAGTGTCTGCTCATCTCAATGCATCTGAATCAGTGAAGTGGTTTGCAACAGTGGTAACCACCAAGTGACTGCTCTCTCAAATGAAACACTCTTTGAGTAAATGGAAATGGAGAAGGAGGGATTCTTCACCCCTCATAGCTATGCTGCAACAGGCATTTCCAGATGGTCACTGCTATGAGACAGTTACTTCCAACCAGGGATTCACCCCAAATTTTCTCAGATTATTTTAGTAATTGAAGATTTCATGGATGATTAGATGAAGACAAATGGGGTGCCATTTGTTACATACAGTTGTCATTAAACTCAATAATGGCTGTACACAGACGTGATAGGATTTTCAGATTTTGGCTGCAACTTGCTGAAATATGAGCTCAAGCTTGTTTTCAGCTACAGTCAAGCATTTAAAAAGGAAGCCACAGCACAGTGACAAATCACTGTCTTCAAAATATAATTGGAAAGAGGTCCTAAATTACTTTCATAGAAATACACTTCTGGTTGTCTTCTGTGCTGCAGAAAGCCTGACTGTTTGAGGTACCAAAGCATTCTCCACTTGATTAGGAAAGTCCTATCTCAACTAACTGCAACTGATAGCAGTGATCCTGCCCATGTGGCACCTGCTCCCTGCTTTGCCCCCCACACCCAGGGCATACTCCTGTCGCCAGCAGTGGCTGCATTTCTGCAGAAGAGAAAGCAGGTGTCTCTGTAAGAAGGGCTGAATAAGTTTTATGGGTACTTAACTGCTGAGAAACAAACGGAATTTAGCACAGCATCCAGTACTTCAATGGGCTTTCTAGCAGATAGCAGGGAGCATCGTACAGATGCTGGAAAGCCAGTCCAAATCACACGTAGGCATTCCTGCTTGACAGTGAACCCAGGCCCATGTTCTGGTTACACACACAATTTCTTCTCTCATTTGGGAACACCATTCTTTCATGCCTTGGCCATCCCTCCTCCAAACATAGGCTGGTGGCTAAAAACACCCCCTGCTCCTCTCTGACCTGCTGCATCTTTGTCAGCTGCTGACTCATAGCAAGGGTGCATCCCTTCCTTCCTTTTTCTGGCTGAAAAAGATCACAGGCTGGCTCAGGTTTCAGGGACATCTTGAGGTCATGTGGTCCAAGTTTCCCTCTCAAACAAGGCCACCTAACACTGGATGCCCAGGACCATGATGAGAAGGCTTTTGAATATCCTCAGAGATGGAGGTTCCACCATGGGAAATCTGTGGCGTGCTCCATCAGGGAAGAGCACATTTCTCTTGCCTCCCACTGCCTGCATTCATTTCTAAGGGACAAGCAAACTGAGGCAGGCAAGCAAGTGCTTGCTCTGCTGCCCTAAAGCAGAGACCTTCCTTGCAGAGATCCCCAGTAAAAATTTCTGTAAGTGCTAAGCACAGGAATTCTCACTTACGTTATGTCTGAGGCATTTAAGTCCCATAAGCATACACTTCTCCCTCCTTTCTAGTAAGAAGATATTTAACCAGCTAGGGAAAACAGCCAATTAAACATTTCCCTGCAGGTCATAACCATAGCTAGAAATTCTTAATTAACAAGTTAAAACTCATTTACAAAAGGCTTATTAACATTTTTAGGACCAGTATACTCAGCTTGCCAACCAGAAAGTAACTTGAAACACCACATGGGAGTCACCAGATTTTCCTCTTGTATTCATCTCAGATCATATATAGCGAGTTCCAGAAGGAAGCATCTAACCTGCTGAAGATGTATTTATCTCACAGTTTGTTTTTTTTTTTTGTTGTTTGTTTTTGTTGTTGTTGTTTAATAATAAAAAGAGCTTTTAAAGCTGTAGTTTATAATTGGTTTTGGAAGCTATGACAAGGTGTTCACTGTCCAAGACAGTGATTTGAAGGTTTTGACTCATTTAAGGGTCAGTTGCTCCAAGTGATCATCAAAATGAAAGGGCAATTAGATTACAAAAATAGACTTGTCAATTTGTCAATTCATTTAATGAGATTAACCCTGGTACCTTAATCTTGTAAGTCACTGATGAAGTACAATGAAGCTTTTCACCCTGGTGTCCAGGTTTAAATCGTAGATTTTATGAGCTGTTGCTTATGTAAGCCAATACAAAAAGAAACAGCAGCCCAGAACTGAGTCCCTAACAGAGAGATGACCACACCTCCTGGAAACCCAAATTTTCCATGTGAAAGCAGTGAAGCCTTGACCCCTCTGCTTCCACATGTGAAGTAAAGCAATGCTGTCCATCTGCAGACGGACAGGATTTCCATGGTGGCTTGTACTCTCCCCACCAGCAGCACAGTGAGAATAGATGCTCTGGGTACTTCTGTTAGGGTGGAGAGAAGGATTGTGGGCCCCAGAAATTAACAAAACCAGCTCGGTTTTACTCTGCTGATTTTGGAACAGTCTGAATAGCAGCTATCAGCTATTGAAAAAGATCAAAAAAAGGTGGAGGGGAAAGACAATGGAAATTCCCTCTACTTCACAACCCAAACAACACGGCTTCAAAGATATAATGCTCCTTCTGCCCAGGAATGAAAGCAACTAGAAGATCCAACTCAGATACCTTATTTTCTGTAGACACTGAACAGGGCTCCAACATATTAAAGAGCAGGATCACTTCAGCAGAATCTTGACATCTTTTAATTCCAGCACCAGCTGTGGCCAACAATGCAATGTCTCTCCCTATGTCTTTTGTTCCAGCTCTGAGATATCAGACACATAAGTATGTTTCCTGAGCCTTACACGAGCTCCAAAACTCCTGTGCTACTCTACCTATCCAGAACTGTGCTACATGGAAATCCTGCGTCTGTGTTTCCTTGTACCCTTCTTTGCAGCTCAGACAGGTGGGCAATACTGGAGAAAGGGGAAACAGGTTACTGGGAGAACAAACCTGCTCTGTCAGCCTCAAGCACTGCATCCCAGTTCCAGTCCATTTCCCACCATCCTCAGCCACCTCAGAGGATGCTGCTTCACTCTTGCTATGCACAGCCAGCAAGAAGGACCCCAGGAGGATGGGGGTTTACAGATTGCAATGACTTACATTTCATAACTCCATCTGAACAGAATGAATGATCTTCCCCTGCACTGCAGAGCTACAGATGGCAGCTCTGTAATGGGAGAAAAGCCACATCCACCAAGACCCTTCCTTCCCTGTTTGAATGAAATAAGCAATTAGTGGTTAGCAAAACCACCCCTAGAGCTGCAGGCTGGTGACAGAAAGAGAAGAGGGCTGGGAGAGGTGACCTGGGCTGTGCAGAGAGAACAGCTTGTATCCACAGGGATGAACACAATGCAGTGAACTGCCTTCGCTGCAGAAGCAGCCAAGCAAACAAAGCTCAATGTGCCGGGGTTAATCTATCAGTGCCAGGATGCTTTTTAGTCCACAGCATCACCACCTCTGCTGACCATCGGCATCTGTCCCGCCCCTGAGCTGGCTACAGCTTTCAGAGAGCCTTTCCACAGGCTGGAAATATTTAGGACTTCCTTGTTACCCACCATATGAGAACGTGTTTGCACGAAGTTCCCAGGGCACAAAACGCACTGAGATCGCTACCCAGCACTGCCGTGAGAAGCAGATGGTTTGCACTGAATCTGGCTGGCAGGCTGGTAGTCACAGCCTCCCTTGCCCACGCAAGGTGAGGGGCCTGAGAAGGGATTGCTCCCAAAGCCAGGCTGCCAAGGTACCACTCTCCCATGGGATACACACAGACAAGCAAAGGCAGGTGACGGATCTGTGTGCAAGGACACAGTCATTGCACTTTGTCACAAAACACCAGAGCTGCAGATAGGAATGAATTTTTATTTTGATTTAGATTTTAAAATTAATTAATACAAGCAAAAGAAGGGACGCTGCTAATAAAAACAGAGCACAGCAGGATTTGAGTGGCTATATTCAGTTTTGGTGTGGTGACAGTAGATTAACTTAAAAGGGTATGAAACACTAGTGCAGGTTTCTCCAATATGTTTCTTCTCCCAGACATATCTTCCATTCAACCCAAGTCCTTGTGGGAGAGGGAAGAGCCAGCATTTCACAGAGCAATTTAATCTGTTGCTTAGACTGTTGTTTTTTTTTTTTTTAATTTCACCTTCTGCCTGAAGAAAATCACAATTTATCATTTAAAAAAACCCCCAAAACCAAACAACAAAACAAATCCCAAAACCACACCAGAAAAACCCCACCAGCCATTATATAGAGGAACACTGGGCTACTGGGGACAATGGGAGATGCATCAGAGAGCTGGGAACAAAGAGGCTGATGCACAGGTTGGAAGGAATAAGACTTCAGCCTCAAAAACAGATGACAGTTAACAACACATGATGCTCAGAGAGGGGAGCTTCTCAACCATCTGATATTGTTCTGACTCCAAGTGCTGTGCTACCCTGTGATCAAAGTTCACCCTTTGTTAACATGCTTTGTTCCTTACAAGTTGTTATCTGCTTCCCCACTTCCCCATGCATGAATCAAGACACAGTTTCTATATTAGAGTCCTTTTCTAAACACTCAAAGCTATTAAAATGCAAGTTTTTAATTCCTAGTTAGACTCATTAGACACAGATGTGTTTCTTACAAACCCACTCAAGCATTTATAAGAGTCAGCTGACAATTCCAGTCCTGCATAGAAATTAAAGCACAGCTCCACATCTGGAAACCAATTCCAAACATACCATTGCAGAATCCACAAATCTCAGTGGCCCAGATCAAAAACGCCCCTCTTAAGCTCTCTAGGAACATTTTCTGGTGAGCAGTGTGCAATGTAGCCCTGTGGTAAGATCCTTTCCGGCACCTGGAATTGAAGGTGAATGTTTTTAAGCATTCACAACCATATTATGGCAGAGAACTGGCAGTGTCAGAGACTGGGTGATCTGATGTTTACCACTTTTACTACAAATGATGATTCATGAAGCAGGATAATAAGCATCCAGACCTGGACTGAGGTGCTCCTATAAAAACAACATCTTCCTACCAACGCAGGTGAAAGCTAACCCAGCCAGCAACCTGGAAGAGCACTACCACCTCAAGTCAGGACCATTCTTTGGTTGAAGCTTTGGGAAACCAAAGTCATCCTTTCTAGTTTAGAATTCCAGCTCTTTATGCCCAGTTCTTTTCCTTATTTGCTATGTACCCTAGACTGTTCAGAGTCTTGCAGTCTTATAGAGAACAAAACCCAGGAAGGCCTCATTCCTTCAGGTAAACCAGCCTTTGAATCACACAAGTGTTGGTGGTAAAAATTTGTTGACTCAATAAGGGCCAGAGAGGCTCCTTGGAAAAATATGACTGCCCTATTACAACTGTGGTCCTTTCCCCCCAGTTCCATACAGGGCACTGTATTGTGCCTATGGTGATGCTAACAGAAGGATTTTCAGGCCTCAGACTCCCCAAAAGATCCAGCCAATCCTCCCAGCACTGCAGTAAGCCAGGACTGATGAACTTTATGCCTCAAGATTAGGGCCAAAGCTATTGAATGAAGATAGCATATAATACAAAGATTTTTATGGGCAGCTATTTCTAGGAGGAAAGTTTACTGTCCTTTTAGTAGTGATTCCATAAACAGACATTATTCTATGTCAAGAAAAAACACACCCATATTGGAACAGTTGTGTGTTTAGCAATAAGCTTTATGAAAGAGCAAGTAGCAAAAATAAACATTTATTAATGAGAACAGAAACAATCAACAGAACATGTTGAAACACAAGGCTTCATAAAGTTTTACAGAACATTAGAGACCAAGCTGTACTGTACTGATCAGAAGAGCAAGAAGGCACAGGGCTTCACCAGGTTAGAATGACCTGCTACACAGAACTGGCACGGAAAAACACATCTTTGCTCCCTCCAGTACATTTTTTGCAGCACCGGCTCTTTTCATTGCCTTGAATTGCTAAGCAACGATAGCAGGATGAGTTTAAGTGATTTATACACTTATTAACATCAGTGACTTAAAATCAGCAAGCATGGAACATAAATTTAAGTCACTAACTTTCCATTTATGCAATAATTTTTACTGTGATGACTGGTCTCTCTTCATTTTTCAGACAAGGTTAACTTTTACTTTGCCACTAAATCTAGACTTATATCATAATTTTGTTACTGGTATCAGTCTGCAAAAGTAATCTCCTGTTGCTATGTTCGTCCAGACTCTGGTGTCACGATAAATGAATCTGATATCCCTCCCCCCAAATTCCTACTCTGCTTCTGAAACTACAGAGTAGAAACTGGGGATCAAGTGCACAAGTCCGGCTTTTAAAAAGCAATGAGAAGTCTTAAAAGCACTGCACATCTAAATGATGAATGCTTTTTAAAGCAAAACTGATCAAATTTCTGACCACATACCAATGAGATTTCAGAACAAATTGGTCTCTGCCTCAGACCTCTTTCACAGGTTGTTGAAAATAAAAAAGCTTTCTTCCCATTTTCTAACTCTCAATTGATTTCTCAACTGTGAAATTATTATTAATAACCTGAAAATCTTTGTCATCCCCCTGAAGAGATGATTACCAAAGAAGCTGGAGCTTTGCTCATCAATGTAGGTACCAGGTGTTCAGTGATGTGTCCAGTTTGCCAGTTGGACCATGAAGTGCTGATATTATTTATACAGTAAATAATATTTATTTATAAATATTATAAATGATTTATGATTTATTTATACTGACTGATTTATTTATACAGTAAAAAGTTTCTTTCACACAAGTTGATTCTGAAATAAATACGTCTTGAATCTTTAAAATAGCTGATTACACCTTTAAAATCAAATTCAATTATGTTTGCCATTGAATTGCCTGGCAAGTTCCATATGATTACCTGTCACCTGACAGACATCACTGGGCTAAGACTGCAGAAATGAGCAACAGTATCACAATCCAAAATTCTCCAGCAAAGCACTGTTTCTGCAATTTCCCTCCCACTACAACCCCAAGCATCTCCCTCTATCTCTTCCTTCTTGAAAAGTGCGTGTAGTAACCACTACATTCTCTAATTTTCCACAAGTATTCCCAGAAACTTTCTTTAAACTTTGATATCAAAGTGCTTCTCTGCTTAACTGTCTCTTTCACACAGGAACTCTAGAAGTGTTGCTTAAAAGAAAAAGAAAGGTTGAAAAGTGTCAGAGAACAGGCTGACAACTAACTAGACACCTCTGAAGCGTCAGTATTTGTCTCCAGGAAGCAGAAGTGTGTCTTGTTCAGACTGGTACAGGACACTTATATATATATACCTAACCAGATGCTGCTCTCTTCCAGAAGCAGAAGCAGTACTGCTTATTCACAGAAGTGGTAAAAAGAATGTGCAGTCTCAAGTACCTGTAGGAAAAACAACACTCTCTGCTTTTGAATTCTGTTCTGCAGACAATCAGGTGATGAGAATTGCACTGCAAAATAAGCACATGTCTGAAAACCAGAGTCTTTAATGCTTTAAGTGATTAACTGAGCAACTTATCTCTCCATAAATGTACTGAAAAGGATTTCTCCAAGTGTCATTTAAAATAAGGTGCCCAAAAAAGCTACAAGTTGCTCAAACTTGAAAGGATTTTTTATGCTGCAATTGCTTTTGGTTTCTGACATGCTGATTTCTATACCTGTACCATGAAAGGGTTGGCCTTGGTTGTGCAACCCAGTTTACAGGGGCAGGAAAATAAGAGGGGTCTAGCAGAAGGCAGAGGTCTCTCCCCCTAAAAATTCTGCAAAAGGAGATAAATCAATGCTGAATTGTTTAGAAAAAGAAGCTTATGCTGAGAGGACAACTGCAGCCATCAGTCACAGCTAAAAGTGCACTACCAATGCATATTCCAAAGTGTTATATTTAATATTCCCATATGATCCATTCCACTGGATCAAAGCAGCAGGCTTGTGTCTACCACAGTTTTGGAAATTCTGACCTTGGAAAAGATTTCACTTTTAAGGGCTGTGACTTCCTATCAAAAGCCTTGTTAGAGGTCACTGGCCTCTGGCATTTCTTCATCAGCACTACTGCTGCCTAATTACAGCCTAATTGCTGCTTTCATGGCAGAAATCCCATCCCACTGAACACCCAGTAAGCCTGTGGCTCCCTCTTCAGTGTGTGTCTGATGGATGGGTTGCTGGTTTGAAGTTCTATAGGGGCTCTTTCCCTCTGCTCTGCTACAACTGGTGTGCGCTGCGCACACTGTGTCTCACCTAAAAAATCCACTGCGCAGGCTCGAAAGGTAATGACCTTTCCCAAATCTTCGTTCGCGAAGACTGGCCATACATCTGAAGCTACAACTGGTCGTGGATGTGACAGCCTGCGTCACATCTCTGGTAGTCCCATGACCTGTGTCTGGTACCTGCTGTCACCCCTCGCCAACAGCTACACCCTGTCACACATACACACACATGCACACACAAAAAAACCCTTAAAAAACCTCTGCTGGGAAACTGCAAAGCATCTTTCCTTAGATGCTTCACCTCCGGTCTCTTGCAGACACAAAGAAAGCTTGGTAGCTCTCACACAAAGGACAGAAATCTGCAATTGCACACAAGTACACCTGGCTGTAGCCCAGTATTTAAAGCAGGATTTGATCCCGTGGCAACCTGAAGTAACATGGGGGAACAGCAGCAGAAGGGCTGGGAGCAAGAAGACAGCTTAAGACAAGCATCTGCAGTGAGACCTTTGAAAGCAAACTAGCTGATTTGCAGAACCATCATGCAAGATAATGACACTTTAATCAAGAAAAAGTCTCAACCAAACCCAGCCCCAGGGCAGGAAAGCCTCAAATCTCTGCTGAGCGCTGTCATATGGATGTCTGGGAATAAAAGGGCTGTGTCATGGAGTAGAGTGCCCCACAGACTGGCCAGGAAGTGACAGTGCACGTTCAGTCCTTTGGGGCTCCTTGCCCTGAGAAACAAAACCCTGCATTGCAGCTCGAACTCAGAACCAAGGCACATCCACACTATAATCAATTTGCACCAACTTTTTACATAATATTTTTCCACTCAACATACGGACCCACCAATGCTCTAGCAGAAGCTTCTACTTTAGCTCATGCATGTACTATATTTGATGTTACCACCCCGAATCAAACTCTTCTTGAAAAAAAGTCCTGCATAGGTGCTCCTTTGAACATGGCCCTCCACAAACATCTGGAGAAACCTTCACCTAAGTCTGTTCACCTGCTCATTCACTTACTTATTTTATAGGCACACCTAAGGCATAAAGGTAATTTAAAACTCTTATCTGATGGCTTTTCCTTGTTTCCAGTTGTCTCCAGAGCCTAGTGCACCATGGCAGCATAGCAGCCACCTGAAGAAATAACCAAAACTATTTGAAAAATGTTTAGTGAGTAAAATTGTTTCAAGCAAAATCAGAACAGATTCTGAAGGCCAATCCCCGCAGCTTGCCCTGTTCTGTAACACTTTCTTAACAAGCTGCAGGGTGCAAAAAATCCTTCATCTGAAACACCTCCCAAACCAGTTTTTTGGAGGAACATGACAGCATAGCTGGCAATCCTGTTAATCTGCAAAAGGTGACCCCAGTAATCACTGCCTTGAACAAATAAGAAAGATGCACAACTCTGTGCAATATTCTGTAGCACTTAGAATTTGCTTGGAAATTACAGTTTAGTTCAGTGAGTGACTATTAAGAGAAATCACGTTCTTCCCTATTTCTTAAGGCACTTGCACTCAGGTTTCCACGCTGCCACTCCTGTAGCTACCTACACAAAACACCCTTCAGGACACGTAAAACTAAAGCCAAATAAGTGAACATAAAATAATCTCCCCCGACTATCTCTACACAAGTAGCCTTGCTGGAAGCAGTTTGAATTCGTTAGTAAGTGAAGACATGTAACCAAGAGGCAATACAACCCCTGCATGACCAGCAAGCACTCTTGCAAAGCTTACAGGCAAATCTTTTTCAAGTGGCTAAAAAAATTTCAGTGCTCTGAGGGACTTGCCGCTATCTGAGTTACTGCAGTGTAGCTGAAAGCCAACTCCACTTAGCTTTAAACAAGTGACCTGAGGTTTATTTTCATCAAAAAACGCACAAAGCTTACTAAAGGCTAAATTACCTGGCTTTTGGGACAGACCTTGAGGAAAGCTCCATGCTGGCACGTCTAGACAGAGATTCTTAACATTAATTTAGATGTCTCTACCCTATGCTGGAGTGTTGATGTGGTTACAGCACAGATGTACCCTCAGATGTTCCTGGAAAAGGAGAATAGAACCATATACACATTCATTTTCCCCACGTGGTTATGACAGCCACTACCAGCATGAAACATACAGCTGCCTATATCACATCATATCCCATATTGGGCAGGAGGTTCCTTCCATGAAAGAGACTTAAGAAACCAATTAGAATAAAATGATACATAGCTCACAATGAAAGAGATACTTACATCCCATGCCAGTCAGCTAAAGGACACGGACAAATCATTAAGTTATAAGAGAAAAGTTGTTATAGAAATACTTTATATCTCTGGTAAAGTCACATTTGTGACTTTGTATACTTCTTGCCTATATAAAATTGAAACAATTTCAGAATTGTAGGTCCTGTAACAAGTTAGCTTGTAGCATCCCGTCTGCAGGAACAAGAGGAGAGAACCGGAGAGACGTGAGGGAGAACAGAGGAGAGGCTATGGTCGTCACTCTTGCAAAAGGCTCCTTCTAGCCTACAATGGCTGCTGGCTACCACCTGACTTCAGCAAGAACAACCAAAGGGTAGAAAGACAAACATCAATGCTGCAAGATCACAGTAGAGATCACTGCTGGAACACGAGTGTCCAGCTCTCAGGAGCTGTAAGGTTCCCTACACCATTTCATTGTCTAACAGACTAATTTGTCTTTGGGTTGTTTTCAATGGATAATTCCCACTGCTTCCAGGAGAGCCATGAACTGTTGAGCTCCAATGGAAAGTTCATGTGTACAGTTTATTAATTTAATTTCCTCTCATCCTCATCTGCCTTGGTTTCTTAGGAAACGGCCAATACCTCCAGAGGGGGACCCTCCAGAAGGTACTGCTGAAATGTGAACCCCAAATCCATTTTTTAACCTTAGATACAGAAGGTGGGCATTGTGTGGTTCCAATGTGTTCGTCCCAACCACCTAGGAAGCAAGGGAAAGCCAGACTTAAACAGAAAACCTGTCCCACAGTGGAAAGACATTTAAAAAAATAATCAATGGAGAACAGACATCTAAATCCCTGATCTTGTTAGCATTGCTTCAGTGTCCTCAAAGGGCTGTCAGAGCTCTCTTCATTTATGGGAAGAAACTTTGTTTGTACCAGAAAGACAATGGAAACATTAAATAGAAATCTAATATTCAGTAAGTTTACAACATGTTGGTTCTCCATAGCAACATAAGGGCACTATCACCAGACTCTCCTTAACTGAGACTGCAATTTTAATCAATATTAACTGAGTGCACATCCAATCAGACATTATTCTTGACATAGAGCTGATATTTAAGTACAACTGTCAGATTCAAGAGCTATTTTTCTAACACCCAGACCTGAGAACACTTAAAAGATAAATTATCCTTTTCTTAATCAACAGTGCATATAGAAGGTTTAAAACTTACAATGAACAACCATTTATTTTATATAAAAGACTTTAAATTTACGTTTTCTACTGTCTGCCACCTCTTCCTCTGTACAGCAGAGGTTTCTTATTTAGAGCTCTTCTGAGACACATCAGGCCCTACAGAAGCCCAGTGTGCCACCAACAAGAGCTACAGCAGATCAACAGGATGACAGTTTTCACAGTAATGAGGTACATCACCCCAAGGGACCATAAGCCTCTTTCCTGGAAGTGTGGGCAAAAAGGCTCCTGCACTGACCAGAAAATTTTATGGATTTTGACTCATTGGGAGGTTTCTGTGACTCTAACCCACCTCCTACACATTTTGGGACAAAACTGAAACCTTTCAGCACCAGTTGTCCAGGTTAACCCCCTTTTTGACAGCTCTTTGGTAGAGACAGGTTCACAGATAGGGTAGATTCAAACAATTTGGAGGAGAGAAGAAAGATTTTGCTTTGTTTCTATAATGGCCCTTCAGCAGATAATAGTAGATGGAGCTTCAGCACAATTTTAACCTTAAACAGGGAATCATAAAATCACAGAATATCCTTAGTTGGAAGGGACCCACATGGTCAACGAGTTGAACCCACAGGTTCAACAAGTCCAACTCTTAAGTGAATGTCCCCAAAGAAACATTTCTTAAGGCAAGGCCAGATAGGTGGAAATAATTTACCAGCCACAAATGGCTACACGGGCAAAAGCAAACGACAAAAGCAGGTGTGGTAGTTTTAGCTGGTGGCCACAGATCAGACACACACTGCCTACACCCCATGTGCCACATGTGCTTTTGGAGAGGTCCGCAACCTTTTGATTTCTCTGGACTGCTAAGAGTGTACCTGCTATGCCAAAGCAGCAAAACAACAGTTTACAGGAAGGCTTTACCTTGCAAGCCCTGAAGTACTCCAGCGTACCCAAACGTGTCAGAGCCCTGCAGGTAGCAAAGGAACTGTCACACAGGCCTCCCACCATCCGCTGGATAATTAGCCAGATGGCAAGCCTGCAACAAAGCCACCAGAAGGCAGTCCATGTTCCTGTTCACTGAACCTTGTAATGCAGCTTAATTTCTCCAATCTAAATACCAAGCCCTGAAAGCTGCTGTATCTCTTGCCTATTTTCTAGATAACATTCGGTATCCAGAAGGGAGCTGTTTGCATTAAAATTAGGATGTGTCACAGTAAGCACAATCTGTAAAAGCTGGGGAAAATATTTTTGAGAAAGCACTTTAAATAATACTGTCTGTTCTTCTTGCTACTACCTGGCCTCTGTATTCCAGGGGCATCCAGCACAGTAAATTCTACCCTGCGGTTGAGTTGTAGGGAGAAAAGTCCTGACTCAGCAGCACAAACATTGCTACATCTGTAGAAATCCTTCTCCAATTTATGAGGAGATAAGGACTTCTAAGGGTAGGTCCCCTGGAGATCAGAAGGAATCCTCACTAGCTGCTTTACCAGCAACTTTTAACCCAGTGTCCTGGGTTTGTTTTCAGAAGCTTTAGCACAAGAGTCCCTCAATATATAGCACGATTCACAGCCTGACACTGGGGCTGGTTGGTGTCTTGTCCTGTGATGTTTCCTGGTAAGGATAACCACATACTCATCTCTGGCTGTAACATTCAAGACTGTGACCATACAACTTGCTGTGGAACAAGTGACAGAAGCACACAGCAACTCTGCATCATGTGCAAGGCAGCTAAGTTTACACACCTGTGTAAAAAGAGCTCAAAACACATGCTGAGGACATTAAAAACTGGCCATTGCACATGGTTTTCCTTAAACGGAAAAGTGTGCACCATTACTGATAGCCAATGCACTATGAAACCCCTTTTGTTTCAGTAGAGCAATGTCATGCAATCATTTCTTTCACATGCTTAGCATGAGCACTTATAGCTCCAATATTTCACCCATGACAAATAGTGCTGGAAGGGAAACAGCCAGTAGGCAACAAAAGGTTGTTGCAGTACCAAAGCCAGCACTAGTATCTGAGTAAAAACTGGAGGGATGCTCAGCATCCCCACTAGGACTGATAACATCCTTCCTACCAGACGTTACTGCACTTCAATAACTCAAAGCAACATGTACAAGTAATTTTTTCTGCAGTGGTAGCTGTAAGAATCTGAATCATTCCTTCACACCAATCTGATAATAAGGCACATTTCAGGAAAAGATGTTGGTCTTCTCATCAACCTATCAACTGAGGTTTGGAACAAAACAAAAAGGCAAAGGTTTCTTTTTCATTTTTTTATTTTTTGACTTCAGAGGCATGAGAGAAAGGAGACCAGAGAGAAAAGTTGAAAGAAAAACTTCTATTCAACATCAAATCATGATAGCTAGTGGTAGAACTCGATATATCAACACCAGAGAGGAGAGACCTCTATAAAAAAAAAAAAAAAAAAAAAAAAAAGAGTAATAAAAGCAAGAGTTCTTTAAAATAACATAAAACAATACCAAGTCTAGGGGAGTTGGTAAAAGCACTGACACATCATGAGTTGCAAGAGCAGAGCAAACCAACCATGAGAGTTCACAAACACAGCTCTGTAGAGCTGGCAGAAGTCCCCTGCAATGGCTGTTACCCAAGAGATTGGCACAGTGTGTTACCTTGCACACCCACAGTAACTTTCCCTGCACAGTTCACCAAATTTGATTAGAACTCTTTGAGGTGTTGCAGTTTCCAGCATCCAATTATACCTTGTTTTATTTACATATGGACTCCACTTACTAATGACAAGCAATTATCATAGAACTATGACAAGGTAAGACAGTAAGACTAATATTGATACAGATTAATTTTAATTGCACAGTAGCATTTACACTATCATAAAACTCTGATAAGAAGCACAGCACTCAATTTCAAAACAAAATCTGATTTTGACCCATCATATCTGCAGAGTTGCTGGGGAACAGGCCTGAGGTGCCATTTTCTTTGTTGTATTTCAGTAAGAGAAGGTGGTGTATACAGAGATTTTACATTTAACCAGCACTCCCCACTCAGATCTCAAAGCAACAAGCTTGTTCATTTTCCGAAAGTGGTTTGTGTCTTTTAAGGTATATAAGGAGACTGATATAGACTTCTATATACCAAGGGACATAGGTTTATCATGAGATCATTAGTTTTGTGCAACTGAAAATCATGCTTCATTTCAGCCAGGTTTGAGCAGAAATGGCAGAGCAATACCAAGACGTCCACTGACTTGGAAGTACATCATGGGGCAATGGCTCCTTAAGACTCCTTAAGATGTTATTCTCTCTCTTCCCCTCCATTAGTAGTACTGAGATCTCAGTGATCAATCCTTCCACCCCAGAAGACACCTCTCCTCTCAATTTAGAGCTTTCTGATGTGCATGCATTACTCAGCACACCCCTCTGCCCTAAATAAAGTTTTTGCTCTTCCTGATAGAAATCCAGTTGAGTTTCAGAGTAGCAACTCAAGTCAGGAAACATTAATTAGGCTGAAATATTCACTGGACGTGGTTGATGGTTTTCCAGGTGATCTGCCAAACTGAAAGAGGGTCAGATTTAAAGAGCCACTTATTGCACTCCAGCAAGCATAGAACAATTTCTAAATAAACCTCAGCGGTTTATTAGATTGGAATGGACCTTAAAGATCATCTAGCTCCAATCTCCCCTGTCATGGGCAGGGACACCTTCCACTAGACCAGGTTGCTCAGAGCCCTGTCCAATCTGGTCTTGAACACTTCCAGGGATGGGGCAGCCACAGCTTCTCTGGGCAACCTGTTCCACTGCCTTACCACCCTCACAGTCACGAATTTCTTACTAATACCTAATCTAAACCTACTCTCTTTTAGATTACAGCCATTAACCCTTGCCCTATCATTATATGCTCTTGTAAACAGTCTCTGTCTTGCAAGCTCCTTTAGGTACTGGGCGGCTGCAATTAGGTCACCATGAAGCCTTCCTTTTTCCAAGCTGAATAATCCAAACGCTCTTTCCTCGTGTGAGAGATGCAACAAATCCTCTTTTTAAATTTTTTATATTTACATTTAAAAAAAAAAAAAGTTTCTGCAAGACAAAAGTAAGTACTTTTAAAATAATTTCAGAAGGCATCCACCTGATCCTTCTAGCTTTTAAGAAGTCTGTAACTCGAACTGTTGACACCATTTAGGAGAGGGTTAATCTGAATGCTAACCATACAAGTTTTTACCCTGTCTAGGCCATGCCTGATAGGCGCCTCTTGAGAAGGGGACTGTACATCCCACCATCACTCAAGTGACAGGGACAAATGTACAAATGACTTGACTGGAGCACAGATTTGCAGCACCCTAATGAAAACTAACCCGGCAGCTCTGGTTTAGAGTGCTGTATGTGCTCGCCATCCAAGCACAGGATCAGCCTGCACCAGCTGATCCACTGTGAGACTCAAGTTCAGTGTCTGCTTACAGCAGACTTGGGCTGTGGGCAAACACTTGAGGCATTAATTGAAGGTCATGCTGATGAATGCAGCAAAACTTCCCTGGAAACTCAGGAAAGGACAACAGCTAGCTTTTGAAAAATCTGACCCAGCAATACAAAATGGCAACTGACTATTGGCAGACTGTTGGAGGAAAGGATCGTATTTCCACATGCGTAACAATATTTTGAAGTTTGAGAGGATTCTGGAGGCAATGACGGATCCATAAGGACATTCAGTACTCACTGCAATACAGGATGGGTAGCACCAGGGAAGCAGCCCTGTCTTCGACGAACAGGCATAGGTCTACCTGAAAACTATACAGACACATTATGGTAGTTACTCCAAAAGAAAAGGTCAAATGAGGACTACTGAAATTACCAAAAATAATAATTTGAGAGGGATCCTCACTGAATTTATAAGTTAAGATGAACCTTTTTTTTATCATCATTGGCAATCAGCAGAATTAAATGCCACACCCTAGTAATGCCCGAGGAAGAGCACTTCTACCTTTGCATAATAAAAAGGATGAACTGACTCTAATCTTGAAAAATTACAGTATTTATCATGTTTATCAGTTAAGACCACAGCCTGAAGTACATCTTCAGACTATTAAGAGGAAGTTCTCCAGCACCACTAAACCCAAAGAACAAGTTTGGAATAACAAGGGGATAAAAACACAGCAAGGGTCTAATACACTTCAGAACATCAAGCTTGGAGCGGTATTAGACCTGCTTCATCCATGCCTCCTGGCCCTCTGTGTGTCAGCATGAAAACGTTATCACTGTTGCACTTGACTGCTGGCAATTCCCTGTGATGTTAATGAGTTCCGAATTTATGCAAAGTCTCCTGGCAGGTGCTTCCGCAATATCAACCAACCGAGATACCAGTGGAGGACACCTGTGGTAAAGTATGTAGCTTTCTTCAGTTATTAATTAATTGCAAGCCAGGCTTCAGTGGTCATTTGAAAAATCTTTCAAAATCCCAAAATCAGCTGGCCTAGAAAGAAGGAGTCAACAAAAACACATCAGGACCCGGTTTTGACTTCCTACACATCTACGGAAAAAACCTCACAACACGTTCCTACGATTCTGACGAATCTTTCAAAAATACAAATCAGAAAACAGAAAGAAAGTGTTTGATCTTCAAAGCAGTTAAGATTTTCAAGAGCTGTCAGAACTTTGTGCAATCAAGTATATCTGCAATGACAGAATAACCTCATAGCTTTTTTACAGAATTATCCACGGTCATTCAGCGTCACAGCCACTGTCAAATGGCCATGGCCTTACAAGAATGAGTAAAATGTCTTGCTCATAACAGAATTATAAAAGAGGAGGAAAGGAAGCAAGCCAGCATCAAACACACACCTCCTAAGCCAGAAAAAGCACTTTGTGCCTCTCCAGCCAGGTGCCAGGATATTAGCTACAAGCCCCCCCAAAAACCAGCCCTGCAATACAGGCACATAGTACCAAATATTGATTCAAAGGAAAGCTTTGGCACTGCTAGAGTCTATATCATGGAATACAAGTTTCCATGGACGGTGGACGGAGATGGACGGTGTCTTGGCAACACAGACACATAATATGCTCCATCTCATATGCAGACTGAACAACCAGGGTCCCAGTCACTGAAAAGAACTGAAGTGTGCACCTAATTAATCCATCTGTCAGATCAAGCACAGCCTATAGTCACAAACCAAGCAGCAAGCAGTGCAATCTTCACACCTCTAAAAGTCAATACAGAAGCACCTCTAATGTGTGCTACCAGCTAACCTCATGGGAGGTTAAACTGTTTTTTTCTGGGTTTGTCTCTACATGAAGAAATTTTCCCCCAAAATTCAGGGATTACTCTTTGAGTATTCAATGTTGCAAATATAGAAACTTAGAGTTAATAAAAGCTTATATCGACATTTTCCACTGCAGCATGAGGGAACTTTTTCTGTAGAAAGCATGGATTATAAATTCTATGTAGCTACATAATCCAAATAAAGCATTCTCCCATAACCAGATAATCTCTTTATAATAATTCTTACATGCACAGCATGGATCATCTCAGTTATTTTCACAATCACTTTGCCCTAATTTTTGCGAGAAGTACAAGAAATTCTTTTCACAGAACTGCTTTTGTGATATGCTTTCTAAGGTACATCCACTGAAGGGGTTGGCTCTGCTGGAAACGATGAAGACAAGCAGTATGACTTTTTACTCCATCGGAGCAGCAGAGGAATTGCTAGTGTTTTGCAGAACTCTAGATTGTATCTTCAGGTTTTCCATTAGCATCCTGAAGTGGCAATTCCTGCCAGTTAAATCTCAGTACAGATGTGTCACAACATGTTTTCAAGAAAAGCTGGACTTGTTGTAACTCCTTTACCATACCCATTTCCCCTTAATCGTAGCACAGTGATCAAAACTGGAATCTGATCCAACTTTAGACACACACATTATCAGAAATGGAATCACTAGCCAGCAGTTTCTCCTTGGCTTATCAACTGCCAACAACCCGACGTGAAGTGCAGTTTTTACACGCTCCAGTGGGCTGGGTGACCTCCATCTTCTGAGCCTGTGAACATGCTGTTCCTGTAACTATTCTCAGAACTCCCTATTCACTTTAATTTCCCTTTATATAAGGGGAAAAAAAGATTAGAGAACCAGACAGACCCACAGGCCTAAAAGAGATTGATAGGGGGAGAGAGAAGAATGGTTAAGTCTTTCCCTGGACTGCAACACAATTTTGCTGCAAGATTCTTTGAAGTTTAAGAATTCTAAGCTTAAAAAAAAAAACAACCAAAAATGCTTTTCCTGCTGTTTCCATATCACATTGATCCTGTGAAAGCCCTGTTACACACTCCTGTTCCCAAACTGTCCACATATCCCTCCAGCTTGTGTCAAGGGATGTTGTGCTTGGTTTTCTCTTGCTCCACATGTATTCCACAGTAGGATGCTACGAGAAACAAGGTTCAGGTATCATGCATTGCCTTGTGCTTTCAAAATAAATCCACATTTGCCACCATTAGGGCTCAATGTCACAACTAAAAAGACATGACAGCATTTAGATGACACAGGCTGTACTTATGCTAATCTATTCTGCCTCTGGAACAAAGCTGTCCCACAGAAGCACCACAGGAAGCATGGCTGCAGAGGGGAGGCTACTTCATCAGAGCCAGCCCCTTTATGGACACGGGAGCACTGCACATTTCTCTGCACACCTCAGACCCCTATTCCAAACGACACAAGTTTGGGAGGGTGAAACCTTCACCAGTTTTGTTCCTTCAGCGTGATCATCCCTTTCCATGCATTACCTGATGAAGCAGTGCCTGCAGGATCTGTATGTGGTGTTCAGCAGGAGAGTCTGCTCTGGCCATCACAGACAGTGCATTTTTCATTTGCATCACATGCATGTTGTTGGGAAAAAAGTCATGCTTTCATACAAAGAAGCATATTGTTTCTAGAAGCATCAGTCACAAGATCGTGCCAGACAAAAGATTTGCAATGTCATCTCTGTCTAGGAACATTCTTATTTGTTTCTACTTTTCAATTAACAACATAAACCCCATGCAACGCACATCTCTTTCTCTCCCTCTCCCATTTCTCAGGTCAGTATGCTCAAGCAGCTCCTTGGCTGTTTGGGTTTTGCAGACTTGGGAAATTTTGAAATTTGTCTTTTACTACACCTCAAGGTACTTGCAATAACTGCCTACAAAACAAGTTTCAGATTAGAAAATAGGCCCCACAATCGAGTCGCTACCAAATGCAGACAAGCCCCACCAGTATTAAAGTAGTAAGTACTTCCTTGTACTGTGTTAAACACTACAGGTAAAAATCTTTTTAATCAAAGATTTCTAATCATGGCCACAAACATTAACATTTGTCTTATGGAATTGCTCTACTTATACAGAATTCAAACATTTTCTGAGCAAACAAGAATCACCAATATGGCTCTTGTGTATTTTCTTTGTTTGACAATCTCTCAATATAGAGAATACCTTCAGGATCAGACTGGGTTTACTGGACGCTGGCACCTCTCAGTGATATATATCACAGAATCACAGAATGCTTGGTGTTGGAAGGGATCTCCAGAGATCATCTGCTTCAACCCCACTGCCAAAGCAGGTTTACTTAGGGCAGGTTGCACAGGATCACATCCAGGTGGGTTCTGAATATCTCCAGAGAAGGAGACTCCACAACTTCTCAGGTCAGCCTGCTACAGTGCTCAGCCACCCCCACAGTATACAAGTTTTTCCTCATACTCAGATGGAACTTCTTGTGGATATTCATGGAAATTCAATGTGGGGGGGAGGAAACAATAATTAGATCAGCATAAGCATCCCTAACATTGATGCAAGAACCAAGATTGGTTTTCACCTGGGGCCACATACAAACAAAAACATGAAACAAGACAGAAACAAGGGAAGCAGTTTGCTTGAATATGGGTGTACTAAATCACTAATCTACATTCCCATGCAATCAGTAAAACGTGAAAAAGAGAAATTATAATTAGAATATTGCTGCTCTGCTTGGCTTAGGAAAAGAGACTGTCTACAGACTTAATGCTGCAGAGCCCAAAAGATCAGCTGCTCATATGAATGGAAGTTGGTTCAGGGAGGACATTGAAAAGAAATTGAGAAAAACCTGCATCGGACAAGCATAAAGCAAGACACCATACCATTCCTGAAGAGGAACAACTCATGTCCGATGGTCCTGGATGCTGAAAGAAACAGAAGCTCAGCAGAAAAGCTCTAACACAGCCTATTTTGGAAGCATGCTGTGGGAAGCCTGCGGAGAAAGAGATTGCAGATCACTGATAAGGTACGTTTGTGCTACCTGCTTCGGCACTGCACACAGAGTCCAAACAACGTGCTCTGGCAGGAACAGTGCTGGGTTATAGGAGTCACTTGGTGGATAGTTATCTGATAGCCTGACCTATACAATGATGTTGTCGACAAGTTTTCTCCACTAACTCCAGACAGACAATTTGTCAACAGCAGCAATAAAGCTGCAACTATGCAGTAGAACTTACTAAGCTCAGGAAGAACTGAAATATTAGCAAAATAACTTGTTCACAGGCAGAGGCTGCATCTCCACTAGGCAGCTCACCAGTAGAGCTGGAATAACTTTTCCCTTCTGTATGGGAAATAAGGTCTTATTCATCTTCAGAGAACCAGTGCTCTTCTCAAAAAAAGCAACTTGTGCTGTCTTCAGCTTTACTAAAAATAACAAACTTTCCTCAGTCCACAACTAAGATGATTCTGCAACTCATCTAGTAAAATCAGCTGGGATGCAGCCAGTATTCTCTATGTGTATTTAGGAGAGCATTTCTCTGTGAAGAGGTTCCTGAAGTGATAAACCTTGGTATCCTGTGAATCGGTGATGGATGTGTCCAAAAGCCGAGTAGATTTCCTAGCAGGTATTCTTCAAAATTAAGCAAATTTCCACCTACAGTTTCATTCACTCCAACTCAGTATCCTCAGACACAAACCAGTGAAACAAATACTTGCTTTCTCTTGCATACTACAAAATGGACACCAGCTCATTGCAGAAGATTACACTTTAAAACTCAAAGAATAACGGTCAGGCTACACAGGGTTTGAGCTGGACTGACGGATTTATTAGTTGCAAGTTGCATGGCTGCATCACTACCATGTCAATTCTATAGTGACAGATACAGAATAACCTTAGAGGAATCTTAAACTTGGAAAGGCACAAGAGTCCACCAAAGATGCATGGTCTGTGTGAGTGCGAGGGGAAAGTGTAGACACATTTCTACAGACTGTCTGTGGAAAGTGACAAATAACTGATCTACACAGAAGCCAAAGGACAACTACTGCAGCCAAGGTCTTAAAATGTCTGGAAAAAAGAGGCATGGCCATTAGCCAGCTCCACTCTTAATCCCCTACCCTACAGATCAGACAGGTGACGGGGTCTCCTCCTCTTATCTTTATCAAGTTCAGTCTTCAATTTCACCAAAAGTAAGATATATCTCCAGAAAGGTCATAGCCCTGTTGGTAAGCTTCCCTGAGGGCTTTCCTGGAAACAAGACTTGCAGAATTGAAGGCATGACTTGTTCTCCTCCCTCGCCCTGGCATTTTGCTCATGTCATCTCATCTCCTTACGGACCTGCCACCACCTATTGGTACGTCAGCAGCAGAAATTGCTGTCTGAGTAGGTATTAACACCAAGACACAGATAACGAGCTCTTGGGAATTATGGAAGAATCCCAATAGGGAACTGTGCAGATTTAATTGTTCACTGCCCCCTTTTAAACACGTTCCTTTATTCCAGAAAGATTTCCAAACACAACTAGCAGAACAATCATAGTCAGAGCTTGTATAAAGAAGTGGAGAGGAAGCAGCAGTGTTCCTGCAGGGACAGTGAGAGCCAGAACGTGCTCCTGTGTCCTGACAGGTCATCCTCTAGCTATAGCAGTCACATCCCTCATCACTATCATTCGGGAGCCTGTGCTGGATCACTGTTGGAGTTTCAGCCTGGCCAGGGGTGGTAATAAAAATGTTCCTGTACCTCTGCACCACAGGCCTAATATGGGAGGTGACAGGACAGAACCCCAGTGAACTGAAGTATTTAGGGAGGTAATCTTTAGGCTGCTGTTACAGATGACACCACAGCACATCAAAAAAAAGCTGTATAACTAAAAGTAGCACTGTCTGAAATAATTCTATTTCAGAACGCACAGTACTGCAACATTACAAATCTCATGTACTGTAAGCATTTACAAAACATATATCTGTGTAACCCCTGGGCTACATTACAATGAATATATACAAGGATGACATTTTCATTTTAGAAGCTTTTCCCTTCCAGAAAGATGAGGGTTTTGTGCATCTGCATTAGAAACCTAATGTTATATTAACATATTATTTCTAAGCCCTGCAGGTATAATCTTTCTTTTTGCTTCTTAGTTACTTTTGTTTTTCTATTCTTAGGTTTTTCCCCATTTTAGGGATGCATCAGAAAAAACAAAGAGTTCTTAATACACGGCACAACTTTCTTAGTGTGAGATACTCAATACTTTCCAAAAATAAAGAATGCAAATTTTATAAGCATGCTGAGCACCCATGCTGTCTGCTGACTAAAATTACAGTTTGTTTTTTAAAAACTAAGTATCCAGTAGATAATCTAATCTTTTTTTTCGGTCTTCTAATTTAAAAAAAAAAAAAAAAAGCTGTATAGAAATGTATCTTCTGTATCTTCACAGTTTCTGAAAATTTTACACCTCCAGAACCAGTGCAGATTCGGCACTTCAGCTAAAAAACCCAGCAGTATCGCTGCAGGATTTGGCTAACCAAAACCCTTAGGTTGGCTGTCGTCATCACAACTAGAGCTACCAGGCTGAGGTCCCTGCTGGCAAGGAACCAGGCCAGCCACAATGCTTCAGAATGAGATATAGGAACCACTAGCCCCACTTCTCTGGAAAGAGCTCCCATTTTTCATGTGGGCTGAAAACTGGGAAACTGAAATACTGCGTCCTGCTGCTGTTTTCAGAAAACGAGCCAAAGTCTCAGAAGTTTGTGTCAAAGCTCCACTGAAGCTGCTGCACTTTGATAGATGTGTTTCCTTAGGAAAAGCTGTACTGGTGCCATGTGGGCAAAAGCACTTTTACTCTACTTTCATTTATGTGTCAAGAACAGAAACTGCTTGTATCAGTGTACAGGAGCAATGTGTGATCCAACACCGTCACCTGTCAGTTTCCCATCAAATGCCAGCCAGGGACTGGTGTGTCAAGAGACACAGGCTCAGGAAGGTTCCACGTACCAGCAGACTCAAGATACAACCGCACTGCATCATACTCAATACATTTCATTTTAACAAAAATACCAAGGATTCGGCAAGAGTTTAGCTAACAATTCAAAACACAGACTTCCAATTCACAGGGAGGGCATGCAGTGAGGCTCCAGTGCTGAAGAAAAGATGGGTCTACATATAATTACAGACTCTGCCATTCTTATTTCAAAGGGAATTTTAATTCTTTTTTTCTCTGCAGCATCCTCACTGTGCAAGTATCTCTTCATCTCTCTGTCTCCCTTTAATATCTACCATTTTAATGAGAATTTTCTGCTAGGACAAAAAACTTGGAGAAGACAAACCAACACTAATCATCACAACAAACGCACCACCAGCAACAGACTAGGAAAAACTGGCTAGTTCGAAGCCCATCAGCCAAGATAGCTATCTACCAAGTGTAAGTATCCCAAAATAATGAATATCAGACCTCATCACACCATGCATCCCTGCAATGCTGGGTATTGACTTTACCAGAAAATAACCCACTACCCAGCAGCTAAGGAAGAGTGCCCTTTCTGTGAGTGCAGAAGGATCTTGACAAGTTAAGTTGGAGACAAACAGAATCTAGGCAGAACAGTTTCTGCAGTTGAGCTTGTATTATGTTGATAAGGATGACATGATACTAAGCATTGAGAGTAAACAAAGCACCCTGTAAATTAGTCCATATTAATTTGATGAGGCAGGGACTTTTCGGATGAAAGGCAAAAGCCACCCATATTTGAGAATGGAAACGTAGATCAGAACAGACCATCCTATTTTCATGGAGTGGCACCACATGAATGTGACCAAGTGCCTGTTACCAGCCTGTCTTTCTCCTGCGATGAATATGTACAGAATTGTACCACAGTATCAAAACATGCAGAGTAATGCGTCTCTCAAAGATGTGAAACACTAGGCCTCATCCTATCCTACAACCAGACAACGTTTAACAGGGTCTGTATGCCATTCTGTCCATCTGCCCACAGCAACTCTGTCTCATTAAGTCCTGCACTGAACTTTTCCTTGGGTCTGCATTAGTTACACAGTAGTTCTCATAAAATAGTTGTAGAGGTCATGCAGAGTCAAGCCAGCCTGCATGACTTCACAATGCTTATTCAAACAGCCTGGAGAGAGGAAGAAATGGCTGCCTGCCTTCTTAACTTCACATCACTGCATCTGATGCAATGGGTAGGAGTGCACATATGACAGAGTTGACCACCATGAAGCCTGCAGACCAAATGCTTCTCAGCTCTGCAACACAATCCCTGTCTGACTTGTTATCAGCAGAGAGAAACTACGGCAAGTAGAGATCCTAGTAGGCTTTGTCAGACCAAGCAGTACTCCACACAGCTCCAACCTGTACTAGTTAGGCCCTGCCCTCAGCCTTGCAGTGGGATGCCAATGCAGATCTTGGCTGAATAAGGCTGTCAAAGGGAGAATGTTCCCTAACCAGACACATTAGAGCTTTAAAGAACTCAGTTTTGCATACAGCCATAGATATGTCAGGTTCTCTGTCTCTGCTCTGTAAATACAACACTGATTACTGTCAGAATGTACAGCCAGTGGACACCAGACACTAATGCACTATCACCCCTGACAGGCAGCTGATCAATAAATAGTGCAAGTATCAGCAGCAGGTTTGGAGGTTGAGGGGTCCAGGAGGGTTTCAGATGCTTTCTAAGAATGGCTTCCCTTTAGCATTTAACAACCATATCTATCTCTTAAGTTTGAAGATGGGCAGATCAGCAGGCCTGTCAGATGGTTTCTAGGCAGATCAGCAGCGGTTATCCCGGAGTTCAATATAAAGACATCAAAAGCTAAGATGACATTTCATCTATGCAGATGGACAGTCAAAAGCACCCATGTTGATCAACAATGTTAAGGATTTTGAGCAAAGCCTAGCTTCACAAATCTCATTTCAGCACCCTTCTCAAACTGGCCAGCACTCAGAGGGAACAGTGCTTTCCTAGGACACCGTCCAGTTTGAACAGGATGAAAAAAATATTTCATACACTGTGTGCACTTCAAATCAAGCAAGGTACCTTCTCTTCTCTACTTGCTTTCAGCAGGGGATCATGTTTCAAAACACTATTTTTTTTATATAGCTTCAGTGACAGGTCACAATGACCCCTATAACCTGAGAAAACAAACTTTTACTTGAGCCCTCTGCATGTGGAAAAGACTGACAGCTGCATCTCCCCCTGAGACCATGCGCAATTGAAAGCTTTTAGCCTGGGAAGAAGAAACAAGAGGTGCTGAGATGCTAAGGTTATTCTGTATTTTGTGCCGATTTTGACAGGGATACCAGTTAATTTTCTTCACAGTAGCTAGTATGGGGCTATGATTTGGATTTGTGCTGGAAACAGTGTTGATAACACAGGGCTGTTTTAGGTATTGCTGAGCAGTGCTCACACAGAGTAAAGGCCTTTTCTGCTCCCCACCCCAGCAGCGAGGAGGTTGGAGGGGTATGAGAAGCTGGGAGGGGACACAGACGGGACAGCTGACCCCAACTGACCACAGGAACATTCCACATCTTATGGTGTCATGCTTAGCATATAAAGCTGGGGGAAGAAGAAGGAGAGGGGATACTGTTTGGAGTGATGATGTTTATCTTCTCAAGTAACCAACAGGTGTGATGAAGCCGTCCCTGTTTTCCTGGGAATGGCCGAACATCTGCCTGCCCACAGGAAATGGTGGATGAATTCCTTGTTTTGCTTTGCTTGTGTGCATGGCTTTATCTTTACTTACAAAACTGTCTTCACCTCAATACACAAGTTCTCTCACTTTTACTCCTCTGACTCTCTCCCCATCCCAATGTGGGAGAAGAGTGAGCATCCTTATGGTTGCTTTTCTGCTTGTTTTTACAGAGTCAAATGGTTTCCAAAAAGGGAGTTTGCCACCAAATTTGATGTTAATGCTCCGATATGTTGACTTACCATTAATGGTCTGCAAGTAGGAATGCTTAAATCGCTTCATTTTTCTTTTCCCTATATTTATATGCATACCTTTGACTTTTTTTGCAGGATTTACTTGGAGTAAAAGATCACTGACTTCTACAATGGAAAAATCATGGATGATTTGGACCTTTGTTAAAAGATGGCTACTAGCTTTGGCTTCCTGGTCTTGGAGTCTCTGCTGTATTTGTCTTTTACCCTTGATAGTGACTTTCTATTTGTACGGAGGCATTATACTACTTATATCAGTATTAGCTGACAACTGGGTTTAAGACACAACAGCTTTAAAGTACAGGATGGTAGGGAGAGGGACAGGACAAACGGTAACTGTAACAGAACAAAACAACAGAAGTGCCCAGAACCATGTTACCCAAGGAAATTAGTATGATAAACACCAGACTTGCAAGGATTCTTGCAGTTCCTACTTGCAAAGTACAGACCAGAAACCACAAAGCAGAGGAAACCAATGAAAATGCTGTGCCAGACTTGTTATGTCCCACCTGAGACCGACGGCAACATTTCCATGCACATGGAAAAATCCTACACATTCAGTCAGAGCAACAGCCCCTCACATACACAAGGTTTCACTGTGAGCTCCATTAGCTGGAAAAGAACTGCAACCCTGAAGCCAAGGTTCAGAGTATTCTATTCGTGAAAATTTTCTAGTCCTTGCATATTGAAGGAAACCTGTTTTCTAAGCTTACTATTGCTGCTGCATAATACAACACCCTATACTGAGATAACAGGGTTGGACGAGACAACCTCTTTAGATTCTGCTTGGTTCATGTCCATGCAAACATGCATGTATGTGCAAATTCCATTCTTCCACTATCACTATGGAGTTTCTAGAAAATCCTTAGGAGTATTTTTTCGTCTGCCAACAGCTTTTTCAAACTTGCAACTCTCACTACTATGCTGACAATATCACGAATAAAGAGGGCCATTCTTGTCACATTTGTTGCCTGTGCTTGATAAAAACACAAACAATGGGCAGGGCATGCAACAAGCCCACATCAGCTTGTAAGAACAGTTTTTTGCCCCACCACAAAGGTTGTAAGCCAAAGAATCAACTAACCAAGAAAACCCAAAACAAACCAAGCTAAGCATATTTTCACAATTTGTCAACACTTCCACAGTAAGAGAAATGTTTTTCTTGCCACTGAGGGATAATTTGATTCTGTAGACCTTGTAGAGCTTTTCTGTTCTCAGGCCAATCATTGTGTTCTCAACTTCTCTCAAGCACTAGCTGCAACAAGGAACCGAGGATTCAGATACATCAACTCTAAATAATGTATGGTTTGATATACGGGAAATCTCAGTAGCACTTCAGTGCTAACATGAACCTGTCAGTAACCTATCCTCACCTGCTACCAAGAGGAACTGTGCAAGTATTTCATTACAGTTCTTTCCACCTCTCCAAACATTTCATATCCCTGTCTCACATAATCAGCCCAAGATGGAATTTGCTTACTCCAGGTGCCAGAGGGAATCAACATCTTGAGTGACTGAGCACATTATCCAGCTTTCACTTTAATGCCAGGGTGAACTCTATTTCAACAGATCCCAAGTCACAAATAACAACACACCTTCAAGCACAGACTGAGGTGGACTGAGGAGTAAGGGGAGGGGAACACACAAGAGAACCTCTCCCAGATGGGAAACAGAAATGGACAAACACATCCAGAGTTCTGTGGCAGGCAGCTGGGGCACAACAAATACACAAGCAAGCCTGTGGCATCAAAGCAAAGCAGTTACATACTCCTAAGGCGTCTTGGACTACTTGATGATAGTCTAGCCTATTCCTTGGCTGCCAGCCAGCTGGCCTTTCTTCCTAACTCATTTCAGAAGCTACCAAAAGCCCACGACCACTCTACCTTCCCGTTTAGGCATCTGCCAAGTCCCACAAGCCTGTACACTTCCCCCTCGGCAAAGATTCCCCAGGGCCCCATGTAGTAGTGTAACCATTATGTCGGCTCTTCAGAGCTCATTAATTGAGTATAATTGTGTCTACGAAGTGAAAAAACATCCTGATATGAAAAACACATGTCCTGGCACAAGGAAAGCAGAGGGCAACAAGCCCTCACAGATTGCTTTCCTTATGGGAAGAATTTTATGCGAGCAAAACTATTTTAGATTTTAAATTTGACAGAGACGTTTCTTCGCAAAACACCTGGACTTTTCACACGATGAGCATCTCCTTAAGTGCAGCTCAGTGTCGAGGGCAATGGCTACAAAAACAGCCTCGGAGAAGGTCCTGCAGCCTCGCATCGCGAGTAACTTCACACCCCAGCCCGTGCAGCTCTCCCGTCCCTGGGGAGTATCGCTCCCCGCCCGGGCTGTGCACAAACACCGCCCTTTTCCTCTCCTATTTTCTAAAGCTCAGTTAAAAGCCCAGCCACCCTCAGCACCTCCAGTTGATCCCACCGGGCTTCCCGGTCCCTCTGCCGCTTCCCACCGCTCCCAGGGGCACTCCTGGGCGGGGGAACACCCAGGGATGCTCCGGGAGAAGCGACGCTCGCAAGCGCGGCAGGAGCGGAGCCGCCCGCCCGCCCCCGCCCGCTCCTGCCGCCGCTATGGACGGGGACACCCCGGGGGAGGAGGATGAGGATGGGGGGGGGGGGGGCAGGATGAAGGGCCGTGCGGGTGCCCCGGGATGACACAGCAGCGGCCCCGGGGGTGAAGGGCCGGGGATGGTGGCGGCGCTCCCCGGGCTCCCCGTTATATAACGGCGGCCCCGCCGCCCCCGCAGCGCTGGCACCGCGGGTGCGGGTGTGCGCGGCCCCTCCGCGCCGGGGCCGTGTCCGTCCGGGCTCAGCGCGGCCCCGCCCGCCCGCCCCTCACCAGCGGCTGCATCTCTGCGCGCACGGCGGGCACCTGGAACCGGTCTATCTCCTCCATCATGGTGGCGGCGGCGCCGGGCGCGGCGGGCGGAGCGCGGGGAGGGAGGAGGGCGGGCGGGAGGGCGCGTGCGGCTCCTCAGGCGCTGAGGGACGGCACGGACAGCGACGGCGACAATGACAATGACAACGACACCGCCCGCGGCTGCTGCTGCCTCATCGCCGCCGCCGCCGCCGCCGTGACTCAGCCGCGCCGCTTCCGGGTCCGGCCACCGCCCCGCCCCCTCATGAATATTCATGAGGAGGGCGGGATCACACGTACTAATTGGGGCCCGGATGGTGGGCTACGCGGCCACGCGCTTTTGAATATTCATGCATGGGTGGGGCCGCTGTCAATACTTTGGGGGGCGGATGCTGCGTTCCCTGAGGCGCTTTCCCCTCTGGAATTTTGATGAAGTGGGAGGGGAGATCTCCTGTTCAAGGTCCAGATGCTCCGTTCTCCGCGGCCCCTACCCTTTTTTGAATATTCATGAGGCGGTCGGAGGCACTACCACAGCGGCCTGGTGGCGGCGCTCCTGTGGCCCCGCCCTTATTTGAATATTCACGAAGGGCGGGGCCGCTCTCGCCGGTTCGGGGCCCGGATGATCGATGTGCAGCGGCCGCCGGGACGTACCATTCCCTCCCTCGGGGGGGAGCGCGGGGGCGTGTGAGGAATCGTCTCGTCCGCCCGCCGCTTCCGGTGCGTTGCCATGGCTGCCGCGATCAACTTCCGGCCGGGCGGGCGGGCGCCGTGAGGGGCGGCCGTAAGGGGCTGTGAGGGACGGCAGGGGCCACTGCGGTGAGGAGAGGCCATGCCTGCCAAGGCGGCCGACAAGCGCCGGCAGGTAAGGGCTTGCCGCCGCACTCCTGTGGCGACAGCGCCGTGGTGACGTCACCACCGGTGCCATGACGTTACCCGCCCGAATGGCGTCACTGCAGAGCCTCCTGCAGCGGGGACGGCGGCCCACAGGAGGGAGAGGCGCTGTGCGGCCCCGCTGTGGCTGTACGGCCCTCGGCTCCTGCTCTGAGCGCTGTCCCTGGTGTGATGCCAGCGATAACGTCACTGTCCCAGGAGTCGCTACACGTGACGTCACCGTGTACAGCCCAGACCGCTTCCCTCTGGGCTCACAGAGTCACAGAATTGTCAGGG
The DNA here is from genome assembly GCF_003945595.2 of Pipra filicauda. Taxonomy (NCBI): domain Eukaryota; kingdom Metazoa; phylum Chordata; class Aves; order Passeriformes; family Pipridae; genus Pipra; species Pipra filicauda. The sequence goes on from NW_024104396.1 coordinate 763,508, forward strand.
TTGGAAGGAACCTCTAGAGACCAGATCATCCAGACCAGGTGGGATTGGAATGTCTGCAGAGAGGGAGAATTTACAACCTCCCTGGGCAGCTGTTCCAGTGCTCTGCCACCCTCAACACAGAAAAGTTCTTCCTCATGTTGAGGTGGAACTTCTTGTGTTTTAGTTTATGGCCATTGCTTCTCGTCCTGTCACTGTGCACCACTGAAAAGAGTCTGGCACCATCCTCCTGGCACCTGCCTTTGGGATATTTGTATGCATTGATGAGATTCCCCTCCCAGTCTTCTCCAGACTAACCAGGCCCATCTCCTGCAGTCTTTCTTCATAAGAGAGATGCTCCAGACCTCTCATCATCTTTGTGGCCTCTGCTGGACCCTCTCCAGTAGCTCCTTGTCTTTCTTGTCCTGAGGAGCCCAGAACTGGACTCAGCACTTCAGATGTGACCTCACTAGGGCCAAGTAGGGGGGCAGGATCACCCCCCGAACCTGCTGGTCACACTCCTCCTGATCCCATTCGCTTTCCTGGCCCCCAGGACACACGGCTGGCTCATGGTCAGCTTGTCAACCATCAAGACTCCCAGGTCCTTCTCTGCAGAGCTGAGAGATTGAACTGAGAGCTGAGGTTGCCCCACTGAGCTGTAACCTGCAGGGCTGGGTGCAGCAGCAGGGTCAGCACAGTCCCCCTTGGCCCTGCTGACTGCCTGGCTGCATCAGGTTGTGTCACTCTGTCCCTTCTCTGGGGTGTGGTGTCACCTGTGGTGTCACCCTGTGAGTTCTCTGGCATTTCACAGCTATTCGGGCAAACCAGCACATCCCAAAGCTGCAGCACCTCCCCACTCTGTCTCTGTATTGTTCAACCCTGTCCTCAGTTGCCATTGTCAGGCCGTTTCATCACACTTCCAGCATAAGACACCCCTTCCAAGGCAGATTTTAATGCACTCAAGGTGTCTCCACCTGCCAGAGAATCTCTCGGGGACACTGAGCAGACAGGATGAAATCCCTTTCTTTACAAAGTTTTAAAAAATTCTTTCAGTTGTACCCAGCTGTAAGTTTTGCCACTTCCCTTCTGTTTTACTGTTTGGTCTTTCCTCAGTTCAGACAATGAAATGGAATCACCTGCTGCTCTTCCTGCTCTTCCAGTGCTATGAGGTCTGTGTCTGTGAGACCTCACTGGATTCCTTTGGGCTCTGCGTGGACATGTCTGCATGCATCCCCTCGCAGGATGAAGGGATCAGCCAGATTGATTCCTGGATCTAATCTACTCCTGGACTATCAAAGTGTTTGATTTAAAAGCAGATGATGGCCGGCTTGTAAAACCCTTTTGTTGTCATGTTTAGGCCAACTCCTACGCATTTGATCCTTGGGGTAGGAGGAAGAAGGTTGGCATAGGTGTCCCAGAAGTGACTGAGAACAAGGAACCTACTTCCTCTGTCCAGAACACATGACAGAAAGCAATAACTGATCAAGGGAAGTGGAAGGAAAAAAAAAGAGGGATCAGTGTGACTGTCCAGAGCTGTAGAGTGGTACCTGAGCTCTCTGGGCAATCCTTCAGGGTTTGTGAGGGAGTCTGAACGGCAGGAGCTCTTTCAGTGAGGGAGCAGCAACCCTTGCTGCTTATCTGATCACCTCCTACTCTTTGCAGTCAGCAAGAGAGAGAGGATCACTGTGACATTCCTGATCTCCTACTAAGCACTAGTAATTAATGAGGTACAAAGGGCTTTATAAAATTTACAAAGGGCGCAAACTCAAAACCAAAACCCACATCCAGTCCTAGATAATGAAGATGTTTACAGTAAAATTATAAAATCCAGTAATAATGGTACAAACTAAACCTGGGATGAAATGCTTGCTCTGAATTTCAGTTTCTTTTATTTTCAGAATTTTCACATAAATATTTTCAATCATTTGCAGTCGCCGTTATCTCAAATGCTCTAAAACAAAGAAGCTTTGATTCACATGTTATTTGAAAAAATTAATGTGCTGCAAAGGCATTAATTTTATTTTAAAGCTCTCAAAACATCATAAACTGCTTAAACTCTTAATATATTTGACTTCCCCCATAATTTTCATTACAACAACTTAAAAGACATTAATTATAACTCGTTCTGTATTGCCTTTCCCATGTTTGCCATGAGGTTGTTAAATCTGATTGCTGTTTGATGGCCTTTTATTTCCTAGAATATTCTTGCAGTGGAAGAATTGTGTGGTTGACTAGCTGGCTCTGGAATCCAGAGGCTTTTGCCTCATTTTCCCTGACTCAAAATACAGCCCTCATCTCAGTGGCTTTGTGATTCTGAGGAGAGAATACCTTTGCACTGTCCAATCAGGGCCTGATGTTTGATATTTACTGGGCCATAGTGGCCACTGTAAAATTAATTGGTGAGTCAAGGTCCACATTCCAGTTCTTGACAAGAATTTTACTGTAGTTTATGCTCTTTTCACCTGTCCCTGTGCTCTTCATTCCTCTGTTTCTTATATTTTGCTTTATTCTGCTTTGCCTCTTAGGTCTGCCACTGTTGACTGCTTTACCTTTGAAAATTTTGTTCCTGTGATTTCCTCAAAGCTGAGATACTTACCTGTACACTCCCAGGTCCTTCCTTTTTACCACATGTCACTTCCAGCTCCTCCTCTGCTTTCATGACTCCATGTTCTTCAAGAGCTTTGTGATCAATTCTTGTTTTTTTCTTCTTCTTCTCTCTTATGTAGTGGTTGCCTGCTTTTCTTCTCTGCCTGTCTTGCATCTGCCTTCTCCTGTGACACCAGTTTCTTTCTTTATTTCACTCTTTTTTTTTCTTTATCCAGGTGACCTCTGCCTCCAGTTCAGTGTCCAGCCACCTGATGGGTGAAAATATGTCAAAGTCAGGTTGACCATCAGAATTAAAGTCTGTGACCTCCCAGATGAACTGCTTGACTCAATCTAACCTTAATTATAACCATCTTTAGGATTTTGTATGTTCGTGTACATTAATAACAAATGTGTTTCAATGCTCAAAGTCTTAAAATAGTTTTGTATGTCTGGATCTTTGTGTTCCCCATACAGCCTTGGAAATAACAATACTTATGTATGTTCTGTGCTTCAACAACACCCTTCCTTTCACATCTGAAATGTGCTATGCACAATTGAGCTCAACAGCATTTTGTGAGGATGTAGAATTATGGAAAGGCATAAGCCAACTTTCCTGCATCAGGCTGAAGGGAAGGGATGAATGAGATTCTCAGCTCCCCTGAAGAATGAAGCCTTGAGTATGGCAAACAGGACAGCCAGAAATGGGGTGGTTTTAAAAAACGCTGACCTGTGTGGCAGAAAGTTGTTGGTAGGGCAGGGTGTCAGTCCCATGTGTGGTGCTGGGTGGTGAGAGAAAGTGGCCAACAATTTTAAGATTGCTTCTTTGAACATGTTTGCCAGGTGTGCTGCTGGAAGTGCTTGTTCCAGATTTCCATGCCTTTGCTATTTGGTGTGTGGCTCAAGGAAAAGCCTTGAGTGGGCAGTGGAGAGCACCCTGTGCTACTGTGTGTGTGCCTCTGTGGCTGAACCCACGCCAGGGAGAAGCAGGATTTGGTTATGGTTTCTTAGCTGATACTGACTTCTCATTTACAATGTGCAAAAACCAGACTATCTGGTCTTATCACTTTAGGGTCAACCCCGCTGTCAGAAGCAGGTCACTTAAGCAGTGTAAAGAAAGCACCTGAATTTGGACAGCGAAGCATTTTTTGTTACACTTGTGGTCTTGCACCCACTGACAGGTAAACAGCATCTTTGCTGTTCAGTAAGTTAGAAAAGAGAAACAAAGAGACCCCCTCCCCAAACATGCAACAATCAGAGGTAGTTTACTTTTTTTTTCTTTTCCTTTATTGTTTTCCCCAGAAAAGGCTTTTTAAGGTGCTTACTTGTTCTTAAACCTGCATTAAACTATCCATGGAATATAAAATAAACACTCCATTTAGTGTCTCTCAGAAAACACTATAAAATGTATTGGCAAATAGCTCTTAAATTGGCATCCCTACTGTGTGCAAATGGATGTCTGCTGCAGGGCAGGATGGAAGTCACTATTTTTCCTTTGACTTTGTTTTCATCTGTGCTTCTCTGCTTCTTTTTGCCAACTGGTGGTTTACTGAGGAGTTTGCTAATATTCAAAACAAGAATAAAAAGCTAGCAGGAAGCTTATTAAATGGTTTTACAGAAATGTCAAGCTTAGCTCTTATGATGTCTCTACCTCTTCCTTTTAGAACCCTGCAAGCAGCTGTGTGCTTCTCCTCTTTTTTTTTTTTCCTCCAGATTACTTGTTAACATCTGTGCTGTGCTGCAGAGGAAGTGGGAATGACAATGTCTCTGCTCAGGAAGATGAAGTAAACTTAGCATGAGCATTCTGTGATTGTGTTATGGTGACAGCTAGCATGAGGAACAGAAAGGCTGCAGAAATGTCTTTTTAAATGATCTTTAAAAATTATAGTGTGGGTTTGTAATTGCCCTGATGAGTGTTTCATTAATATGTAAACGATTTTCAGCCCTTGGAAATTTTACTTAATATGAACTGACACTTCAGCTTGGCAGAGTGACCAACCTGCATCATCCCTGCCTCTGAGTTTTCTGGCATTTTAGTCTGGATCTGCAAATACAGATCTACTTGTCCAAACTTATGCTTTAAACGTAGGGAGAAAATTCACATTTCTCAAGGATATACTGGGTGGTGGTGTCTGGCTCTTCACCATGCAGTGAACCCTTGCAAGATCTAGTCTGGAAGGGGCAGTTTAATCTGACGGGATGGGGGAAGAACGTACCAGCCAGCAAAGGCTATACTGGGGACTTTTATCCTGGATGGCAGGACACCACACGTGGTAACATCATTCCATCTCCTACTCAGTTAGTCAGGCAGGCTTTGGATCTGAATGTGAGGGATGGATGGATTTTTTCTTGAAGGATTTCTGCAGTCACTAGTTCAGGATTCAGTCTGGTTCTTAAATGAACACTTGCTCTTGAGAGTAAATCTCTGCTTCCTAGGTCGCCAAGACAATTTGTTTACCACCAGCACTGCCACTGCCAAGTCAGAGGTTTTCTGCAGCACAGGATGAAATAGCTGAAAAGTAGGGCTGCAGAAAATAGCTGTTCAAAAGAAAACAGATGTGATTGTTCCAGGACTTGGAAAAAACTTCAGAGCTTTTATCTTCACCCGGGAAGGCAGGTACTGATAGTCCTGTCTGTCTTGTGTAAATTCAGTTAATGAGTCTCAGATCAGCAATTACAGGCTGTCGCATCACCAACAAAAAGAAAGAGCAATAATCACTGTAGATGAAGCAAGAAGAGCAAGACTCAGATGTATGGTTATGATTTTTTATTTTCCTCACTGCAGTACAATCCAGAAACATGTTACTAGGGTGTTGAGTTCAAAACTTCAGGGGGACATTGCATCTCTTTGATGCTTGCCTTCCTCTTACGTGCTTTAGGGATGTGGAAATAAGATAGGTCTTATGAAATGCCAACCTACTAGTGCTTGTTTTTGGTTTTGTTGGTTTTTTTTTCATTTATGGCAATGCTATTTGGAAAATAGCCAGTAGTTTCTCCTTATTTTAGTTTTCCTGTTTTATAACTAAAAAAAAATTATATATATATTGCCGAAACATCCTACCTAAAAATACAATTAGATATGCTTGTTGAATATCTCAGCAACAGGAAAACCTCCTGTTGAAAGACTTGAGTTTGCAGCTATTTGTACCTCTTGGTAACTTGTCTGATTTACAGGGAGCTGTGGCAAGGGAAAGGAATATTTAATGGCTTTTAAAGCATCACTTTTCATCTGTTTCCTCTCTTAATTTGTATTATCCTGTCAGATTACTGTATGTTTGTGGTAACCAGTAGTCAGTTTGTCTTGTGGTGTAATAGATGTCTGTCCGAAGGAAGAATTCCTGGGTGCTGCTATGATAAACACACCCTGGAAAAAATGTCCAGAAAGGAACAGTCACTTGAGTTTTCTATATCTTTCATTTAAGTACTGTGACTGTTATGAGCTTCTTATGTCTTTTTACTGTTGGAACTCTAGTAATCTGTCATCAGCATAAAACATGATTAGCATCCCTAAATTCTGATTCTGGCATTTTCCACTGGAGCACTGGAGCACCTCCCAGAGTGGCCAGGGTTATGATAGTGACCTGGAGGTGAGAAATTCCTTTCAGCTCCTTGATGCCTGCTGCCGCGGATTCCTCAGTTCCTTAGCAACGTCTCTTTTTTTTCCTAATATATATTCCTCATGATTTTTCACACTCCTCTTTTTGTTAATTAATATTATTTTTAAAGCCAGGCATAGCAACACCATTTATTAGGAAGATTTAGGAAGATACTTGTTTTTTTTTTTTTGTTTGGGTTTTGGGTTTGGCTTTTTTTGTTTTGTTTTGTTTGTTTGTTTGTTTTGGTCGCAAGACCATCTTTATCTAGAATTTGCTAGAATGTAACTGTTTGGATTGAAATGTTCTTTGTCGGCTGTCTGACTTAGGCTAACAGTTACAAAAAAACCAACACCACTCTAGGTGTTGAACAACGGAAACTAATATACTGGTAGTGACTTAACCTGTGAGAATTGACGTAAGCCAGGGAACCCACGGAAAACCAAGTGTGTCATTGTGGAATTAAGCTGTGTATCATAACGCCTGTGCCCAGTGGGATGAATTAAATGTTGCCCCAGCAACCTTAATTCTCACATTTTCTAACTTCCAAACACTTCGCTTTGAGATGCTAATATTAGTCTGTTAACTTTTTTTCTGTAGCTAATGTAACAGCAATAATGCGCTTGAATTTTAGAGGTGGGTATGAAGGCCAGTAATTGTCGTAAACATCTTACCTAGTGAATCATAATGTTGATTCACAGTTATAATTTCTTTTTGTTTGTATTGCAGACTTTGTGACCTCTTCCCTATTGTACAAACACTGTATGGTATGTCTGAAGTAGCTGTCAGAGCAAAAAGATTACACCTTTAATAATAGTTTATGGGTAACAGATTGACCCAGTAAAAAGAAGAATGAGGAAGCAATAACAATCATTCTGAGCCCTGGTGGCAGGACACAGTCTACGTGGGTGCTATTGAAACTCCTTACAGGTGATGTGGCAGAGAAGGGGTTTAAGGCAAGTTATGAAAAAGGAAATGTGCTGGCTTTGGAAAGACTTACAGGGAGCAGGAGCTTGCAAAAGAAATAGCAAATAACCCCCCCCCCCAAAAAAAAAGGATGTCAGGGCTGCCTTTTTCAGCAAATGGCATGGCAATATTACCTGTGCTATTATCTGAATTAGGAGTCAGAGTAAAATAAACAGATCTCGTTTTGATGAGTTTCACCTACTGCTAATACTGCCAAAATACATGGATCTCAACTCATTTTTTTCATGTTTGTGTCACCTTTCAGCTGGGTTCCAAAAGTCTGAGGTACTTTGGGATGAACCTTCTACAGCATAGGCAGTGGTGGCAGGAATGATGCTTGCATCACAAAGGATGTCTTCTGTTTTTTATGCTGACTTCTGTAGAGTTACAGTCTTTACCTTCACTGGCAGGAGTCCAGAATATCCAAAAAAATAAGATACTCAACTTTTTTTTGCTGTTGAAGTAAACCTCTGTGCTGTGAGGGATATTTTATCTGGGCAGGAGACCAGAACTTTGCTGAAGAACTCCAGAATAAGCTAAGAACCAACACCTTCCTAGACTCTGCTCCACCTCCCCAATAAACCTGTGCTCACCTGCTCTAGGCATGGCTGTCCTGTCTTTGTGGAGCACACATGGAAGAAAGCCCAAGGCCCACACTGGTCATTGTGTGCTGGCTCCCCTCTCTCCATCCAGGTTTAGGGCACGTTTAGAGTAGTCTAACTGTGTCCATACTGCGCAGCGTTTCACCGAGGGATCTGCTTGTTAACAAGGTGGTTCTAAAGCGTAACTGTTCAGGTGGGAGAGGTGGTTGGAGTTTCTTTAGTTCAAAATACCTGAAATACCAAGTGTAATTTTATAGCTGTCCTGCCAGTCATGTGTTTGCTCCCTGCTCTAGGGAACTACTTCTCTTAGTTCCAGGGAGACCCAAAGCAACCTGCCAGAGTCAGCAAGTAGAGGCTTTGTAGAAAAGTAGGAATGAAGCAAATGGAGAAGGGTGGTAAGTCCTACTGACTGATGCAATGAGACCTCTCCCTTGAGCACCCTCTCCCAGTCACACACAGCTGGATGTGGTACTCTCAGCTATCCTTTGATAAAGGTTAAAAACGTGCATAGGGTCAAAGTTAAGACTTCCAGAGCCTGGTTCTGTTTTTTGTAATAGTCTGTAAACTTTGTTACACTCAAAATCTTCTTTATGGGCAAAGAGAAGGCACATCTTATATATATAAAACTAAAAATTTCATGTCAATGTGAATGAAATCTTAGTCTAAACATTACTATGTACTCATTACAGAAAATAAGGTCCAGATGTACTCATTACAGAAAATAAGAAGTACTTCTGTGCAAAAAAAAAAAAAAAATTGATAATGAGACTGCAGTTAAAGCTGTTGCATGCAGATTTCTCAGTTTCCACCTGTTTTCTGGTAGTTTGATCCCCCTTCTTCTGGTCCTTTGTATTCTAAGGTTGATGATTTTGTTTTGCTAGTGGCAGTGATGTCGGTGGGCATATTATAGCAAGTTGTCAGCATCTGGGTCCTTCACTGGGTAGGATAAAATGTCACGATGATGGCTTCTTCTTCACTCACTTGGAGTTTCCTTTATGTTAGCTAATATATTTTCACACGTTTCCCTTTCTTCATTGATCTGGTATTCCACATTACACCTGATGTTACTGAATATGATGGTTTTTAAGCATTCTAAATACTATTTTTTTGTTTTCTTTGCTACCCCTAAACCCAGTTTTGTTCAGTTCCCCTGTCTACAGATCTGCATTTCTCTAACTGGCCAGTGGTGAGATGCTTATTACAGCAGTGGGATCTCTAATGTCAAGTATGTGCCCCATCTCTTAACATCCCCTCCCTGTATTCCTCTGTGCCACATCCTGGGTCTCGTCAGGGTCTCCTTGTCGTACCAGACCTGTTCTTCCTCAAAAGGGAAGAAGAGGGGCAGTCACTGATTTCTTCTCTGTGGTGACCAGTGACAGGACCTGAGGGAATGGCCTGAAGTTGTGTCAGGGCAGGTTTAGGTTGGATATTAGAAAAAGGTTCTTCACCCAGAGAGTGGTTGGGCACTGAAACAGGCTCCTCTGGGTAGCGGTCACAGTACCAAGCCTGACAGAGTTCAAAAAGCATTTGGATGATACTCTAAGGCACAAGGTGTGACTCTTGGGGATGGTCCTGTGCAGGGCAAAGGGTTGGACTTGATGATCCTTGCGGGTCCCTTCCAACTCAGCATAATCTGTGATTCTGTGATTATATATCATTAAGTTACAGTCATAAAATCTGATAGTACTGTACAAAGACAAAGGAAATAGAGCCAATTAGCCGTAAGTGCCTGGTTGATGAGAAAAATTGTTCATGCTCTACCCTACAAACCCCTTATGGTGTGGGAAGCAGGTCAGGGTTTGTGCTGCTTCCTTCAAGTGCAGTTGTAACTGTAGCTTTTTTTTGGATTTTAATACAGTTGCAGATATTTATTCACAGGCAGCTTCTTGGATTATGTTAATTGAAATCTGTTCAACTGCCAAACCAATTACCTTTAGCTTTCCTTGTCAATACCTTTGCTGCTGGATAGATGCTTTTATAGACTCATTTACAGAGGCTAATAATGAGAAGGCTTTGTTTCATGTTTTAAATTAAGAGTTTGATTTTGATTTGGATCTGAATAAAATTCTGCTCTGCAAATCTGTTTAAGTCACATCTAATTCACACGTGGCATGGTCCTTGTCACACAGGATGCTCTGTTGCCCATTGCCAAACAGTCACATAGGGGAGACAGGACAGCTGCACGATGCAGTGGTCTCAGTAGTGGTTGTGACATGGGAGCTCTTATACTCTCTGCTCCTCTATGAGCCCTCTGTGGGACTATAAAGGAAATGTTATATCTTTATTTTCTCCACCTGTGTCATAACAATTTGTATTGCAAAATGAGGCACATTTTTTAAGCATAGAAATGTGTTAGTCTGCTCATTTTTCATTGCTTTTAGTATGTATCTGCTCGAATGAAAATAATCCCTGATACCTTGTTGGTAACAGCATTTTTATGTTTCTTAGCTTGTACAAAGAGAGATAACACTTAAAGACACAGCTTCACGTCTTTGCTGCAGTTTGTTTTCCTCTGAAAATATTTCTTTTCTGAATTATTGTTGTCAGATCTTAGCAAGTAGTGGGGCTTGAGAAACAATGCTTGGGGGTACTGGGTCGAAGTCATTATGGCTGCTTAACTGTTTAATACATAGGAAGTAGGTGGTGGAAGTGAATATTCAATTTCATAATGAAGGGGAATCATGAGGGGAGTGTAGGAATCTCTGTAGAGACTTGTGCTCCTGAAAGTGTTCATAAGACACATGAAAAAGAGGATGAAGAATAGATATTATGATAAAGCTGGGCTTTCCAGAAGAACAACTAGGAAAACCAGGTGAGAGCAGCAAGTGACATACTTAAAAAAGCAAGCAGCTGTTTTTTTTCATGCAGTGGTACCATGGGAGTCCTTGCTGTGGAAGTTGTGAGTGCTAAAAATGTGCATGGATTCCAAAATGACTGAATAGATTTGTGGGGAAAAAGGTTCACTGATATGAAGTAAAAAGGGTAGCATTTCAGTTCAAATCCCTGTGGCAAGCTGAGAGGCCATCCTGGAGAGAATAGATGTCTCCTTTTGAATCCTGTTGGTGAGAGATCCTTGGCTAGGTGGACCTTTGATCTGAGCTGAAAGGCACACTCTAATGTTCTTCCGAAGAAAATCAGTCAGCCCATGGGAGCTTACTTTCCCACCCCTTCATTTTCCTTCCCTGTCCTCTAGTATCCCCTTCTTTCCTGTCACAAAGTCGAACACTTTCTTCTGACTTACTCCTCTGCTTTTCTCATCCATACCACCAAATGTTATTTGAGATCCATCCTGAAACTGTTCTTGCCAAGGTTTCTAATATTATCTCCTTTGTTTGATATATCATATCTCTCTCTCTCTCTCTCTCTCTCTCTCTGTCTCTCTCTCTCTCTCTCTTTCTCTCTCTCTCTCTCTTTGCCTTCTGGATTCTTGATCCTGTCTGTCCCTCAGCACCTCCTGAAAAGGATCCTCTTCATTTCCTCTCCCACTTTCTGTTAAATTTTCACATAGCTTTTGCTGGTGCCCTTCTGTTATTCCTTAAACTCTGGGTAGTCTCCTTCTGTAAGGCTCCCTGTAAACAGCTATATAATTGTTTTCCTTAAAGCCTGTCGTAACAGATTTTCTGTGCTTTGGTGTGTGCAGGGAGGTTGGCAGTGGTTAATTTCCCAGCTGTCCACCAGTGTTTTCCATGTTTTTGGAGCACTCATGGCTTTGTGGATGTGGTTGTGCTGCCTTCAGGCTCACTGTGCCTGGGGCACTTGAGGCAAGAGCAGCCTTTTAGTGTGTTTGAGCAAGGCACTAGAGCTCCATGTGTGGGACATTTGGGTGTATCACAGACATGCAGTAACTAGGATAGAGCCTGACATTTATTCATGCTGATAAACTACTGTCTCGTGTTATGAAAGCGACTGTCTTTCATTCAGATAATTTATAGACAGAATACTGGTATATTCAGCCTTTAAAACATACCACTGGAGCAAACATTAATAAGCACATCAAACTTTTATTCTGCTTTGGTTAAATTAAAAAAAAAGATGCTTTGAAAGTTCACATTGGATATGTTCTCACTTCAGGATGTAAGTGGACCTTCAAGAGGAAAGGCATCAAAGGCTGGTAAAGCCGGATCTAAAAAACGGGTAAGATCCACAAGTCTTAGAAAATGTTTTTTCCTTCTTTAGCTTGAGGTGCAAAATAGATTCAGTCTCAACAATGGCTTTTTTTATGGAATTGGTAATATACCAATTGACTTAACAGTAAGGGATTGCTCTGGGTTTCCACTGAGCAGCGAATTACGCTAGCAAGTTAGAATGAAAATGTTGGCTAAATCAAAGGCACAATTCAAGGAAAATGCAATATGAAAATATTAAAGCAAAATGTTTGGGGTGTAAATTCCAAAATATAAACTGACTCAGACAGTGAGAAAACTGCCTGCTCAGTTTAGAAAATTCAAAATACAGTCCATATTCACTTAACATAGCAATACAAGTATTAGAGAAAATAGCATTAACTTTTTTGACTGAAAGCCTCATGATAATGTCTTTACTGTTGGGCAAATAAATGCTTAGAATACCCTGATTTAATCTACCTTCCTCTTATTTAGCTCCATTGTCATGGATGGGAGAGAGAGTCTACATGCCTTTAAACAAGCATATTGATAAACAACTTTTCACTTTCTTGGGACAAATCCCAGTCTTGCTAAATGTTCCTCTTTTGACCCTTTACAAATGAGAAGTAATTTACTTTTTAAATGAAAATCATATATAAAAATGTTAAGCGCACAATACTTTTTATCTGATTCACTAGGGAAAACAGCCACTGAACTAACTGGCATCAAATTGTGTATGATGAATGTCCTACAAGCAGGTGTTCACGTGGGGAGCATTAAATCCCAAACGGCTGTTCTGCCATCATTGTCTGTTTTGTATCAGAGCACCTGACCTTCCTACAGCTTGCTCATTTCAGCTCCCTTGGGGAAAAAGAGTAAGGCTGCAGCCTGTTACTTCCCCTGGGTGCCTGACATATACAGAATTCTCTGTTACTTTCAGCCACTGCACATTTTGTCAGAGCATTGTACTTTTTATCGTCGTGGAGCTCTGCAGATAGCAAAGCTTTGCTGGGTCCGGTTTCTGTACCTGCAACCAGGCTGCACTTGTGCCTTGGACTCACCCACAGCTCTGTATGGCCAGAAAGTTTAGCCTTATGGCTATGAAGTTGAGGCCTGAGAGAACTCTCTTTAAAAGAATGATTGATTTATTTTAAATTAACTCATTACATGTTTTGAGTGGAGGGAGAAATTTTGCCTGGAGCAGTTAAGCACTTCAATCAGCAGCTTTGCGTTCTGACAGTTTTTGTGTAAGGACAATTAATTGAAATTCATTCCTGCAACGATTCATTTTTCCTTTAATGGTATCATATCATGACATCAACCCAAGGCTAGCCCAAGGAGGTCAGCAGTCTGTTTTGGGAGAATGCAAATCCATTGGCCTTTACAAGAAATTCGTTAACATTCCTCTGGGAGCCACATCCCTGCAGCTTTGTATTTTGAACTTTTTTCTAAGAATAGCTTATAGAATAACACATCAAGAGTAATTTCAGGTCCTTGACTTGTGCTTTTGAGACCCATTAAGCATGGGTCTTTTGGGTATTATATGGTCAAAAGAAACAGAATTGCCAACTTTTAAACTGAGGTTGACGTGGAATTACTTGAGTTTTGTCACTGTTGTTGCTCCAGTTTTATTACAGGGCAGGACCTATCTACAGAAAGCAGCTCTTCCAACTTACTGAACTCTTACTGTCAAGTGTAGCCATTCAAAAAACTTCAAATTTTGTCTTGATATTTGAATTTTTCTGCTGTGCTCAAAATGGGGATGGGTGGGGTAATGTTGTTTTTATCTCCTTGCTCCATGTCTGAAGAAGTTCTGCTTTGGGAGGGAGAGAAACAATCACAGTTTTGTTACACTAATGAGCATTTCTTTCCTGTGCAAGGATGAAGATGCCTCCACTGAAGCAGGAGATGCTCTTGGAGACTTGGCAAGGGCTCTTGTCAAATCCCCAGATCAACTGGAGCTGACTGAAGCTGTGAGTAAAACAATACCTGTATCAACATAAGATATGTACAAAGCTCCATAAGCTGAAGACTACCCATTGGTTTTGGAGGAAATCCTGCAAGAGTAAAACTCCAATACTTGCTGAAGTACAGTGTCTGCAGCACAAACTGAAATGGCTTTCAGCAGGAAAACAGAGAGCACGTGCTTTGAAACACAGTTCTGGGCTTAAGACAGCGTGACTGCCTAGAGCTGATCCAAAAGGGGAATGGAGCTGGGGCATCACTCAGTTAAGAAGGATCCCAGAGCCAACCCCGAGCTTTTCAGATGCCTCTGTGCAATACAGGGAAGTGTCCTAAAATTTTACTGCCATTTCTTCCCAGCTGGGTTCAGCAGGATTGCGGTCAGTCACCCTTCCAGCTGCAGTTGTTTCTCTCTTCCCACTGCCTTATAAAAATCTAACATTGCTCCCTCCGAGTCCTCCGAGTAGCTCTTATAGGGAAGTTTTATGCATTTCCTCCAACGCAGGTAGTAAAAGCAGTTACTAGCAGTACTGTTTTTTGTTCATAGTGATCAGTCCTAAAAGCACTGCCACTGAGCTTACTGTTTAGTTTTGGACAGTGTAAGCTTGAAGACACAACTTGTCTGTTTTGCTCCATGGAATGCAGCTAGCATTTTTTAAGTGCTACCATATCTTAGATAAGAATTACCATCAAGAAAACGCCTTGAAAGACTATGTAGAAAGCGGGATGACTGTTCTGGATTTCACTCTGAGCCAGCCTGGCCCCAAGCACTGTTCTTGTGGAGGCATCAGCTGCACATGGAGTATCTGCAGTGAACTGAACATCATAGAACTAAGCATAAACATGGTGATTTTTGTTGCTGCTTGTTGTATTAATAGTGAAGTTTTATTTACAATACCATTTTTTTCCATTCCAAAGGAATTAAAACAGGAAATTACACGCACCTTGACAGCTGATAATCCCCAAGCTCCCCAGAATATTGTCAGATTCAGCTTTAAAGTAAGTGTGACATGACCCGTAAAACTGAAATGAGATTTTTTGCAATTAATTGGTTTTGTGTTTTCCTTTGATATATAACCAGGTAAATTTTCTGTTAATACAACTTCATCTTTTTACGTATTTGCCGCCAATGGTTCCCAGAGGGTTTTTGCAGAGGGTAAAAGTCTAAAAGCATTGATGCATTTATTTAGAAGTAAGATATTGCAATTACAGAACAAGAACTGGTAGTGGATGTAATTAATGCAGCTAATCTCAGGTGGTAATTTTCCCCATTCTGTGGTGGTTAGAGGACAAAAAGCAATTCTTTTCTCAGTCTATAGGGCAGTTATGCCTCAGTATCCACACATAAAGATTCAGTTGTTTGAATTATAGGAGAGCTCAGAAATGTGTTTTGTGAACTCACTGACAATCTTTATTCATGATGAGTAGGAGTGAGCAGAGGAGGGTGCATCAGTTGGCCAGAAAACATCCAAGACTCATACCTTCACAGCTGTGTGTGCAGGGCATATGCTGCATTACCTTGGAGCAGCTTTCTCCTGTGTGTACAGCCAGCAGCTGCAGGGAAGCTGCATGGGAAGAATAGAATGATGGCTTTGCATGGGAAGAGTGGAATGATGGCTTTGCCTCCCACTCCTCACTTGGAAGGGTTGCATGCCCTCAAAGAAAGGGCACAGGGACAGCTCCACCAACTCTAGCATTGGATTATCCCAAATTTAAGGCAGGTGTCATGATTTAATCCCAGCTGGCCCCACACAGCCACTCACTCACTCTCCCCTGGTGGGATCAGGGAGAGAATCAGAGGAGTAAAAGTGAGAAAACTTGTGGGTTGAGATAAAGACAGTTTAATAGGGAAAGCAAAAGCTGTGCAAAGCAAAACAAGGAATTAATCCACCACTTCTGTGGGCAGGCAGCTGTTCAGCAATCCCCAGGAAAACAGGGCTCCGTGTCTCTTAATGGTTTCTTGGGAAGACAAACATCATCATTCCAAATGTCACCCCTTCCTTCTTCTTCCCCCAGCTTTATATGCTGAGCATGACACCATAAGATATGGAATATCTCTATGGTCAGTTGGGGTCGACTGTTCCATCTGTGTCCCCTCCCAACCCCTCGTGCCCCTCCAGCCTCCTCACTGCTGAGGTGTTGAACAGAAAAGGTCTTGACTCTGTGTAAGCACTGCTCAGCAATACCTAAAACATCCCTGTGTTGTCAACACTGTTTCCAGCACAAATCCAAATCACAGCCCAGTAGTAGCTACTGTGAAGAAAATTATCCCTGGCAAAACCAGCACCTAAGGGAACAGACAATCAGGTAAAATATTCCTGGGTCTGTCTTATTTCTGTGCTACTGTACTTTTTTGACCAACCATTGCATGAGTTCACCAGAGAAAGGAAATCAGTCTTGTGGAAGCAAATAAGGTCACCTTCTCTTCTATTTGGAGCTGACGTTTTCCATATTTATGATATATAGGCAGGTGATCAATGATCCGTATCCTCAAATCCTCCACGATGATGGAAGTGGGCTTGGTGCTATGCTGTGATTGGTGCAGTAAAGAGTATTTTTAAGAAGAAACTATTAAAGCATCTGTGGTCTGTGATGTTTTCTGATTGCTTTCCGGTGCAGCTCAAAATCTAAATTATACAGATTGAGCTGTTCTTTACTCTTACTGTGAAGATGGTGAGGCACTGGAACAGATTGCCCAGAGAAATTGTGGATTTCTCAACCCTGAGAGTGTTCAAAGCTAGGTTGAGTGGGGCTTTGAGCAACTTGGTCTAATGGAAGGTGTCCCTGCCCGTGGCAGGGAGGTAGGAACTGATGATCTTTAAGATCCCTTTCAACCTAAACCGTTCTATGATTCTGTGATTTTGTTGGGTTTTTCCTTTTTGTAGGAACGAGAATACAAACTAGTAGACTACCTGGATCAAACAGCCATTCACTTCTCTTTGAATGGAAACCTGATACCCAAAGATTCAGATGAAGGCAGGCGACAGAGCATCAGATCAAACATTGAAGCAGGTAGGTTTGTTTTCTGAAATCACAGTAATTTTCAGATAGGCATTGGTTCCACTTACTCAACATGATGGAATGATCATGATTCATTACCGTTGAGTTAAACAGCTCCTAGTTTGGTTTGCATCGTTGTTGGGAATCAAAATCAGAAGTACTGCAGTTTCATTCTAGTAATAACATTGTCACCTTTTGTGGCAATGTGAGCAAACAGTCACCCTCCAAATTGGGAATTTGTTACTGTGTTGTCTAATGAGACAGCATTAGGAAAGGATGCATCTGTATATTAATGCTTCAGAAGACAGAGGATCTGCAGAATATGGTAGAATATGTCCTATTATTCTGGGCTTATTCACTTATCCTTTCTGTCATCAGAAAAGGCTCCTGATGAGACTCCTGCTGAAACATCTGAACAGGCAGAGATTAAAGATGAAGAACAGGCAGGAGATACTGAGGTAATTCTGCACAGTCAGCTGAGAGATGTCCATTTTATTTTTAGTGTTAGATTTGAAACTGTATTATTATAAAATGGGTTTGCTGAGAAGCTTCTGTGATTGATTCTTTTATATCTGAGATGTCTCTGCTGTAGGTGAGAACCTGCAGAAAACAGCTGGAGTCCTGCTGCCATTTTTCAGTTGCAGAAGCTGTGTTGGGGGATCACATCGGATCTGTCTTTGTCCAGATGTTATATCAAGATGCAGTGTAATTTGATGGGATCAGGAATCTTCCTGACAATATGTCCATTGGTGAAAAACAAAATGTGTAGGGATGGAAGCAGCATGCATAACTAAATTAAATGAACAGTGGCCTGATTTAAAGACAGTTGACTGATAGGAAAGGAGTAGCCTTTGAGAAGCTTGTTTTTATCTACACAGTGCCAGACCCTGGAATCGAATTCAGACTAGTTTTAGATGGAGCTCATTGTCTAGCAAAGAAAGGAAAACACAGGGTAGTTGAACTCTAATGGAATCTTCTGGCCCCTGAGTCCATTTTACCAAAGGCAGTTGTGCTATGTTATCTCTTTCATGGTTTTGTTTTCAAGAAACTTCAGTTCCTGGATTCCTATATTCCCATTTAGATATCATTTCAGAATCTCCTCACTCTGATTGCTGGAAGTTTTCTAATTTACGTCTTAAATATTGAATCCAACAGTCTGAGAAGAAGGAAAAGTGGTTCTGTTTCTTTCAAGGTGGAGTCACTGCTGTGTTTTCTTGCAGGCTGCAGGAGAGGAAGAGGGAGGAGAAGAAGAGGGAGCAGCTGAGGAAGAAGCTGAGGCAGCCGAGGCAGCAGAGGCAGCCGAGGCAGCAGAGGCAGAAGAGCCTCCTCCTCCAAAAGCACCTGAGAAGAAGCTTCCAAACCAGTTCAACTTCATTGAGAGAGCTTCAACGACGCCCTTCAACCCTCTGCGGGTATGCTGCAGTGCCTTCAGTGACTTGGAGGATCTTTGCTTTGGGAGGGCATGTGTTTGTGTCATATCCTGTGATCTCTGTAGATACTATTAGGAAAAAAAGTACAGTGTTTTGCTGTTGTAAAACATTTGGGAAGGGGAAAATGGTGACAGAAAATGTCTTGCCTCATGGACTCTTGGACAGCCTACACCAAAATGTTTTGGTGCTGTTGTAAATCCTTAAGCCTCTACTTGGATATAGTATTTTTCATGTTTATTTTCTCGTCTGAAAAAGTACAGAGCGATGGCTAGGACAGTAGCTGAGGACTTCTAATGCATGAAAGCATTTCCTGTTTGGCACTCAACCCTTTTATGATCTCTTACTTCAATTCTTACTAGTTTAACAGGGGTATTAATGCCTTTATATTAAAAGGACAAATGTATTTGTGCTTGTATTAAGCATGGCTACTGCAGTAACAAACCCTTGTATGATAAATCTTTACTGCTGCTACATGGTACATCTCCCTCCCACTCTGTGCATGCACTTTCCAATCACTGTAGACCCAAAACCTTATATTCCTTCCCTAAGCTTTTTGCTGAGCCCACGGCCATTCCCTTTGAGTGTGTTGTCATGCAACCTCCTGATTGAGCAATCCCAGTAATGTTGGCCCCCAGCTGAGTGCTCAAAAAGGAGGTTTCTGCATTAGAGATAGAAGTTTCAGAGAGACAGTTCTCTTGCTTTCCTTGCTACCCTACAATCAGAGTATATACAGGTTCCTCAGAGAGCCTGCCTGACTTCTTGCAGCCGTTACAGGTACAGTTAGGTACCTTTACATCTGATAGACTTGGAGGGAAATAAGAGTAACTGTGCTGCTGGAGCTACCATCTCCTGGAAGGAATACCATCTCTGCTCACTGGTAGAGACAGAGGATCTCGAGAGAGTTTATCTGACAGTGAGGTGCTTACTACAAAGTTTGAGCTAAGATTTCTGCATCTTTCAAAATCCCAGTGGAGGCCACGGAATTAATTATTTCTATGTTCCCAGTCTGCATCTTCTCTTCCCATTGATTTTATTGGAAGAGGCTTGTGTGCCTCTGTGTGATTCTGCCTCTGAAAGCAGAATATAGACCTTAAATAGCTGTGAAGTACTGCTGTGTGCTGTACAGGATGTACAGTTTCCACCTCTGAGACTTCTTCGTTTCAGAGGTCAGTGAACAGCTACAGGCAGCTTCTTAAAAATGTTCTGACACAACAATTTTTCGAAAGAAGATGCTGTTCCATTAAATGAAAGTTTTACAGAATTATATTAATTCATTTCAGAATGTTCATGTAAGGATGATAAAAGTCTTATATCAGTAGCATCAGATGAATTGTTTATAAGTTTCATTCTGTTCAACTCCTTTGTTTGTCTGTTCTATCCAACTGGCTGTTTAAAATATAGGACAAAACTTTTCAAATGTGGTAGGAAGTCATAACTGATACTGTAATTGATATCAGAATGTTTCAAATGGTAGACATAAAACAAACCATTTGAACTCCTTCAAAATTAAATACTGAAACTGAATATTTAAGTATGTGGGGAAAAAATCAGGAGGTCTTGAGAACCTTCTTTTGGTCCAAAAGAAAATCTGTTGCATGATCACCAGGAATGTTGTGCAGTGTTCTAGGAGTCCTTTGTCTGTCAAGTTAATCATGCAGACTGTTTCCACAACTGGACTGTGTCACTGCAGAGGGTTTCAATGTCAAGATTACTCTTCCTTTTGCGTTTCTTTTTTTTCAGGAAAAAGGATGTCAGACGGAGCCTATACCTTCACTAAATTTCTCAGCCACTATTCACCAGGTATATACATATAAATATATATACTCTTTACCTTTAAAGTTTTTTAGAGTATATTTAGGAAACTGAGATATGAGAAAGTTAAAAACAAATTATTGTGTTTGTATTCCTTGCAGTGGAATGAATTCCCATGCATGGGCTTTGGTCTCTGGTTTGTGTCTGAGGACAAACTAGTATGGCCCTCTTTTCTGCCTAATGGGTGAACTTGCTCATGGTTTTTATTTGTAAGGTTAAGTGTCTCAGTTTAGCTGCTTTTAATTGGTTCATTTTTTACCAGGCACCCTGACCAGTCTGCTTTAGAGACTCTTAAATGAGTGGAAATGGGGAAATCACAGCATGAGAATGGTTTTGGACTCAGCAAGAAGTGGGCTGCAGCTTGCAGGGCACTGGCTCCTCTAGGGACACAGAGTGGGAGTGGGAACTGTCCTGTTGCTGAAGATCTTCCATCACCGTGTGGTGAGCAAGCTGGTTATTTAGGAGGATCTAGGGTCCAGCATTCAATACCTAGTCAGCTGCTGGACACCTCCATCACCTGAAGCCACTCGATGCAGGCTTGATGGGGTCTCAAAATACAGGAACAAAGCAATGAAAAAGCATTTAGGACATGTCTGCATGCTAGCTCCACTTTGAACACATTGTTTAGAGAGTGAAGACCTCTGAAGATTTTGTACAACTGGAAATTTACGAAAGTTCATGGAGTTTTTGGGAGTATTGTTAAGAATTTGACATGTGCAGCACTTGGGTTTTTACTTTTTCTAAGTTTAGCTGTATGCAAAAGCAGGTTTCTCAAGCCCGAAGATGAACCCAATCAGAACGACAGCAAAATGAACATGGAAGACCAACCTATTGCAAGAAACTTAGCTCTGTTTTACTGTAGTGGGAATGTGCCTATATATTAATGATGAAAAACTGTACAGATTTTCTCCATCCCTTAAAATAATGTAAAAAAAATTATTTTGGATGGAATTTTACACATGAAATATGCTACAGCTTTCATTGGAGAGGGAATCCAGCCAATTCTGCTGGTCAATTCCCAGATATTTACAAAATGTATTTGTGTTTGTCACTGATATGAATATTGTTTCAAACCAGTGTATCAGACTGGTGTTGAAAATATTGTTTCGTTACCAGTGTATCACAGGAACACCCAAGGAGAAACTATAAGGCAGTGGCAGCAACTTAAAAAATGTTGTTATAGGAAAGTGGTAGGAATGGGAGTGAAGATGTCTCTGTCAGGTTGATAGATGTATCCCAATCTATTCCTGAACCTGAAATCACAGAGTACTTGGCTGGAAATCTTCCCTCCCTCCAGCTGGAGTTTTCTTCCATTTTTTTCTGGCAGTAAGATGACCTGAGACTTGGAACAGAGATCTACAGATAATCAGACCGTGGCTAAGATTTTGCATGAAATGTTTGAAAGCTGAGAGAAAAAGTTTTCCATTTCTTTCTTTTTATTCAGTTGAAATTTTCAGTGGATCTAAAATAATATTTTTACGTAAACTCTCCCCCCCCCATTCTTTTTCCTTCATGTTCTTTCTTATGCTCACATTTTCCTATCCCAAACTTTTCTGTTCTACTCCTTCTCATACTTGTGCCATCTTTGTCCTTTCCCTGATATGTGGAACATCTTTCCATTTAATTTCTGCCTGCAAATTTACAACGCAATGCGGTTTTTTACTAGAGGTTTCTGCTACCTTTCTTTATTCCGGTGTTCTAGTCTGTATTATCTGTTTGAATCATACTCCCTCTCCCAAGCTGTGTCAGATTGCCTTTTGTTTTTGTCCTGAAAACAATAAACCTGCTTCAGATAGGGTACTAGCACTTCAATACTAATGAATAATTCTTAAGTAGAAAAATTACTTTTGAAATCTGCTCAAGTAAGACATTTGTGGCATGTGGCACAGCAGAAGATGTAAAACTGCTCTCAGTTTGCATCATATGCTGCAGAGTTGGAGTCCAAGATTTAAATTGTGTTAAGCAGCTACAATTTAATTTTCCAACACCACATGAGAAATGTCATAAATCAGATGTTTAATGCTTGTTTCCTATTAAACACTGGTAAATTAGCCAAACACAAAGTCCTACAAGAAAGATACGGAGTCAAAGCAGTAAATAGAGTGTTGGAGGAAGGAAATTATTAAAAATGCAATAAAGTGTTCTTAAAACATAAGACATACCCCATTGTGCTTTAAAAAGTCTGGACTTCAACCCTTCACTTTTTGTGCAAGAAGGCAGATGTTCAGCTAATTCCAGCAGCAGTGTTACTGTGGTGATGACTACATATTTTTGGGATGGTGTAGATGACTGCTCTCAGGAGTATTGATCAGGTCGTGATAAATCTTACCTCTGTGTCTCTCAGTGGGACATCTATGATGCCTATGTGGAGGAACTTCAGAGAATGGAAAAGGCAAAAGAGAAAGAAAAATCAAAACCTCAGGCAGTAAAGAAAGAAGAGGAGAAGAGAGGTTTAAGAAAGTTATCCCATGTGGAGGTACAGGTATGTTTCATAATGCTGGAAGAAGGCTGCTTGAAGTGGTGCTGGCTACGTCCGCAGTGCAAGTCAGGTGAAAGCAAGTCATGCTGGCAGTGTAGCCAGTTGTCTCAGCTGGCAAGTAACAACCTTAAGAAATGCAAAAATTACTTTTTCCTAGGAATTGTATTTCCTACCAAAAAATCCTGTTTTATACAGCAGAACAAGATTTATGTTTTGCTGTATAAAGCAGGATTTCAATTTTGTGTGATCTTATTTTCAAACCTGATTTCCAAGTGAGCTATATTGCTTTCTTTTGTGCAGTATGTTTGTGTCTCATTTTTTATTATTATGTGAGGGATAAAAGAACAAAATAAGTAGAAATAGTGTGTGACTTTTCCATTGCAAGGGATGCAGAGATTTTACATAAAATGTTCAACCTGGAAGGCAGAGAAATTTAGGATTATTTCAAAATACTGTACTGTAGTAAACCACTTTTCACTATTTCTTAATTTTAATTATAATTTTATAGAGTTACAATTTATACATTTTCTGATTGTAGATACATAAATGATATATAATGTATAATTTATATAAAAGCTAATGATAGTTAATTGAAATAGAAGACTAGATACTTAAAATTGAATAATGATTCTGTGAGGCTTGACGAAATTTGTGGGGGGGATTTTTGATGCCTCATTTATTCATTTAGTTGGAAAGTGACAGAAGTGCTTGGAGTTCTACACCATGGTCACACCACCCTGTTACCTCAGGCAGGGTGATGTGACCACCCCAAGAGAAGATCAGTCACTCCAAGTCCTACGAAGTAGCACAGTGAATGCAAGGGCTGCTGGACTGGAGTACCTCGCTCAGTCTGGCTTCTCAGACTAGCAGGTATCCTAATGCCTGCCACATTCCAAGCTGATGCTGTAACCTTGCTGTGAGGGTGATACTACCCCCTAATCCAGGCTCCTCTGGAGTAATCAGGAGTAGCCTGGGAGTGCCTTGTGGGCATGACACAATTCATTCCACTCAAGTGACAGTATCCCCATCTTAAAAATATCATCCCACTTCAAGCACTGAGGATACACTATCACAACCCTGCAAGATTTTCTTCATGCTCCAGAATGTTTTCGAGGGATTCAGGAAGTTTCTGTTAGGGTTTAACAGAGTCTGATCTGTACAGAATTGTGGGTGGTTCTTTCCTCCCCAGTCTAAGTTAAACCATTTAGAAGGAAAACTGAAATAATTTCTATGATGAGTGGAGCAAAGTACACTGAGAACTGTAATACAGAATCATGGCAGTTCTTAATTTGCCCCTGAAATAGGTGTAGATATATCAATATATGTAAGATATATATATATATATACATATATATATATCCATGTAATAAGAGCTGATTTCTGAAACAGGCTTTATCACTTTCATACCATATGGCTGATACAACTGCAGAGGATTTGGCTGGCTTAGACACCCCACAGCACTGTGCCAGCATAAACCTTACAGTATAAACAGACCATGTTCTGATAGGCTTCTTCCTGTGAATTGTGCCATAGAAATTCAAGGTCCTTTCAAAAACTAGTGAACCTTTCACCTGAGTATGTTTTGGAGAATTAAGCCTGAAGTCAACACTACAATTATAGGCTTAAACGGTGGACTGCTAAAAACTGATGATGAAAATAAAGTAAATATTCTACCAGTGAAACCATATTGTAAAAAACCTGCTACACGCTCCACTGACGACAGTGGGAAATTGGAATCCAGTAATTCATGATCTGTTCCTTTGGTGCTTTGCTTTTCACTCTTAACACTTTGCAGAGGGCTTGCAGGAAAGACAGAAAGTCAAGTGAAAGGAAAGCTTCATTATGCAAAGCCAGTGTCCCAGACTGGGACACTCTCTCTGTGAGGCTGGTGGACCAACTTTAGTTGCATGAAAGACCTGCTAAATTTTCCACTAATTAACTGGGAAAATGCAACCCCAAGTACTCCAAGGCTCAAATCAGACTTACAACAGTTGTTGTGTCTGTTCATGTGTAGGTCTATGCAAATTAAAGGTTGATGGCATCAGAATCTGTATTTCTGCTCTCAAGTCACAAATGGAGAAATGGGTTTTGTGGAACTCCTAACTCACAGATTACATACCTTGCGCTATGCTTATTGAAACAGAGCTTTCCCAGCTGAACACTTTCTGAGGATAAACTGTGTTTGATCATTGCTGAAGGGAACTGTGGAACATCAGACAGGAGACGTGGCTGATCTGGATCAAGGATGCAATGGCAAGAAGCAGCAACTGATTTCCACCATTGTTTTGGTCAGGCTAGGTATTATCAAAAGTTACTGTGAAATCTACTGAGATAGCAACAAATTCAACCCAAAGGAAAGAAGAAGAGAAAATGAGTGGCTCTTACCACGGATGGATGCCTGATGGAATCTGTTGCTATGGTAGGAGGCCATGAAAGAGAAGATCCAAGAACTAGAGCCACAGCTGGAGATGTTATAGGGATTAGATGAAGATTTGAAAAGGTAATGGATGAAAAGAGAGAGAAAACGGTTCTGGTACTAAGTAATAGGTCAAGAGAACACATGACTGGGAGAGGAAAGATGTGATCTGTGAAAGAACATGGTCAAAAGCAGAAGAGAGGAGGGGAGGGGAGGAGAGTCTTGACAGTTAGGCAGAAACTTCTCGCTAGGGGAAAAGAAGTGGAATGAAGCTATGCATCATAGAGAAGCTGGGAGATCATGGTTTAGCAAAACAGAAGAGAGAGGCAGCCAACAGGAAAAGGAATGGAGGTAACCAAGGATACCAGCAGAAAAAAGGATGAGAATGATATAAAGAAGATATGAGTGAATAAAAGTTGGAATAACAGAAAGTATTTGACTGGAGACTGTGATGAAGGACTCTTCGAAATCTCTCGGTGTGCCTGGATCTAGGGAAGAAAGGGTGTCCTACATCTGAGGGCAGTGATGCAGCATTTGAAACTTTTCCTCAGTTTTCAGTAAAGGCAGTACACTGAACATGGAGAACACAGAATATCAAAGAAGAACGATATGAAATTTTCTGAGCTGAAAATATCTGGAAGCAAAGATAACTAGGCAGAAATGTTGTCCTGTTCTTGCTGTTCCTAAGCCATCTGCTTATGGTGGATGTCTGATGGAAGCTGTTGCTATGATAAGAGGCCGTAAGGGAGGATACTTGATGATCTTAAAGGTCTTTTCCGATCTAAATGATTCTATGATTCTACAATCCTGACCCAGATACATGCTGGGTCTGATCCAGTACAACCCTCCTCGTGTTGTTGCGTGAAGTTGGAAATTACAGTATCTGAGGTAGAAACAAAATGCAAAGACCTTCATGCAGTTGATGCAGGCTTGCTCCTCTGACCCTGAGCTGGCAAGGCATGAAATCATAAGTCTAATAGTAAGGTTTTTTAATGAATCTGTGCAAAGAGGGTTGGAGCTATGTAATTAGAGTATCACAAAGACATGTTGTATATAAGAGGGGTAAAAATGATTCCATTAATTTGACCTCTAACAATACATGAGGCAAGAGAATTAATAGGGAGGAAAAGAATACAGAACTGGGAGTATATATGAAATGGAGTAAAATACCACATGTTTACCAAAGGTAGGCTGTGTCCAAATAATCTCACCTCTTTCTTTGATGAAAGGCAAATTGTGTCTTCCCTTAATGAGGAAAGTAGAGTACTGGTAATCTATCTGCAATTCTGCAAAGCTATTGATATGGTGCCATTAGGCAATTGTTAGACATACCAGAAAAGTTGTTATTAGTACAAACTGGGAGGGTCTGGTGGAGAGGGAGACTGCATTTTGGAGTATCAAAACAGTCTTTGGTAAGGTGAGGGCTTACAGATTGTAATGATAGGGAGAAACATGAGTGTGTTGGTTGAAGAGTTGTGATGTGGCTACGAGAGACAAATATATTGCTGGAATATACTCTGTGATGGATAGCAGAGAAACTGTTTATGTTAGGTAAGGTGGGGTGATACATTTTCAGGAATAGTACAGGGATATGTGATTTTAATCACCCTTTTCAAAGATGATAGATTGCAAACCTGCACACATACGGAAAAGAAATGGAAAGCTTGAATACATGATACTAAAAAATCTTAGCATATTTATCTGTTAATGCAAAGATGGAGAAGGAATCTGAGTTAGATAGCAGAGAGGGAGAATTACCAAGGCAGAGGATAGTGTCAACAGAAATATAGATGGATGTGAAACAGTAAGGAATATGTTAAAGCTGGAACTTACTGTGCTGGAATGATCTCTAATCTCCTCTGAAACAGAAGTGATTGATCATTGTCCTAAGAAGTCCAAACAAAATTTATATTTAACAGAGAAATGTGCATTTCTGAGTCATGTGGAGTCCTGTCTGACTTGTCTATCTCACTGTAGCATTACCCCTTTCTGAGATATGCCTGGTGAGGCAGCCCAGAGGGTCACAGTTATCATTTGGCAGCCCTTGGAAACCACTAATATTTTTTACATAACAGCTGAAATTAGAATGCAATTACTTTCACATTATTCTTCACCTGTTCCTGGTCATCTGTAGGACTGGATGAGTTATTACTGACTCCCTTGTCTTCAATTTGCTGTTAACAGTGTATCAGAATTAAAAACGAGGAGTGAAAATGATAA
Source organism: Pipra filicauda (assembly GCF_003945595.2). NCBI lineage: Eukaryota > Metazoa > Chordata > Aves > Passeriformes > Pipridae > Pipra > Pipra filicauda. Next base: position 790,650 of record NW_024104396.1, read on the forward strand.
GTACAGTTTTGGAAATTAATAACTAGTTGACACAATTCAACCTGGGGAGCTTTATTTGGGATTTACAGTGGGTGTTTGCAGTGCATGGAGGTGTTGGCTGGGCAACAGATGACAACAGCCCTGTACTGTGCTTCTTTCTTTGCAAGCCAGGGGCTCCTCTAGTCACAGTATGTGTATTGCTAGAGGTATGAGCAGTTACTACAATGATTTTAGGGTAGGGTTTGTCTTCTGGATACGTAGTTACACACCAGCAGAAGCTTTTTTTTGTGCTTCAGGTTGCAGGAGTTACACATTGCAACTGGCCAGCTGCTGAGAGGCAAATATGAAACCATTAGTGTTAAAGAATTGCAGAGCAAGACCAAGACATTTCTTTTCAAATTATTAGCCCATTATCCATCTTACATATGGTTCAATTAACATTATTGCTGTTCTAAAAATAACTTACGAACAGAAATAAACAAAACAAATTTGTTATCCTTTGAGCTGGCCCAGAAATGGCCTTAAGCGGAAAAGTGAGTTTCAAACAGAAATTTAAAAAAAAAAAAGATAAATTAAGCCTAGCACTTCCTCTGAAGATCTATTTCAGTAGCATACAGAATAAATAAAACGTGAAATAGGACAGGATACAATGACAAAATGACTTACACCGATCCAGTTTAATGCCAAAAATGTAGTTAGTCATGGCTGTATTGCTAACAACACAGCTACCTAACAGAAAAGCTGACTTAAAGCTTTTTTGATTCATCTGGAGAGTTTCCTGCATTGCAGAAAAAAACCCCAAACAATTGAATAATACATTTTTTTCTGCATTTACCGAGGGTTTTTTTTTCTTCTTTTTTTTTCTCAATTTAAAGCCTACTTTCCACTGACCAAGAAAACCCCCAAAACTATGGAGTCATAGTTATCATGGAATCATAGTATCATAGATTCATAGAATATTAAGACTCCCCTGCCATGGGCAGGGACACCTTCCACTAGACCGGGTTGCTTAGAGCCTCATCCAACCTGGCCTTGAATACTTCCAGGACGGGGATGCCCACAGCTTCTCTTGGCAACCTGTGCCAGTGTCTCACCACCCGCACAGTAAAGAATTTCTTCCTAATATTTAATCTAAACCTACTCTCTTTCAGTTTAAAACAGGTGTTCCTCATCCTATCTCTAGACTTTCTGATAAAGAGTCCCACCATGTATTTCCTGTAGGCCCCCTTTTGGTACTGGGAGGTGCTATAAGGTCTCCCTAAAGCCTTCTCTTCTCCAGGCTGAACATCCCTAACTCTCAGCCTGTCTCCATAGAAGAGGTACTCCAGCCCTCTGATCATCTTCGTGGACTCTGCATGGACACTCCAGCAGGTCCATGTCCTTCCTGCGCTGGGACCCCAGAGCTGGATGCAGTGCTCCAGGTGGGGTCTCACCAGAAGAGCAGAAGGGCAGAATCCCCTCCTTTACCCTGCTGCCCACGCTGCCTTGGGTGCAGCACAGGACAGGATTGGCTTTCTGGGCTGGGGGTGCACGTGGCCACATCATATTCAGATTTTCATCCATCATTACCCTCAAATCCTTCTACTCAGAACTGCTCTCAATCCATTCATCATCCAGCCTGTATCCATGTTTCAGATTCCCCCAACCCAGGTGCAGGACCTTGCACTTGGCCTTGTTTAACTTCATGGGGTTCTCGCAGACCCACTTCTCAAGGCTCTCCAAGTCCCTCTGGGTGGCATCTCTTCCCTCCCGTGTGTTGACCACACCGCATGGCTTAGTGTCATCATAGATGAGGCAGGATCCAGCATTCATCTTTGAGTAAGCTTTATCTTATGGTCTTCAGTCCAGAATGTTGTCTCAGGTTGGAAAGTCAGAATGCCTGCAGTGCAAGTTTCCTTGGATGTGTAAGAGCCCAAGAACCACAATCCTGCTCATGTCTGCAGGGTACAGCACTACCTTTCTTCCCCAGCCCCTTGCAGTAGCAGATGCTTGTTCAAACGGAAGAGAAATTTTGTCCTGCATCATCGGTTAATGGAAGCAAATAAACGTGGTGAACCAGCAGGACTCCAGGGGACCTGTTCTCTATACCTTGTAACTGTGACTTTTACAGCGTTGGAGAGAAAATTGTTTGTTGCACTTCTCTTTTTCTAAATTGTATTGTAACCTTTTCAACATTTAGCCTCTATCAATTAAGGTTACTCAGAGCAATATGCTCATGTCAGCCAATGGCTTTTGTAGTCATAATCCTAATACTGTTGGAAAAATGTCAGCAGAGATGAATTGCTTTTTTTTTAAGGATGTGTTTTAGAGAAAAACAGATCTTATTGTGACAGAAGTAAAAATGACAACTGAAAGTCAAACGAGAGAATTTCAAGCAATTGAGACTATTGATTTCTACTTGAGATGTTTCAAGCATTGTCTTTCTCTTCCTCTTTAATTTCTCTTAATACTTATGACTTCCTAATATCTAGGGAATATCATGCAGTGTTAAAATTTGAAAACATCTTTTCCTGCACTTTCTTAAATTCTGAAGATGACAGTAAATTCTCTGTGCTGTTTTCAAGAAGTCGTCCCCTAGACCCAGGGAAAACCCGAAGAACATGAGAGAAACCCCATGGCTTCAGATGACTATCCACAAGTGAATGTGGTTGTTGGTTACCCTTCCTTAAAGGGTAGGAACCCAGCAAGAGTATATCTCAGTGCCAAATAGTTTTTCAGCCTTCAACTATTTTCAGCTACTTTCTAAGCATTATGCACTTCGAATGGAAGCACTGGCTCCTTGAAACCTTGAGGAATTCTTGCATCTACAATACTCTTTGGCAAGGAGTTGCACAGATGTGTCATCTTTCTGTAAGTCACCTTCTTTTGTTTGTTTTGAACTTGACTTACACAACTTTCACTTGACACCTCTATTTTTTGTAGCAGAAGAGACAGTGAACAGTCAGACCCTGTCCATCCTCTCTGGACCATTTAGACCTGTCTCATGTCTTCCTGAGCCATTTCTTCTACAGACTGGCATGTCCCAGCCGACTCAGTGTTTCCTGGCACAGACACCATTCCAGGCTTGGACCATCCTTGCTGCCCTTCTTTCAACTTGGTTTCAAGTTCTACATAATTTTTTCTGAGATGGGAAAAGAAGACTGCACACAATACTGGAGGTGTAACCAAACTATGAATTTATAGAAGTATAGCATTTTTTAGAAACTTTTTTTCTCTCTTGTTCTCTCATCTCTGTGTCATCCTATGAGTTTCATGCTCTTTCAAGCAGGACTTAATCTCCTTTGAGTGTGGCAGAGCCCAGGAAAGATGTGGAGGGCTGGACACACATAATCTGAAGTCATGTTCTTAGTTCTGACTGTGACTGTGTGATGTAGTTTTGGTAACTCATTTCACTTTTTCTTTTCATGTTCAGAGCACTCTCTGAGCTGTGTCAAGGATGACATGTTTCTTTTCAGTATTGACACTGTGAAGAAAATTTTGGTGTGCTGGCAGCCATCAGTTCCTAGCACAGGATTGAAGATGAAAGGCTTTGAAACAGTAATGGGGCTTTGGGGCAGCAGTAGCAGGTGGGCGTTCAGGTACTTGGAGCAGCACACTCTCAGAGCACTTTACATGTGCCCTGGCACTCTCACATCATTGCACAGAACTGTGATGGCATCGTCCTGCTGGTTCAGCACAGTCTGTGGACTTTTGCACACTGTCCTTCCTATTGCTGGCACCCAGGCTTCCTGTCCTACTTGCTAGTTAATCCAGTTTGGTTTTTGCTGGTGGTCAACATGCTCACACAAAAAATAGTTGAAAATAGAGTTTGGTAAGAAGGTGGTTATAGGATTGTGATGATCAGTCCCAGGGCTCTGTCAGACAAAGCATGTCAACCTGCCACCTGCCGACAGGCAAACGGCCCCTGCTGGGCTCTCTTTTCTCCATTTGTCCATGGATGTGTGGATGCATCAAGTTGGAATTACCTGGTGATTAATTAAAGGACTCCTAAATCCTCTGATGTTTGCTTGACACACCACTTAGAGATCTCCAGGTAGGGACAAGGATGCTCATGCATGATCAAGCACCTGTGATTTCATTACTGAGTGTAATGAACTGCTATATCCATTGAGATGGAGGAGGAATCGTGTTTGCTTTTAGCTCATCCTGTCATGAGTTAGCTTGAAAGACAAGACTCTTAACTGCCTTCACAGGTAAGTACCTTCCAAATGAGCTAAATCAGGAACAAACACTGAAGTTACTGCAGCTCAGCTGTGAATGGCATCTTGCTAAATTTATAATAAAGTAATTGCTTTATTTCAAGTGTCATTATCATTAGGTGCTGGTTTGAGGCATTTCAAATTAATCTGTACTCAAGATCAAAGGACTCAAGTTTTTCAGTCACATGAGGTCTGAAGGACATGTAAACAGATAGGAAATACATTTTCTCTTCCTTCGTTTCTCTTCAGCACGTTGAGCCTATAACCAGAGTTGCAAAGGCTGCTAAAATAGCAGAGCGGATGGTGAATCTGAACACCTTTGATGACATTGCACAAGGTATGGCCCACTGAGAGATGCTTCTAACTTAAGCCTGAAGTCCTGCAGGTTAGTATCTACAGCCATAGCAAGGACAAGGTAGAGCAGAACAGAATAGAATAGAATAGAGGAACAGAGATAAAATGAGCAGGGCTAGGAACCTACTGACTCACACAAGGCAAGTAGTACAGCAGACCATGGACATGCAAAGAGGATGCCACATTAGCCATGCTCTGAGCTTGCTGGGAACAGCAGGTCTGGTTGGCATTGCCCTCCCTGTAGCACTTCCATCCCTCAGCAGGTACTTTTTTCCTGGATGCAGGTGCTGGTGACAGCAGCCAGAGCCGATCAGCTCTCTGCTCACATACAGATCCCAGCTGCGGCAACATATTCAGTCTTGATGTCATTGTGCAAGAGTTTCACTCTCTCTGCTCAGATTCCTCCTAAAGGGCCATGTCTAGTTCTGTGGGTGACCTAAGGTTGCACCTTGCTCTGGGTTTCTACTTTCTTGTTAATCCTTTGCTAATCATCAGTTTGATTTTTATTTTTCTTGTGTATGGGTGGACTTGGTGTTGGTAAAATGCATTTTTTGGGCTGAGGTGCTGGTTTGGAATTAAGACTAAAGAACTGAGTTTATACACTAACAACTGGGTAATTCAGAGGCTGTGAGGATAAGAGTGGTTTTTAAAGCTTCCCTGACACTGAACCGTGCTGATTAATTTCTGATTTATTCACTGGGACTTTTTCCTTGGCTTTTTTTTGTTTTAGATTTTAGATATTTTGAGGATGCCTCAGACGAATTCAGAGCCCAGCAAGGAACCCTCCTCCCACTCTGGAATTTCCAGTATGAGAAAACCAAGAAACTTGCAGTTACTGCCATCTCCTGGTAAGTCTCTTCATTCCAAACTTACTCTCGACTGTTGTGCCCGGGAGTGGAATGGAATGTAACAGTATTATAAGGTAGGGCTGATTTCTCTGGGAACATGGTTTTGAATTATTACAGTCAGTTGCTTGGGTAGCATCTAGATATGCCCAGTGGTACTGGATGCACAGCAAATTGTATAAGGCTGAAGGTGCCAGGGTTGTACCCTTCAGCAGAAACTGAAGGCAGAGCAGGCTCTGTGCAGCACTGGGGGAAAGTGAGTGCAATTAGCAGAGCAAATAAGAGTCCCTTCTTGGAAGCTATGGTAGATGTCTCATATCTTTGGATGATATGCTGTAGGAATCTGTCCTGAAAAATCTAGGGGAGGAGAAGGGATAGTGACTATATTTTTGACAAGAATTCATACAGAAGAATTAAAGCAGCAGGCAGGGAAATGAAAACATCACATATGCCAAGCAGCTAACACCATGGACTATAAAATGCTGAGTTACTGATATCAGACAAGACCTTGATGCATGAATCATAGAATCATAGAATGTCCTGAGCTGGAAGTGACCCACAAATCAAATCCAGCTCCTGTCCCTGCGCAGACCAGCCCCAAGAGTCACACCACATGCCTGAGAGCATTGTCAAAAGCTTTTTGAACTCTGTGCTGTGACCACTGCCCTGGGGAGCCTGTTCCAGTGCCCAACTACCCTCTAGGTGAAGAACCTTCTAATATTCAAACTAAACCTGCCCTGACACAACTTCAGGCCATTTGCTCAGGTCCTATCACTGGTCACCACAGAGAAGAGATCAGTGCCTGCCCCTCCTCTTCCCCTCACGAGGAAACTGCAGTGAGGTCTCCCCTCGGTCTCCGCTTTTCCAGGCTGAACAGACCAAGTGACCTCAGCTAGTCTTCATACAGCTTTCCCTCCAGACAACAGTGTTATTTGTGTATTGGAATCTTGCACAGTTCAGTGCAATAGGTGTTTGCCCTGCAGTCCACTTCTGCGTGGTTATTCCTGGTCAGTCCAAAAGTGATTGCTGATACTTGGAAATCAACTCTTTTCTTCTGAGATATTATCACTATGGTTATTACTGTGAAAAAAACACTCATCACGAACCTGAATAAGTCCATTCACTTTTTAATGTGCTTCATCCTCCTCAGCACTATCTTGGTTCATGCACTGAGCATAAGACATACCTAGTTAGCTCCTGCCTTGTGCTGCCCTGCAGCTAGGCCTCCTATGACTTGTCTGTAGGATAGTGTGAGCACATTTGTGCCCTGCTAAGGAGGATATATGAAGAGGCAGAGCCTTTCAAACCACTGTAGTATTATATAATAAAGTATCAAGCATGCAGTTGTGTGAGAATTATAAAGTAACACTAAAATTGGAAGCAAAACTGGGAGAAAAGGCATCTTTAATAGGTAGTTTGTACTGCTATCATTCTTGTCTCCAGGAAATGATAACAGAAAGATGGCCTTGAAATTGGAAGAATGACTCCAAATTGCTTTATATAATAAGCTTTTCTAATTTAATTTTTATTCTCACATTTTTAGCAGTGGTGGTGCATTTAGTGGAAAGAGCCAAGAGCATTAGGATGCCTAGGTATTAGCCCAATGAAAAAAGAGAAATGAAAAAATAAGTGGTTTATTTTATCAATCCATAATAGCAGGCCAGTGAAAACACTCATTAGGTAATTTTCACATACATTTGTTTCACAGAATTGTTACCCACTGGTTGTGCTGTGTGAGCTCAGGGACTGCAACAGTTCTGACCTTTATCCCATGGAAAACCTACCTACAGTCACTGTCCACACACAGTAGAGGTTGTAGAGAAGGCAGATGTTTTTTAAGCAAAGGGACTTCGGAAGACACAGTAGATGCCTAATAGCTCATAGTCAGCATTTGGCACAGCACATACACTGTTAACCAGCTGGGTGAGAAGGAAATTTTCCTTCCTGATCTGTGGGAATGATCATGAATTCATGAACTGATAACTGTCTCTTGAAGCATCTCTCATTATTTAATGACAGGTAGGGAAAGTGAGTTTATTGATTTGGAAATGCCTTTATTCTTGCCCTTGAAGGATGGAAACCAACATATTCCTGCCTTTTTTCTGTCCTCAAAGACCTCATTTTTAAAAGTAAACTTTCCATGATTATGAAATGGATAAGCCAAGAAGTGCTAGAGATTGACAGCATGTCTGTCTATGCCCCTTTTATCCTTTTCGTCTACTGTCTTGGTTTTCTAATGTTCTGCTTTTTTATACATCTTGAGTTTGGAAGAATTACTTCTATGCAAACTTTACTAGTGTATGTGGTGAAAGGGTAAAGCCCTCAAACTGTGTGCAGTCCTGTGAGAAAGGACTCTGAAGTTGATGTGTGAAACACTGTGTGTTTCTGTGGATCTACGTGGTTAATAATAAATGCAATCTTATATATATATCTTCTCATTACAGGAATCCAAAGTACAAGGACCTATTTGCAGTGGGGTATGGCTCTTGTAAGTAATAAATGCAAAAGAATCATTGAGATATTTAAAATATTAAAAAAGTGGACTGAGATCAATTCAGATAATCCTCTGGGGCATGGATTGCATCTCATAGCAAGGAGTCATCTAATTTCAAAGCAGTAAATTGAGATTTAACTCAGTACAGGGATTAGGCCTTTCCATTCCATAATATAAACATTCAGAAATACATAGGCATAGACAGCAGTTATTGGAGGACTAAAACAAATTTAAAACAGGATAATATGACACATAAGAAAATTTTTTTAACTTTTCTTCCTTCCTTTGTAATCTGGAGGACAGAGATACATATGGTTTCAAAAGAGTTTAGATCAATTCATGGAGGGACAGCTTGCTGTTGGAAGGATAAACCATCTGATTCAGTAAGTTGATAGTTATGAGTTGCTGGAAGCTATGAGTACCTACAAGGGGACAGACCTGTATTTACTGAGGTTCTCACAGTATTGAAACTGTTACTACTCAGTATTATTTTAATATAAGGTACTTAGCTACAGGGACCTTTGGTATGGTCCCAAATATGTATTCATTCTTATGTTTCTCTGTGCTCTGACAGTGGAACCAGATGGGTTGTCTTCATTTATACTAGTAAGGATTGTGCTCTGCTTGCAATATTGCAATATTTCATTTTCCTTTTAAAATTACATTTTTCTCTTCACTTTCAATCCATCAGAGCTCTGGAAATGTTCCTGTTAGTTGGCCAAGAAGCCTAAATTGGCCTGACACTCTTTAATTCAGCAGGCAGCATCTACTGTAAAGAGCAGATATCAGTTTTTGCAAAAGAAAGCATGGTGAGAAGCTCCAAGGGTAGTGCTTGCCTTGTACAGCACAGCAAACCCTTCTTGTGCTCACATGCCTGTGCTCAGAGAGTGTAGGAAATGGGCAGTGCCTTCCCACTGCCCTGCCAACCAGCTGCCAGAGGAGAGGTACGAGCTCAGGGGGGGTAACCTCCCTCTCTTTAGCCTGTTCAGGCAGCTGTTCTAACTTCTTACACTAAGCAGGACAGTCATGTGTGCTTATTTGTTAGTTCTGCCAGGGTCCACTGTGCCAAATGCACAGAGTCAGTGGCTTTGTATCTAAGTGAACAAGAGATCCAGAAGACTTCTTATTCCATTTTATAGTGGACAGAGGGCACAGATCCTCTCAGCCAGCTGTAGCCAACTAACAGCTAAGAATCTGAGTCTATGCTTTGCTCAGCAGTGGGAGATCAGCACATCCAGAGGGCATCCATCCTGATGTTCAAGGGAGGAGCTAAGTGGCCCTCTGGAAGGGCTGATCTCTCCTCACAATTGACCTAGGCAGAGCACCAAGCCTAGATGTCTGTCCCTCAGATGACTCAAGTGAGGTGAGATAAATCCAGGCCAGAGGAAAAAGTCGTGGAGTTGCACAGGAGCTGGCATCTCTTTGGGTCTGCTGTGGCCATAATTACATCACCAGTCTTTTGTGCAGGCATTTGGGAGCACTGCCAAGATACAAGTAACACATTTGTCCTACTGCCCAAAGTATACTTTTTGAAACAAAAGGTCCCTTATTTACTGTGTGTCAATTTCACTCCAGAGTGGCGAGTTATTTATAAAAAGGGCCCTAGCCTCTTCCTTTCTTTTGTGTCCTATTTCTGCAGTTTTCACCAGTGATTTATTAGGATGGGGTTTCTGATGCTAACGGTGTTTCTTTGGCATGAGATAGGCTCTTCTGAACAAGGAAATATTGTCATCGTAATTTGCAATTCAGGGTTTATGCTGCTTGGCTGGAATTAATTTTTATTCCCATCAGGAGGAGCTGTCTTTCTGTTTTTGTTTTTGCATAAATGAGGTTGCTGGGTTTCTGGCTAGACTGGCAGCCTGCAGTGCAGGGTTCAAAGAGGCTGTGGTGGGTGTTGGGCTTGTGTTCTGCCTTGCTGATGAGAGCACTACAAGTACAAGCTCAGGTCTTTGCAATCACCTCAGTTCATGTTCCAAATGCAAGTGTGCCCCTGACAACCCTCAGAGTTGGCTTTTTATGTGCAGCACCAACTGTCAGCACATGAGTTGAGTAGGGAAAAACAGTGTCTGTATGGCCAATGTATTTTATCCTACAGTTTCTTTGGATTTAGTGGATGTAACTTGCCACCCACAAGGATGTGTGAAGAGTACAGTCACACACAAAGCACTGGCAATCTGAGGTATTTGGGAAAAGTATCTACTGAATTCTTCTTAGTGCCTAGTCTGAAATAGTGCTTCATGTAGACAGAAGTAAACCATGTAAAGATATGTAGACCGTTCTAGCTGTCTTGTGTAACATCAGCATGAGCAATGCTGGCACAGGGTCCTTACACTGGTGTGACTGCATCCAAAGTAAGAGTTGCTGTAACTCTATGACCAAACTAAATTGGTGTCATGTCCAGACCAGAGCTTTCACAGAGATGAACTGGCACTTAATAGATGTCCTGAAGCTGAGGAGTCGTGGTGGAACACAGATCATGGAACAGCTCTTGTTGCACTGTCCTACAACATACAGACAGGTAAACACAGGCTGGATGGGTGTACTTACTGGGCAGTCTTGTATTTTCCCATTTCTCAAATGCACTGCCCAATGAACATGGATAGTTTTTTATTTTCAGCCTCCACTGATTGAGGCTGATGGATGGTCAGTCACTGTAATAAAGATATTCCCAAACAGGACAGCCTCAGGATGCTTCAGAGGGAACAGGGAGAGGGGAAACTGAGCCAAGAGGCTTTTGCAGCAAGGTACTGCATCTTTCTGTTCACCTCTGTACTTCATAGGCATTTGCAGAATCAGGCACTTTATTTAGAGATCAGAATCAAGCAAAGGACTGGTAACTAAACTAGCTCACTCATAAAGGAGAAAAGTCATCCTGCAGGGACTGAGAGAATACATATGGAAATATGCCATTTTTTTTCCTCCTCTTTTTCAACAAGAAGCCTCAATTCCCTCTGTCTAGAAAGCAAATAGCGGAAAAATAATTAGTAGTGAATTCTCAATCCACCACTCACTCAAAAGATTTAATAAAAATCAAGATCAGCTGCATATTACACCACTTATGTTTGTGTACAGACTGTTTCAATCCCCAAGGACTTCTACTAGGCCATATACTTTGTTTTCTAGCAAAATATTTATCTGCCAAATATGAATTTGAGAGACACAAGTAAGGAATCACAGAATCATACAGTGGTTTGGGTTGGAAGCATCTGACTCTTGAGTATGTGTGCAGCTACATGATGAAGTTCTACAGCCAGCTTCTTTGCCTGGGCAGTGATGTCTTTACCACATCTCAGCAGCCCAGACCTGACTTGATCCACTTGATGCCTCAGTAGCTTCTGTGACTTGTCACATAGGACTCCATACAGCACCTTTCCATTTTTGATGTATCCCTGTGATACATCAGGAACCATCAGTGAAGAGAGCATGTCACCTTTCATTTTCAGGTAGCTGATTATGTGGTGGGGCCTCCTCAGCACATGTCACCTTGTCCTCCTCTGATGATGATAATAGTGCAAAATTTTTGCCTTGGGGCCTGTTGGTGATGATTTCCAAGATCCCTGGGTGATTGGATTTCCTATCCTGTGTTATCAGAGCAATCCACTTACTCTATATAGTGGCATGATGTGTGTAAGGGACCCTTTGAACCTGCAGCCCAGCACCGGTAGTTGAGGTGCCAGGAGGAGCTGTGCTTTGGTACCAATCACTTCTGAAGCAGCTCAAACCCCTTCATGAGCTGCCAATATCTCTTTTTCAGATGAGGTTTAATAGGCCTCCTTTGTATTCCCAACTCCAGAATGCCAGGGGCCATCCTCGAGTCTCCCCAGGTACTTTTTGCCAGACATTCCACGAAGGAACATTCTCCTTGGCTGTGGTGTAGAGCACATTTTTCACATCTTGTCCTGACTGGCCCAAGGGCTACTGTGTGATCAACCTCTTGTTTAATTTGTTCAAAAGCTTGTTGTTGTTCAGGACCCTGCTTGAAATAATTCTTCTCCTGGGTCACTTGATAGAGAGGGCTTAAAGTCTGACTGTATTCTGGGATATGCATCCTCCAAAAATCCACAGCATGTAGGAAAGCCTGTGTTTCCCTCTTGCTGCTTGGTGGGGACATAGCTGCTATTTTATTGATCACGTCCATTGGAATCTGGTGGTGTCCACCTTGTCATTTTACTTGTAAAAACCGAATTTCCTGGGCGTGTCCCTTGACCTTACTTTGCTTTATGGCAAGTCCAGCCTTCTGGGGCATCCGGATTCTATCTTCTCTCCTTTCTCAAAAACTTCCTCTGCTGTATTGCCCCGCACAATGTTGTCATCAATGTACTGCAAGTGTTCTGGACTCTTACCCTTTTCCAGTGCAGTCTGTATGAGTCTGGATCAGTGGCCTGCACTCTGCTGCTAAAGGCATGGAGACAAACACATCAGCAATGCCGATGGTGGTACCATTTTGCTGCCTTGGACTTTAGTTTGTACTGAATGAATGCATCTCTTCAGGTCCCATGGCCTTCTGCACCTTCAGGCTTCTTAGATGGTCTCAAACGTGATCTTCTCCTATTATGGGCAGTATTTCCTTCTACAAATACGTGTCTTTGGATTCTGTGAATTAGATGGCATGGCTAAAGCACTTGCTGATGAAGACCAAAGCAAAAAAGTTGTTTATTACCTCAGTTTTTCCCAGTCAGCTGTAGCCAGGTTTCCCATTTTACTCATCAGGGAGCTACAAGCTTCTTTCCTTTGTTGTCCTATGTACTCAAAGAAACCCTTCTTGTTATTTGTTATATCACTAACCACATTCAGCACCAGCTGTGCCTTGGCCTTCCTGATCCCCTCCTTGCAATCTCTCTGTAATCTCACTGAAATGTACATCCCTGCCTCCACTGCCTGTGTATTTTGGGTTTGTGTTTTAGTTTGGCTAAGAGGTCCTGACTTAGCCAAGCTGGCCTCCTGCCTCCCCTGCTCAGCTTCTTGAACATCAGGATTGAGAGCTCTTGAGCCCTAAGAAAAGTGTCTTTAAAATGTCCCCCAACTCTCATTTGCTCCTTTAGCTCCAAGACCATTTTCCCAAGGGATCACACATACTAGTGCTCTAAACAGATGAAGTTTAGGCTCTGGCAGCAAAGCAGGTTTTAATCCAGCTAGTGTGTGGTCTGCTAATTCCATGTCATCTAAGTTTTAAAATAAAATCTTATTATGTACTTAACTGAATGCTGAATGAATACATTTATGTTTTTATTAGCACAGTTATTTCATCAGTCATCCTCACAGGAGAGATGACAGTTTTGACAAGACATTTACCCTCTCCTTAGGCCTAGGGATCCAAAGTGAGATAACTCAACAGGACTGGGGTCCTCACAATGAAAGAATCTCAGTGCACACAGATAAGGCCCGTGATCAGTATTTCATGTTAACTACTCGTTAGCTGCTCTTGAAATGTAAATAAATCCTTCAAGTTTTCTATGACACCTCAGTCAAATTATGGAAGTAACAATTTAGAATCATAGAATCAGAGAATGTCCTGAGTTGGAAGCAACCCACAAGGATCATAGAAGTCCAACTCCTGGCCCTACACAGGACACCCCAACAATCACAAATCACACCACATACCTGAGAGCATTGTCCAAATGCTTCTTGAACTCTGTCAGGCTTGGTGCTGTGACCACCTCCCTGGGGAGCCTATTCTGGTGTCCAGCCATCCTCTGGGTGAGGAACCTTTTACTAATATCCAACCTAAACCTCCCCTGACACACTTTCAAGCCATTTGCTCAGGTCCTACCACTGATCACCACAGAGAAGAGATCAGTGCCTGTCCCTCCTCTTTACCTCAAGTTGTAACTGCAGTGAGGTCTCCCCTCAGTCTTCTCTTCTACAGAGTGAACAAACCAAGTGACCTCAGCCACTCCTCATACAGCGTCCCCTCTAGACCATCTTCGTTACCCTCCTTTGGATGCTCTTGAATAGCTCAATATGTTTCTTACATTGTAGTGCCCAAAACTGCCACAATATTCAAGGTGAGGCCACCCCAGGGCAGAGCAGAGCAGGACAATTCCCTCCTCACCCAGCTGGCGATGCTTTGCCTGATGCCCGCCAGGACACAGTTGGCCCTCCTGGCTGCCAGGGCACTGCTGACTCAGAGTCAGCTTGCTGTCAACCAGGACCCCCAGGTCCCTTTCCACAGCACTGCTTTCCAGCATTTCATTCCCCAGTCTGTATGAACATCTGGAGTTGCCCCATCCCAGGTGCAGAATCCATCACTTGACCTTGTGAAACTGCGTATCGTTGGTGGTTGCTCAACCCTGTAATTTTTCAAAGTCTCTCTACGGGGCCTCCCTGCCTTCAGGAGAGACATCAGCTCCTCCCAGTTAGTATTGTGGGCAAACTTGCTTTGTGTACCTTCCAGTCCTGTGTCCAAGCTATTTTTGAAGACATTGAAGAGAACTGGGCTTAAGATGGAGCCCTGCAGAACTCCACTAGTGGCAGGTTGCCAGCCTGAGTGACCCCATTCACTACAACCCTTGGTACTCTACCCATCAGCCAGCTGTTCATCCATTGCATGATGTAATTATCTGTCTGTATGCTGGACATTTTGTACAGAAGTATGTTTAGGGAGCTCAGCTCTCTGAAACTCACAGACACATTAGAAAGTCATAAAAAATAGAGCTGAAAATAATTTCAGGGAGTTATTAGTCCATCTCCATGCAAGATAGTACTTTATTTAAAACATGGCTTTGAGGTCTAAGCTTAGTCCACCTAATGATTGCAAGCACTATAATTCCTGTCACTGTTGACAGCATAGCCCTTATAGATGACAAGCAATCCTTGCAACAAGGGCAGAAGTGTACATTTGAGAAGGAGAACCTTAAAAGACTGAAAACTTTGATTTAACAGTAGAGACTGCAGGCTTAAGGAGACTCAGTGTTACAAAATGTGCCAGGTGTTTGTTTGTGGGTAATTTTCTTCTCTGCAGCGGTAGATTTAGAGGTTGTGATGCAGGAAGATAGTCTGGAATGGATTTACATAACAAGCTGCTGTTAAATTTGGTATTTTCTGATGAGTGACCAAAGAGCTTTAAGTAAAAGCCCTAAGTGGATTGAATACTGCATAACAAATTCAGATCTTTGAACCAGATCACAGAAAGTCTCTTCTGAGATGTTTATGTATTTAAATTATGTTCTCAGAACAGGCAGAGAAGACTTCTGGGAGCAGAAATCCCTGCTAATCTTTCTCTAACCTACATGAGTTTATTTTTATATTGGGAATAGAGATTGAAGACCTTGTCAGACAGAGTAAAAGCATTTTGTATTGCTTAGATGAAATTCCTTGTCTTGTATAAGGCTATGTGCACATGCAGTTCATGTGAGGGAATTGCTCTGGAGAGGAGTGGTCTGACAGGTCCCCAGTTGCGTAGTGGGCTGTGTGGTGGACCAAGTCCAGCAGCAAGTTCCAGCCTTTTCTGACTGAAGTTTTCTGGGTCAAATACTACAAAAGGCTGATAGAGATTAATGTGGCCCACACACCTCAAAGAGAAGTTCATATTGCAGTCTGGGTTCAGCTTGCTGTTTGGCATACATTTTTATAAAGCACTAAAATGCTATGATAGATCCCAGCTTCGGGCAAATATCTCCATGTCCATTCAGAGTCATGCATGCCCAGCATGCAAGTTGATTAAATTAAACACATCTTCAATGATAAAAGATGCACGAGGCTCACTCTCATGTTTTGGTAAGAGGTTTGAGAACGGTATTGTACCAGCATGGTGGCTGACTGTTTCCTTTTAGCTGTGAACGTATTTTTAATTGACATTTTGATATTTGTACTGTAAATTGAAAGACTGTCACGTTTTATGAATGCTGGTGATGCCAGTTATAATGGTAGTTGGTACAAGAGTTAGTGATACTTAGATATCAGTATTGAAATAACATTGAGAAAAAAAAGAAGGCAATCACAGAAGTAAAACATAATGATTGCTTAGTTGCCAGTGATTTTAATTGATTACATTTTAAAATTTAAGTTATTGCTGTAAGGGGATGTTACAATACAGAAAACAAGCATCAACAGAATAAGCACAGAGGAGAATCTAATGGGAATGTGTCTTATTTGTGAATTGCTGTAGAACATTTTTATGAGCGCTGAGTATCTCCACAATCAAAATGGAACACCCTGGAGGACTTGGACTTGCTCTGTACTAATTTGAGTGCTGTTTGTGCTATGTGATTTTTTAATAGCTGTAAGGAATTTTCCATTACTACACTGTATTAATTAAAAGAGGCTGCTGGGGAATAAAATAGGAAATAAAATGTAGCAATCAGATTCCTTTGAGGCAAGCATATCAAAAGTCATTAATAACTAGGTCTAATGCTAATCTATTATTATATCCATGAAATCAGTTCTGATAAAATGTTTTGATGAGGCAAATATCTGGGAGGTAACAAGAAATGGAACAATCAGATCAAAGAGCAATTTAGATCCCTTTGTAGCAGAGTAGAAGGCATCACTCTGTGTTACAGAGAAGAATTTGAAAAGAAATTGAAGCCATGCAGCTGTTCAAGGGGAAGCCCCATTTTGGGGAGGAATGATTTAAAAAAAGTCTTGTAAAGAAAACTCAGTACTGGACTGGACCAGAGTTCCTTGGCTCTGTAGAGAAGGAGGGCTGCAAAGGAACTGAGAGGCCAAAAGAACTTTTTAAAGCAGTTTTTAATTTAGTGCTGAAATGACTGCCCTGGAAAGGCATGATCATCACTGGTGACATGCCAAGGGGAAGGGTGACAAACTGCGAAGAGTTCAAAAAAGAATGTAAGAACGACGTAAGAGCAGGATGACTGACCTGGGAAGCAAATTTAAGGAATTTAGTTTGTTCAGCTTGTCAAAGAAAAGCTTATTAGGTATTTGGATTGTGGTCTGTTAACTCCCTGTACTGGGAAAGCAGATCATGTAACAAAGGGATCTTTAATCTGCCAGACAAATGATGTAACAAGATCAAAGAAAAGCTGGAGCTACATGAATCAGGCCAGACAATGTGTGGCTTTTAATAGCAGATGGGCAATTGAGACCAATTAATTTTGGCATGTGGTAAATTACCACCTTCTGGAAATTTTAAAATGTGAAAATTTTAAAGACACGATATTTGTTTCTTAAGTTTTGTTTGGTTGCAAACATGATTTCTTCATTTAAAGCAAGATTTAATGTAGAAAAATCTTGTATTCTTGGTATTTTACATTCTTCAGGAGTCTGATTTATTTATTATTCTAACATTTTTAGGTCTTCTTTCTGCCCTGTCTCATGTTGGAGGCTTTTAAAGTTCATTTGCAAAGACATCTATATCCTCCTTCATGGTCTGACAGTCTTTGAAAAACCTCCCCAGTGGAATCAGTGTTAGAAATTTAAGCCATCATGCATCCGGTATATTGAGATAACTCATTGTGGTCAATTAAACATAATTACACTGAAAATCACACTTTAAAATCTGTTTTCCAGATACCAAATATCTCTTACCACATATAAAAGGAGTGTAAAACCGACAGGACCTATTATACTGTCAACTCTGTTAGTGAATATAACCTAGTAAGTGTAATAAATTAAGTGAATCATATGAAAGATTAATTTCAGTTGGAGACTTAATTACTGATTTTCAGTATAAATTCTGTAAGCTTTGACTAGTTTTTCCCAGGCTTAACCTTTTAATTCATGTAATTTTCCATCAACTCACAACATCATCTTTTGCTGTAGCATTTTGTTAAGCATGAAATAGTAAAGAGCTCTGTTGATATGTTTGGGGAAAAAAAAAAATATATTAACAGTGTTCTAGAGCCTGGGGATCAAAGGAGCTGCTCAGCCATCCTGTTGTGTCTCCAATGCATTGCAGGCCATTAACTTGCATCCACTTACCTCTCTGTGCAGCCCAGTTGGTTTGATTAGTGCACTTTTGTCCTCAGGAGACTAAACATTTCTGTGCCATAGTCTTACCTGTTCGATAAAACTAGTCTGACACCTTCCTTTTCTCAGCTTTGTCCCTGGAAATAGCTACATTTGAGTTACTGTGGGAATTCTTTTTTTAGCATTTGCACAACAGAAACTAAGCATAGGTAGGTTAACTCACTTTGTCATCAATGTCAAGGCAGTGGTCTGGTGATGAAAATCTGCTAAAAGTCTTTCTAGCCAGTCCATACTGAGAGACCCCTTGACTCAGCAGGAGAAGATGGTCAACAGATATTGAGGACAGGCAAAACAGCTCTGCACACTCTTTCTCAATAGCATAAATTTTTGCTCTATTTTAAAGATTCATTTTCTGACATACAGATGTTCTTATGCCTGTGTTCTATGAGGTAAACACTGTTTGGTTTTGTATTTTGCATTCTCTCCAAATACTATGGTTACATTATCACCATAGCTTGACTTTTCTGTAGCAAAAGAGTTTGATTCCTGAAATCAGCTCTACTTCTCACACTCTAGTCTAAGTAGTAATTTGCCACACCCTAAGGCTCTGGTGGCCCTGACCTTCTTCACCAGCATCTCTTCTCAAGAGCAGTGGGACGAGCCCTGGCTGCCCCCTGAGCCCCTGTACCACTAGCTGTGTTATTGTGCTGGAATATCAGCTCCCCATCGTTTAGGGAGCAGCCAGTGATTCCTGCAACCAACCCTGACACACGACCTGTTTCCCCAATTACCCAATGTTTAGGTCGATAAACAGCAGAGTAAAATCTGGATAAAACACAAGCCAGCATTACTTAGCTGTAGTGTATTTACTCATGCCAGATACTTAATTATTTTTCCATTTTACCTTGTACTTTAAAGGGCTTGGTTTTCTTCTGTTTGCTTTATGTTTCATAGTTAAAACCTTGATACAGGGTACAAAGCAGATTTCCTAATCTGAGTGCTTTGACTTCTGTCTGAGAGATAATAGTAGCAATCCAGCCTTGATTTAACTCTTTTTGCAGTAGGCTTTGAGGATGAGGTTCGGTAACATGGGTAGATTCATAAAGGATAGGTGTTTTTAAAATTCCTTTCACCTTACAATGGTCCAGATTTATTTGTCGCTTTCTTCAGAGGAATTCCAGAGTGTCCCTGCAAAGGAAGACTAAATGAATTGATTTGTTTGGCCTCCATAGTGCTCTGTAAGTGTATCAGAGCTGATGAATGCCAGGAGGCATAAGAGCTGTGTAAGGCTTGTGCAGGCACGTGTATTAGTTTAAGGGAGAATTTGGTATGCTGTGGATTTGCTCTGGTTGCGTCCTAGGGGAAGGCTCTGGATCCAGTGACCTTGAGATGTTTTTCCACTTCCTCTGTTTCTGAGATGTGGCTGATGTGGTTGTGAAATCAGCCACACAGATAAGGAACACCACTGACTCTGCAAGGCTTATTTATTGGCTAATGCATACTTTCCTGTGGTTAATCAGCTATTAAAGCTCAAAAGTTTTTAAATCCTTGTTAAGAAGATAGAGCTATTGTTAATCTGTTGTGACTGCAGGAATACAGCCTCAGTAGTGAAGTGTTGCTGTTGAAAAACACAACGATCCTACAACTAATTTGTACAGAATTCTGTTATGGTTTTCTAAAAGTTTACTGTTGGAGGCTTAGATACAATTGGGTGATTGGCATTTTTCAGTTGCATTCAGAGTCTTTTAAGCTAAGGAGGTACTTCAATGGTGAATCCCTGTGTGGAGGCTGTAATTTGGCAAGCAGTTCCCTTGGAGTAAAAGATGGGGATTTCAGGTGATGCCTTAAGCCCCTAATGGTTTTTTTATTTTTCTAATATTTGTAAGACTTGTAAATTTCATAGGTAGGTTTTAAAAAGCAGAAACCCCTTTGTCCCTTGTTCCTTTCCCTTATTTACACTTTCCCTAACCCTCTTACCCCATTCTATGTTCCCATATCAAACCTACCCCTGAATTCAGTAGCAATGTTTAGTCTTCTGTCAAGGCAAAGGCCTAGACTGTTTGGAGAACAGCATATCAGGGCCTAAACCACAGAATACGGTCAAAAATTAGGTAAATATGTACCCTTTGTGCTCTGATGAAGCTGAAGATGATGAAGTAGGTGGTCCCAAAAAGACCCCAGACCCATTTCTCAGGGGGCGGACCAGAGGAAGGGCCAAAGGGTGGACACATCTGGGATTGGATGGATAATG
Source organism: Pipra filicauda (assembly GCF_003945595.2). Taxonomy (NCBI): domain Eukaryota; kingdom Metazoa; phylum Chordata; class Aves; order Passeriformes; family Pipridae; genus Pipra; species Pipra filicauda. Next base: position 810,639 of record NW_024104396.1, read on the forward strand.
TTATAAAATGTAACCTCTCGGGCACGGCCGGCGCGCGCGTCTATATCACCTACTGCCTTGGCAAATAAACCCTTCCTTATCTCACCCCTAATTAACTGCTCCGGAGATTTTTTCAGCACCGAAATACACAGGCAACACAGGGATCTTCTCTGAAGAATCCCATGGAAACTGGCTCTACAGGGTAGAGGGTTCTGAGGGAGTTGGTTGATATTCAAGGATTGCTTCTTCCAGGCTTAAGAACAATGTACCCTTATGAGCAAGAAATCAGGCAAAGGGGGCAAGAGACCTGTCATTACTCAAGACTCTTGTCATTACTCCTATGTAAGCAGGAAACACACAGGAGATGGGAGCAGGGTCTGGCCACTTGGAACAAATATAGAGACATTATCAGAGTAAGTAGAAATGAGACAAGGAAGGCCAAGGACCATCTGGAATTAAATCTAGCCAAGGATGTCAAGGACAACAAAAAGTCTTCTTCAACTACATCAATAGCAAAAGTAAAACAAAGGATAATGTGGGCTCATTACTGGATGGAGGAGGGACCCTTGTAAGTGAGGATGCAGGGAAAGAAGAGTTACTGAATGCCCTCTTTGCACTGCTCTTCACTGACAAGACCAGCCCTCAGGAATCTCTGACCCAGAAGACCAGGGTAAAGAAGTGTTCCTTTGGTCAAGGAGGATTGGGTCAGGGAACACCTCGGCAAACTTGACATCCACAAATCCATGGGCCCTGACGGGATGCATCCAAAACTGCTGAGGGAACTGGCAGACACCATAGTGAGGCTGCTCATGATCATCTTTGAAGGTCGTGGCAGCCAGGAGGGGTGCCTGAGGACTGGAAGAAAGCAAATATCATCTCAGTTTTCAGAAAGGGCAAGATGGAGGACCCAGGGAACTGTTGGCTGGTCAGCCTCACCTCAGTCCCCAGAAAGGTGATGGAGTACCTCAATCTGGAGGCCATCTCTGTCCACATGGATGACAAGAGGATGGTCAGGAGTAGTCAGCATGGATTCACTAAAGGGTCATCATGTTTGACCAACCTGATTGCCTTCTATGATGAAACAGCTACCTGGATGGATGAGGGGAGAGCAGTGGATATTGTCTACCTTGACTTCAACAAGGCTTTTGACACTGTCTATCGCAACATCCTCATAGGCAAACTCGGGAAGTGTGGGCTGGATGAGAGGACAATGAGGTGGATTGAGAACTGTCTGAACAGCAGATCCTAGAGGGTCATAATTGGTAGCACAGGGTATAGTTGGGGGCCTTTTATTAGTGATGTCCCCCAGGGTTCAATACTGGGCCCAGGACTGTTTATGTTATTCATCACTGACTTGGAGGAAGGTGCAGAGGCCTCCTCAGCAAGTTTGGTGATGACACAAAGCTGGGAGGAGCGGCCAATACTCCAGGGAACTGTGCAGCCCTTCAGAAGGACCCGAATAGGGTAGAGAGAGGGACAGAGAGGAACCATATGAATTTCAGCAAAGGCAAGTGCAGGTCCTGCACTTGGAGAGGAATAAGGCCATGCAGAGGCTGGGGGTCAACCTGCTGGGAAGTGGCTCAGCAGAGAAGGAGCTGGGGGTCCTGGTGGACTACAAGTTGTCCCTGAGCCAGCAGTGTGCCCTGGTGGCCCAGGAGGCCCAGGGTGCATTAGGAAGAGCACTGCCAGCAGGTTGCAGGAGGTGATCCTACCCATCTACTTGGCCTGACCTCATGTGGTCACATCTGGAGTGCTCTGTCCCGTTCTGGGCTCCTCAGCACAAGAAAGACATGGAGCTCCTGGAGCAGACCCAGCAGAGGGCTATGATGAGAATTAAGGGACTAGAGCATCCCTCTGATGAGGAAAGGATTAGAGAGTTGGGCGTGTTCATCCTGGAGCAGAGATGACTGAGAGGGGACATCATTCATGTCTGTAAGTATCTGAAGGGACGTGTCAGAGGACAGAGCTGGGCTCTGCTTGGTGGTGCTGAGCAATAGGACATGAGGCAATGGGCAGGAACTAATGCACAGGAAGTTCCACCTGAACGTGAGGAAGAGCTTCTTTCCTGAGCAGGTGACCAACTCTGTCCCAGAGAGGGTGTGGAGTCTCCCTCACTGGGGATATCTAAGAACAGTTGACTGCAATCCTGTGTCATGTGCTCTGGGATGACCCTGCTTGAGCAGAGAGGTTGGACCAGACAAGCCACTGTAGTGCCTTCCAACCTGACCCGTCTTGTGATTCTGTGGTTTTGTGTGTTGAGGGCGTTGCTATAGAAAACATCATCGTTTCTATCCTGCAATGTGGAATTTGCTGCAGGAATTTTTAAGGTGCATGTGGCCATGTGGCTGAGATGTATTGGATATACCAGCTTGAAATAAATTTTTATGTCTTTCAGATGTAATGCTAACATACCCTCAAACATACCACTCCAATCAGCTTGTTTGGGTTACATTACCTTATATTGCTGCAATACTTCTGTGTCTGTGCACTGAGATGAAATTATCTGTCTCCTCTAACTTAGATGTGGAAAAGATAAATCACTATATGTGAGGTTTGCAGAGCTTATTATCAAACATTCTGTACAGACATTACTAGCAGTGTCAGTACCACACTGGCCAGATGGGCTAGGTATTAGCTCAACTTCTACTTAATTTGCTTTATTTCTTAACTTAGTAGTACTGGGCACTGTAGAGGGATCTATATAGAGAACGTAAGTTGTACAGCGCTGCTATATGAATCAGCTTGAGCAGCATCACTGTCAGTTAAACCTCAGAATCATGTTATAGTACAAAAAACTTTCAATAAGAACATGTATCATAAAGCATGCAAAATTTCCTCTGTGTAACTTGTCTCTATTACTTGATCTGCCCCTTGCTACACTGCATTCTATAGCCACTCTGAAAAGCAGGGCCGTGTATGTAAATAATTTTTTGTTACAAACCACTATAGGCAAAATATCTCTGCATTTGTATGTGGCAACTTAACAAGTATATTAGCTAATAATTGTTTCTTTTGATAGATACCCTTAAAGCAAAATAAGCTAGATTACTAAAGCAGTCTGTGAGACAGAATTTAAGGACACAGGGAGTGATGAAATACGTATATTTTTGTCTATGATAAAAGTAATATGTTTAAAATTGTTTGGGATGCAACAGAAGGATTTATGATGTCTCAGCAGAGAGTTTTTTGATGTATGGAAGTTGAGAAAACAAGAACTCTAACTAGGTAATACTAATAAGCATTGAGAGTTCATATTTCAGGAAATAGTTAAATTTCATTTGGAAGTTAGGAAATTTTTCCCTGGATGTGGCATAGTATTGCCAAGTCCAATCATTCAAAGGCTGCAAGGCGTCATCAGATTATTACAAATTAAAAGACTTGACTTCTTTTTACTTGCCCTCTGTACTTCCTTTTTAGTGTTTTAAAACCAACCTTTATTGCCACGAGGGCTAGCAGTGTTTTGTTCTGAAACAGAGCAGAAGCAGATCTTGTGTTTAAACAATAAAACTGAGGCTTCAAAAAAAAACCTTCCTGTTCCTGCAGCACTCCTGATTTCAGGAAACTGGCTGCCCCATTGTAGCTCCTATAGGTTGCCTTGTACAACTCTCTGAGCGGTGTCCCCTCATGAAGATAGAGGCAGTCAGTCCCAAATAAATGGACTTAGAAAAAAAATCCCAATGTGTTTGTGTTTATGCAAATCTTGTGACTTGCAACTTCTGCATCTCACGTATCTTGAGAGACCAGCTTGCAGGTCCTCCCTGATCCCTGGAATATAATAGGAAATCCCTGGTAAGTCACGGGTCTGCTCCAGCTTTGCTAGTTTGATGCTCCTTGCTCATTTGCTTCCTTGAAAGCCCTTAAGTTGGCTTGTAATTAGATTAAATTGTTGTTGTGGCTGAGCTATTTATGATTTTTAATGTAATTTTCCAAATCTGCATTCCCACTGAGAAAAACAAATTAAGTTTTGCAAAGGCAAGTTTGGAATACATTTTCAGATTTGCAAACGGGTTTTCAAGATTTTCAACCAAACCTCAAGCCCCAGTGGGATCACCCATGCTTAAAAGGCTTCTTCTTATATGCCTCTTGTACTGCAGGATCTCTGTCAGCCTCTAATCCTTCCAGACTTCACAGCATGCTCTGAAAATTGCAATTTCCTTTTCCTCTTTGAAACAAATTCTTATCATTTCTTACATATGGTATTACAGCTGACACCACTTAGTCCCAGCCTGAATACTAAGACTGCAATTTTGTTTCTTGAGTTGTGCTACAGTGTATAAATTAATTCAATTGAACTTTCAAGGTAGATGCCGCCAAAAGGAAATCTCAATTAATTTACAAATGACAGTCAGTTGGCATTGTGTTCTGTGCTGACCACCAGCTGATTCACATTTTTACAAGCTATTGTTTTCCAAATTTGAATTCTATGATTTCCTGAATCGTAAACTTTCTCCAAGCCTCACTGAATGCTATATTTGCACTATTAATCATGCATTTTGTCTTTTCTTAGCACATTTATTCACATAACTGCAGAATTAGTTAAGAGAAAGGGCAGATTGTGACTTCCAGATGAAGTGGAAAAATAAATTGTCAGTTTGGGCAAACAGCTGCATGTCAGGAATTCTGAAAACCACATGTAATGACTGAGATACCTGGGCAATGAAAGCTTTGTGCCAGTTGGGATGATTACCACATCTTACTGGTATTTTCAATGTTGGGTAGGACAGATCAATCGGGCAATTAAAATGCTGCCAGGCTGTATTCTGATTTCATGCTCAGATTTACCAGGGTGTCTGGCTATGAAGTTATATCTAATTTCTGTTCACATAAACAAGTTTAGAATCAGTCCACTGTTTTCACTGGGAAGGTATTTGATGATGTCTGTCTTCTGAATTACAACATAATGTTTTTCCTTGTTTGTCAAAAGAAACTTTTAATTAGCTCATGCATTTGATTTGTTCTTTGGCTGTTGCAGGTTTGGTTTCATACAAGTACAAATTTAAAGAATTATATAAAGTCATGCTGGAGTGGGCCTCTAATTCTCTGTATCAGAAGAGACTTAATTCTGCCTAACGGCTTCTGAAAAATGTGTGGCATTTTTAAGACCAGTGTCTTAAATCCCAAGAGGATGGGGCTCTTATCTCCTCTTAAGCAGCTTGTCTCAGCATTGTCAGACTCACTTGCTGGAGAAATCCTGCACAAGTGCACCTGACACCCCTTGCTGGAGGGTTTGCTAAATCTTCCAAACTGAAATTTGCAAGTAAAGGGACAGAACTTGGGCTGGAAGCCAGATGAGGGATTTCCCACTTCAGTCAGGTGGGCAAGAAAGGACACATCCTTCCTGGAGAAGAATCCCCTTTCCAATGATGGTGCTGCAGGGATATTTTAGTTCCTTGTGTGGATGTGCATGCAGAGGACCTTGAAGCTCATCATAGGCTATGCCCTACTGGTGTCCCTCTTTTTGGAGAGAGACTCTTGCAAGGGAACACCTTTTCAAAATAGGGTTCTATTGCATGAAAACATCCACAGAGGACCATCCGTGGGTTAATGACCGGTCTTATATTTTGGTCCTTGTTGGGGCATTTTTGAAGGACACTGAGTACCAAGGAAGCAGAGCTCTTTCCTACTTCAAGTGCTGTCCCCTGTTTTGACTGGCAAAGAGAGGGCCGAGGACTTACAAAAAACTCTGAGGATGCTCCAGCATTCTCCCTTTTGTGTGCTGTGTAAAGATGGAGCAGAAGAGAATACCCAGTGTATCCCCTGGAAACTGTGATAGCTCCTGTCAATCAGATGTCTACAGATTGGATCTCTGGGAATGCTGACTTTGTATGGGCAGAGTGATCGGTGAAGGCGTTTGGTATAGTACCACATGTGTTAATGTTGGCTGGCATCCCCTCTGTACCGTAAATATCCCTATTGGATAGTGGCACAATACTAATTCTTGCATGTGTTCATACCAATTTTACTTGCTTTTTCTAATCAAATATTTACAAACAATCCCATCGTACTCTCTGGCACCATGAGGCGGCTCTCTGAAGGAAACCATTAATTTTCTGCTGTACAGCATCAGTTGATTAGATACTTTGTGGAGAAAGAACTGATATGAAATCACAAAAATGAAAACAGCAATACTCCTGCCAAACACTGTAGCCTGTTGCTACATGTTGCTTTCATTCATCAGCTGTTTTTGTTTATTTGTCTGAAGCAATGTTAGTGAATGAATCTTATTGGAGAGTTACAGAGACTGTGAAGCAGTGCTCTGGAGCACAGGAGCTTGCCTTTCTTGCTGTCTTCTATCAGTATCCCTGTTCCCAACACCAGAGGTCAGCTTTCTACTGTTCATTTGAAGCTCTTTCTGCTCCAGCTGTGGCATCTAGCTATTACAAAATATAAGGAAACCAATGAGAAGATCTAACCCTTCCCTGGGCCAGACATAGCTTGCAAGAAGGGTAAAGGTAGAAATACTTGTGGGTTAGGTAATCTGTATTGCACTTCTCCCAGAAGAGCTAATTTCTAGTTGCCCTTCCCTTCCATCCTGAAGCTGCAGTTATCTGTTGTTTAGACTGACTTCAGAGCCAGAGGATGTGACAGCTCCTTCAGGGTGACCTGAGATTGCAGAGTGGGCAGGATCTCTGCCTGCCTGTTTTAGTTACTTACATTGTCTTCATTGCTGTCATGTCTGAGTTCTTTTCTGCCTTGAGAGTCTGTGTCTTCCCAGATGAGGTCAGGCAGTGCTGCTTTCCTTCTTAATGATAAATAAAACAGGTAAGGCACTCACAGAAGACAGCAAATACCCAGATCACGTGTTTATTTCGCGTCCTGTAGAGTGGGCCTAGAAATAGAAGGCTCTATTCCAGCCAGTGACTCTAGAGGCATTTTTTTTCAAATAGCTTATTCAACCTGGAGTGCTGCTTCTCCAGGCTTGTGCCATTGCACTGTGATTCTGTTCTGGAGAGTCCCTGACTTTTCCCAAGTATCCCATGCAAAGAGCAGGAAGCTAGCTAACTCAGCTGTCTTTGCTGACTGGCATCCACTCAGAGAGCTAGGTCACCAGTGGCTTTAGAGACCTGGTCCTCCTTAAACTTTTTTTAGGAATTGCTAAATAGTTTGATTCGTGTAATGTCACCATCAGTATCCTAAGATGGCAATGTCATTTAAAGTGACTGTTTTTTTCAGCCAGGTCAGCAAGCACAGGATCACTGGGGTGAGAACACAGAGCAGGGAAGAAAAAACAGCAGAGGGAAAGAGAAATCAGCGTTTTTATCAGCCGCCCATGGTTGGATTGTTTTGTGTCAGCCATGAAACTGGACTTGAAAATATTCTCCTATCTTGGTACACTCTGAGAAAGAAAACTTCCAGCTAAATCTGGAAGAGTGGTTGCAGAAAGGTGTCTAAGGAGGTCTGGCATGGGATGCTGGATGCATCCCATGAGAGTAGGAGGAGGGAGAAGGTGCTGCTTCTGTGTATGATGCTTCACTGAAATGTTGTATCCAGTTATTAATAGTTCAGTCTTCAAAGTGGATGTTAAAATTGAAAAATGTTCAGAGATGAGCCACAATATAACTTATGTTTGAAAACATTACCTTACAGTGAAATTCTTAAACAGTTCAGCTTGGCTTATTAAGGAGAAGATTAAACAGTGATTTGATTACTGTCCATTAGTTACTTGAAGGGAAAGGAAGGAGATATCTTACAGAACAAAACTCTTTCATCTTACTTTTTCATCTAGGACATAATCTAGCAACTGGAAGTAGAATTCAGGGATCTCAGAAAGTTGGAAATAAATTGAATTTTTAATGATGGAAGTAATTAACCATAGGAACAAATAAAGGATTTATTCATCACAACTATCTCTTTTGGCCTTAGAATTTACAAATCTGCATTGAACACATTCCATCATTAATTCTAGCAATATGTAAGTTACTTTATAAGCTCCTGAAGTTAGATAGCTTGTCATTATTCCTAGGGCAGAACGGTACAAAGAAATTGTAAAAGGCCCCATTAAAGACTTTTTCTTCAAAGACTTTTCTGTCTTTTGTTCTGGAGATGAGTGAGAATCATTTTTCAACAGAATGCATTAGTAAAAACCTGAGGGAAATCTATCTAATTTAATGTTTTCATTAGTTGAAACTTGCGAGACATTAAGAGTATTCTAAGCTTACCTTTGGTTTCTCGCTGATGCAAAGGAAACCCACGTATTCTACAGTGTAACGTTTTCCTCTGCTGATCCCTGCGTAGGGAACTCAATCATGGTTTTCAATTCTCCACTTCATGCTTGGTAATATTTGCTAGGCTGCCAAACTGCAGAATATACCCAGAAATATCTGGATGCTAACCTCCACTGAGTCATATGATAGATCACTTCAGGTTAAGATTATTTCAGGAATATTTGGAAAATTCTGACCATTGAAAAATAAGTGCATATCAAATTTGCAGTTTTTTTAAAATTTTAACATCAGAACAGTATGAAAAACTGGACATTTTGTGTGGTTTGGTTTTTTTTTTTAATTATTTTGCATGTTTGGTTCATGTGGATATCGCTTTGCTGTAGTATATGGGAGAGAGGATAAAAGTGAGTTTAGGACATTGTGAGATGAAGTCAGCTAGAGAAGGTAGGAAAAAAAGTATGTAGGGATGCTTAACTCTGTGTAAGTGAGGGATCAAAGTGGTGAATCAGTTAAGTAGCTTTGAGTTGTTTGATCCTTTTCACTTCTGTTTTCCTGGCTATAAGATAAGGAGAATACAACCTTCCTGTGTGAAGAATTTGAGGCTCACTCTGTTTGTAGGACTGGATAATCTAGACATCCTTAATTTTTCAACATTATCATGCTGGATTTAGAACACTGGTGAAATTTAGCAAATTGCTGCTGTTGGAAAAAGAGTCACCTGCAGTAAAAGAAAGGCAGCAGGTATTGCTCCAAGAGCTATTGCAAACTCATTCCGTCCTGAGTTATTCCTATCATATTCCTCCAGGCATGAGAGAGCTGGCTGGGATTCATTGGCATTCTCCAGCTTCTCCCATCAAGTGGTGCCTGATGAAGTGTTTTTCACCACTGCATAAGAGATCTTCATAGAGGGACAGTTGTATCAGCTCTTTTATTTTTGGTGAGTTCTTAAAAGAGAAGCCATCACTCAAGATGCTGATACTGATACCCACCTTGGCTCACAAGTGACAGGAGATTGATGCTCTGGAGCAGAACATCCTTTCTAGATGCTATGCAGTCCCAGGCTTCTTCCTCTGCTGCAGAGGTGCTGGAGGGAAGACTGATTGCCCAACAGCAGCCTGGCTGGTTGAGACAGGAGATAATGGAGAGATAAACTGCCCTTTAACTCCCATAGCAAATCCATGCATTGGCTTGAGTCTGATTCGGCTTATCAGAGCTGGGAACCTGTGAAGTTGGCTGTCACTAGAGAGAGGTGGAATTTCTTCTTTTGTAGATAAATACCTGATGGAGGGGAATGACAAAAGCAGAGACAGACTCTCCTCAGTGGTATCAAGTGAAAAGCAAAAGACAATGGACGTGAGGTGAGATAGATAAAAGTTCCTTTAAAGTAAGACAGAACTTCTTTACAGTGAGGGTGGTTGAGCAATGGAACAGTATTTCCACAGGTTTGAGCAGCTGTGGAGCTATGCCCTTGGAGATATTAAAAACCTGACAGCACAGTCTTGGGCATCATGCTCTCACTGAACCTGCTTTAGGCAAGGGGGATTGGATGTGATGTTCTCCAGAGGTGCCTTCCATTCTCAGCTATCCTGTGATTCTGTGATTATTTTCTTTCTTTTTCATCTTTTATCCATCACATATAAGTGTAAGCCAAAATTTGGCCCACAGTTTGCATGGGTACTTGGTGCTTTATGTGAGCCTTTTGGACCAGTTCCATTCCCTAGTAACAGCTAGTTGCTGTTTGGAAGTTTTACTCTGAAGGATTCTCTCTCCTTTTACCATAACTGCCTTTTCCCCCCTGACCTTATTATTTGATCAAAGGACTGAAAGCTATTGCTTTATTGCAGTACACACTGTGAATGGGTGTTATTCAGGCTTCCTGGGGGTGAGGAAGGCCAAGGCGAAGCTGGAACTGAACCTGGCAAGGTGTGCAAAGGATAACAAGGAAGGGCTTCTACAGGTGTGTTAACCAGAAAAGGAGGGTCAAAGACTGTGCAACCCCTGATAAACAATGTTGGAAAACTGGTATCAATGGATGAGGAGAAGGCTGAAGCAAAAAGATTGCTGTATACCTCAGCCTTCAATGGCAACTTCTCTTCCCTCACTTCTCAAGTGTATGGACAGCAGGATGGGGACTGGGGGAGCAAAGTGCCTCCCACTGTAAGAGAAGATCAAGTTCATGACCACCTGGGGAACCTGAATGTACGTAAGTCTATGGGACTCCATGAGATGCATCCCAGAGTCTTGAGGAATATACAAAGAAGAATGCTGAAAAATACTGTATAAATTTAATGTTCACTAGCTGACTGCACAGAGAAATGGGAAGAGGTCCATTAGGGACCTGGGAGATGCTTAACCACAAATTATCAGGGGCCTAGGCAGTCCTCTAGAAGAAATATCAATGGTCTTATGGCCTGTTTTTATACACTTCCCATAGCATTTGAAGTTAACCACTGCTGCAAATGGGCTAGGGGCAGGTGTCGGAGCTGTAATGGCTGCTGTTAATTTTCATGGTGGATGCCTGTGCAAAATTGACTTCAGGGTGGCCTGTGTGTGTGACTTTGCTTCTTCCTTGCTCCTCTATCAAATCTGGGTCTTCTGCCAAATGTCTTCAAAAATGTTCTCAAAGCTGCTGTATCATTTCTCATTGTTTCCTCCATGGTCTGAGCTGTACATGTCCATCTCATCAAGCATCATCTGTCTGCTTCCAAGAGGCCATAGCACATTCATAAACTTCCCTGTCCTTTAGTTACGGAATACATAAGCATCTCCTGCAGTGTGCATCTGCCTCATTGCTCAGGAATACTGAGATGCTGGCAACCTGGTTTGTTTGCAGGCTGCTGTGATTATCCAAGGGCAGCAATTTGTAGATGTCCATTTGTGGCGTCATCCTGGGCATTGCTAAACGATGCGTGCCACCTGGAAGCCCACACTTGGCCACTTGATGGCACTCTTAAATGTTTAGTTCGTTGTGAATGCTCTCAAGTATGCCAGTTTGTTAAGAGAGGGATAGGGGAAGGATTATGTAGTGAAATAATATCAAAATTGGAGCTTACGTCAATGAAAACAAGAAAGGCAGGAGCAAAAATTTAGCTGATTGAGCCAACTGCTGAGGGTCAAAACAGAAATGCATTCCCAAAAACAACAAGGAGTGTTGCTTTTGACATTACTGATATACAGCACTTTTATAACTCGCATCAGACACCCTTTTCCTCACTCATCAGTGATGTATATCCTCAGAAGAGAGGATATGAAATACAAAAGAGTGAGAAATATGGAGAAGAAAGGACTGAGAACACAGTGGCTGGTCATGACAAAGCAGGGTCTGGTATACAAATCTCCCCATTGCTTGTCTTGTGCCTTTATCGTACAAGATAAATCATAGAATGGTTTTGGCTGTAAGAGACCTTAAAGATTGTCTTGTCCCAACACCCCTGCCAAGGATAGGAACACCTTGCTCTAGACTAGGTTGATCAGAGCCCCATCCAACCTGGCCTTGAGCACTTCCAGGGATGGGACATCTACAACTTCTCTGGGCAACCTGTGCCAGGGCCTCACTACCCACACAGTAAAGAATTTCTTCCTAATATCTTATCTCAACCTACACTCTTTCAGTTTGAATCCATTCCCGCTTGTCCTGTCACTGCACACCCTTGTAAAAAGTCTCTGCTGTTCTTCCTTGTAGGTTCCCTTAAGGTACTGGAAGGCCACAGTTAGGTCATCCCAGAGCCTTCACTTCTCCCGGCTGAACAATCCCAGCTCTCTCAGCCTTTCCTTGTAGGAGAGATGCTCCATTCTTGTGATTATCTTTGTGGCCTCCTCTGGACTCATTCCAGCAGGTTGATGTCCTTCCTGTGCTGAGGACCCCAGAACTCGACACAGCACTGCAGGTGGGATCTCACCAGAATAGAAGGGCAGAATCCCCTCTCTCCACCTGAAGTTTGCATTCATAACATACAGGCGGTTACACCATTACTATTTACATTGTAAGACCATGCCCTTTTGAATATCTTATTTAAAGAAGAAAATTTAAAAAATAATTCTAGTGAGGGCTAGTCTCATAATGCAAAACCCTTTCTGATCAGAATGAGAAAACTCTGGTTTTACCTAGAGCATTACAAACTCTTTTTGCAGTGCTGATCTCCTCATCTTTATCTAAACCAAGGGGGAGCTGAGCTGGAAGCCAGATCCTCCTGCTCTTTTCACGAAGGTGCTACATAGTTTCATCCCGTTCTCCCTCGTTCTTCTTTGCTTCTAAGCCTCTTGCTCTTGCAGGCACTGACAAACAGCACATGGTTCTAGGTGTTTCCTAAATACTAACTTTTGTTGCCCTCAGTTGACTGTGGTTTCTCTTGTATTACTTTGCCAGACTGTAATTTAGAGTAAGATGCAAACATACCTGACAGCTCGTTTCCTTAAAAGCTGTTTATATCTATCCATCTGTGCTTCCGAGATTTGTGTCTTGCCTCTGACATGTGTGGAGCCCACAGTAGTTATTAGGACTGTGGCGCAGCCTCAGGACATGTATAAATTACAGCTTGCCTTGCCATCTGACAATTTTGTCTTCTCTAAAAAGTCCAAAAGACTTAGAAATTCTAGTTTTGTACCTCTGCTATCCAAACTGCTAGTTCTGTGCTTCCTAGAAGTCCCAGCTAAAAATATTAACTGGATCAGGAGTAGCAGGAATTAGTCAAGCAGCTGGTGAAAGGTGTCAAACAGAATGCTAAATTTGGCATTCAAGCATCTGAATCAGCTATAAGCCAAAATGATCTATGGTTTGCCTCCTCTGCTCTGGTGGACTTGCTCAGCCTTTGCAGATCTTGCAGTATCAACACTGCTAACTGGATGGTACATATTTCCTTGGGGTAGGAAGTGCCTGTGCTCTCACAGTTCAGGCCAGTGCAAGGTGGTCTTGACGGGGGGGGGTTCAACTTCCACTGACAAATGTAAGAAAATAAATGCTGTTGGAATTATCATCTGAGATAGTGTCTCAGAAGGGGTGCTGTTGGGGTGTGTAGTGGCCCTGCAGCTAGGCATTGTTTTCCTTGGTCCTCTGGATGGGAATGTAAACTCACAGCAGATGAAATGTGTGACTGATGAAAAGGCAGGTGAAGTTGTAAATCATGCTGGGAACAGAGCTGTCGTACAGAATGATTAATCTTGTGGTAAGCTGGAATTATTCAAACCAAATGCATTTTAATGCAGCCAAATATAACATTATACCTCTCTAGACAAGGAAGAGTGCTGTGTTTTGGAAGGCAGCATCTCTAAAAAAGATAAAAGAAAAAAGAAAAAAAGAAAAACCTCTCACTTTTGTGAACAAGTAAGAAATTTGAGTTCTCAGTGTGATATCTTGGCAAGGAGGCTGAACATGATTCTGGTGTGCAAACAGGGAATCCTGAGTAGCAGTAGAGATATGATTTGAGCATTAGTGAGACCGATACTGGAATATTACATTTGGTTCCAGAGCCAACATTTTTCAAAGCGTGCAGAAAAATGTAGATAGTTCAGAAAGCGTCTCAAGTTGATTAAACAGTTGGAGAGGATGCCCTAAAAGTGGAGAGAGGACAACATTCCATTGAAATTTGGACTGGAAATGATTTTTGTCTGGCCCTAACATAAGTCCTAGTCATGTGATATCCTTCACAAATCTCTGGAAAGTTTCTTAATACTCTACTCTTCTCCACATCATTTTGAGAAGTGGCTTTCTCTTTGCAGATGGGAAGACAGTGCCTTTGGCTGGTGTGGCAAAGCTCGCATTGGTTTCTCGCTTTTTGCTGAGCAGCCCTCTCTATGCAGTGCTGGTGAAAATAAATGGGATTTTTGAGTTCAGGGTGTGATGGTTATCAAAAGTATGCTGAAAGGTAACTAGTATTCAGTTTTAAGGTATCTTAATGAAGAGAAATACCAGACATGAAAGAAGTCTTTTATTCAGTCAAGGTAGGCATAGTGAGAATTAGCAGTGAAAAGCCAAGTAGGTCAAATAAGGAATTATGTGCACTTTTTAAATCACTCAAAGTGATCAAATGTTGAAACAAACTGCAAAATGAAACAGTGGCTTCTCTGTCTTTTGAGATCTTCAAATGAAATATGCATATACTTGCCAAAACCAAGTTATCAGGCTCAAAACAGGATATGCCAGTAACATTTTTGAGCTGTGAAGTAGAGGAGGCCACGCCTTCTGGCCTTGAGCTATGAAGCAGTGAATTCTCAAAACATTTTCTTTTCTGGGAAGGGACTGTTTTGAAAGTTCAATGGAAGTCTTTTTCCTGCCCACAGTATGGTTTACAGCCAGATCCATAGTGATCTGGGACATATCAACACAACAGGATACTTGAGAACTTCTGGGCATTTTAGGTGATAGGAACAGAATGAGCACCAGTGATACTGGTTTAAATTTATCAGGAATCCTGCGATGGGGTCTTCTTGAGCTGTGAAGTCCCAGCTCCGTTCCCTGTTATTCTAGCTTGCTGTGGTGTCTTTGGCAGTCCCCTCCACTGCCTTTTCTCATTCTGTAAAAAAAAGTGCTGCATATACAGGCTTAAAGCACTCTGAAGTGCTATAAAACTTCCAGTTATTACTTTACTCCTCAAGAGCCTTTGAAACAACATTCAGCACATGCCCAAACTCTCTGGGCGCTTGGAAAGATTTGTTCTTTCCTTGATTTTTCGGAGCTATTGGCACACAGTTAAGCTCGAAGTGCCAGCTGTTTCCTTTCTTGCAGCACACCAATTCTGCGACTGCAGCAAAGTGTGGAATTGGCAGAGCTATTTAAATAAGCCTTTAAATTAGGAGAGAGTCTTGCAAGTGAAAGAGCAGTGCAAGCTCACCCAGGTTGTTTCACAGCAGGTTAGATTAGCTGGTGCTCAGTGCCCTGCGCACAGGGTTTGCTCAATGATAGAAAAAAAAATGTATTGAAAAGTCACTAATTTGTGACTTGCTAAGTCTATGCCATGGAGATGGAAGCACAGGAATATTCTTAGATTGTGCTCAGGGTTTGGTAGACCTTCAATTTGCTTGGAGAAGTTTGCTGATCTTTTTTGTCCTCTAAATATCTGACAGACAAATAAGTAGCTGAGGCTACCAAAATTTTTGTCTTTGAAGCTAATCTCTCCTCCCCAGAGGAGATTGTCTAACCAAATGTAGAGCACAACCAGCTTGGCTTCCAAGAAATTCAAGCCTAAAGGATAGAGCCCCAGCCAGCCAGCTCATCAAAACAGAGCATATCTGGGAAAGGAGAGTAGATATGCTTGTGTAGCTGTGATGGTCAGAAACAATCAGCTGTTCACAAATGTATCTCTCCATCTTTTTCTTTTTCTTTTTTTTAATCAGATAGACTCCTGGAAGAGACAGGACTGATTTTAGACAGCAGTAGCTCTTTTTAGCATGGTGATATCTTGTTCCAAGTGATATCAGCGAGACAGCTGGCAGACTTGATTTATAGAAAGCCGTGTATCACAGGATCGAAGATATAAGGCTGCAGTGTTTTGGGTTTTAAATCCTCCAAAGAGAAGGTAATTTGCCAGTTCATCATGCAAGAAACTGGAGCACTGGCTTCTCGGGTAGTAAAAATACCTACTTTAACTCATGACTGTGGAGGATCCCCACACTGAGATTTATTATGTGAATGCAGGATTTATCCTCTAAATTGAGGATACCGATGTGTTGAGCATACCGGTTCAGCCACTGAGCATTTTGGAGGAAATCGAGGAAAACCACATATCTCTCATGGCTTTGTTGGTGAACCAAGAGGGAAAGATGTAAATAAAATTAAAACCAAAAAACGAAAAAATGATATACACCTCCAGCAAACAAAATACTTTGGTCTGATATTGAACATTTGCTGGTTCTTTTAAATTCTAATTAAAAGAAATAATATAAATGGAAAATCTGTTATAACAGACAGTCAGTAAGCATCAGAACAAAAGATTTAGATGCTTTTTAGATTTTTGTTTCGCATGAGCTAGTTGGTGATATCACAATGATATTCTGGGATACTTTCCTACCACTAAGTCAGTATTTTTTGAAAAAGATTTGGGGTGAATGTGTCCAGCTTTAAATGCAAATGCAGAGGAACATTTTAGACAGTGTCAATAGTTGGTTTGAAATCTATTTCTGTTTGCAGGAGATACTTACAATCTCAGTTCTCCACGCTGAGACCAGTAGCAGGAGCCTATTCACTCTCCTCTTCTTGCTGTGCTGCCTTTTGTCCTCCTGTAGAGAACAAGCCCTGCTGGCACTGATTATCCGAAAAACTGCCTAATATCTCTAATATCTCCAGCTCTTGTACCTCAGGAAAAAAAAGGCAGTTTGCACTTTGTGGGTCTGCATGGGGCATCACAGTACATGCTGGTGCATCCATGTGGTGCAGAGCAGCTGTCTCTGAAGCTGCTGCTTTCACTTCCAGCAGTGGAATCACCATTGTCATCTCTTGGGTCTGTCCCCTTTGCTTGACAGTGTGCTCCATGGTATTCTAACATTGATTCACTGAGCTACCTGTATGCCAAGAGACTGACTACACAGGATGTTTGGACACAGTGAAGTGCTAGTTTTTACTGAAAACCAAAAACCTTTCTCTTGATGATGCCACTCTTCAAAGCTATACCACAGATGTGCTGCTGTGAGTATGTGCTGTCCCTGCCATTCTGGAACACTGAATATCACTAATGAAAAAAGCTATTTTTATTTATTTATTAAAGAACGTGTATGACGTGTACGTAACCGTTTAGTATTCTGGGTGAGAACTCACCCTTTGTTAAAATGGATTTATCTGCCTATTCCAGAAGGTTTTACTGGGGTTTATGCAACTTGTTTCAGTGTTAATTGTGGAGTTTTCTCCTCATGTTGCCTTTCATGAGGAATAGGCTGTATTTTAGCAATCGTTCAGACTTATGTGTGGTGTTCACACATCTGTGCTTTAACCCACATCCATGATATTTCATAACATAATAATAACATAATGAGTAGGATGCAGCTCCTGTATTAAGGTGGTTTACCAAGTCAGTGGTGGTTATTACAGTCAGTGGAGCATAGGGAGTAAATCAGGAGATTTACTCGCCTTTGAAGTGAATTTTCTGCATTCAGTGAAGTGGATTGATTGATCTCTACTGATGATGGCAGGAGCTTGGACTCTGAGTGTACAGGCAGCCACACATAGACCTGCATTTGGGTGTTGTAATCTGCAAAGTGTTTCATTCTCCCAGAGCTTTTTCCCAAAGCTTTGCTCTTCCCTTGCCAGGCTAACCTCCAGGTGGAAGTTGCTTCAGTTGGTGAACCTGCTGGGCTATTTCAGCTGATAAAGGCCTGCTCTATCACCTTTAATTGAAGAATGTGGCTGGCCTATGTTCCTGTCAGATCACTGGGGAGAGAACAGCCTCCAAAACCCAATTCAGATCTTTGGTGGCTGAATTACCCTCTGAGGAGGTGTCTCTTCTGCTGTCTGTACAGGGTGATGGGGGACAGCTCTCCAAGGCTCCCTGGCACAGTGCTAACAAATAGAAAATGAATGTGCTACACAGACTTTTTGAAAACATACCTGACTGGTCAGCACACTCCAGGAGAAATAAGATCATGAAACAGATTGGATTCAAAGGCTGATTTGACTTCATAGTCCATTCTGCTCTGAGTCACTCCAGGTGGTCATTTCCACAGCCTTCCCAAGTGTTTTTGCTCCTGAGGAGAGAATGGATTCATCCTTATTGTGGATGGACCTCAACTAAATACCAGTTCAGTGACATTACTTGGCTAAGAACAAAGACAATTCCGTGAATTAAAAGAACTGGGCAAATCTCTGATGGAGAAAACACGTTCAGCTAGAATTCTAGGAATAAGCTTCCCCTCATCAAAAAAAAAAAAAAAAGTTTAAATTGTTATTTGGGTTCAGATATGTTTAAAGTAATGCCAGTTTTGGAATCTTACCTTTCTGCCCAATGAAGAAGCCATTTCCCTCATCTAATACCAGCATGAAGAGACCTGTGAACAGAGAATATTTCCACAATCAAATACAAAGCAGCAGTTCTATTGGTATGTGTTTCTTTGCTGGTTCTTTGAATGTTCTCTCTATGTGGCCCTGATAAATTTGACGTACACAAAGTCTCTATCAGCATGCTGATTTGGGATCAGCTTACTGCTAAGGAGAGTTTTCTAAAGTTAATGTTATCTCAGGAGTACACATTTGCCAAGTCCTAATCCTGCAGATTGCACAAAATGTGAAGAGACGTAGGAAGCATTTTTAAAAGAAGAGGACTGTTCTGGAAATAGGATATATACGGAGTACTTGTAGCACAGAAAGCAGAATTTATTTCCCATATACTGAGTGCCTGCGGGCATTGCCAGTAATAAAAAGCACTAGATGGCTAGGATACTCTCAGAGACAGCATTGTTTTCATAGATTAGGAAAGTTCCTTCTTTGTTTCTGGAGAGCTTATCTACATCGACAGCTTTTCTTCCCCTTTCAGAGAATTTGGAAATTGTTTTTTACATCACCAAAAAACCCTGAGAATTGCAGAGGCAGCCAGGGCATGATAAGTAAAAAACACAAAAGAAAGATGGTCCTACTGAGAATAGGGAGAGCTAATTTTAGCAGTGCAAAGGAAAGGTGAAAGTAAATAGAAAAGAGAATGGAAAGTCTTGCCAAAAAGGAGTTTCTGTGCCAAACAAGGAGATGTTGGACATCAACAGAAATTAAAGCAGTTGTGATTTGTATATTGTCCACTTAACGAGTAATGGCAATGGATATGATGCTTTACAGGTACTTTAATGAAATGCTTTTCTTTGAAAAAGCAATGGAGACTGAAATATCAAATATTGCCAATACAGAAACTGAAATGACACTATCCTTGGTTCAACCTGTATGTCTGCAACGTTAGTGGAATCCTTAGTGGGAGTGATATATCAACGGTATAAAGGATGTTCAGATGTAGGCACACCGGTGTGACCATTTGGTCCTGTGACTGATGCCCTTCCCACATAACTGTGCATTCAGGGGTTTTAGGCATAACTGGGTGCTGTCAGATTGTATGTTTCAATAGCTGGAAACTGATTTAACATCTCCTTGTTTAGATGACTTCATGAAGCAGGGCCATGGCATGGTCCTGCTCTACACCCTGAAGAACCCCTCCTTCCCAGAGTACATCTTCAGCAGCGACAGTGGCGTCATGTGCCTGGACTTCAACAGTGAGCACCCCCACCTCATAGCAGTGGGCTTCTATGATGGCAATGTGGCCATCTACAACCTGAGGAAGGAAACCTCCCAGCCCAGCTACAAGAGCAGTGCTGAGTCAGGAAAGCACTCAGGGCCAGTGTGGCAGGTAAGGCTGCTTTTCCTTTCCTCTAAATGGGCTTTAAATAGGACTGAGTTTGGGCACAGCTGGAAAAGAGCTGTATGGAGAAAGGTGTTTTAATATATGCATTTCTGGTTGATTATTAAGTTCTTTTTTCAAACTAATTTTGCAATATGCAGAAAAGTAAAGCAACTGCATGAATCCTTGGTTCCCAACAGAAACTAAGCATGGGAACAAAAGTTTGCTATAAACAATTATTTTCTTAGTTTTTATTATTATGAATTACTTCTTTTTGGAGAAGAGCTGTATCGTATATACCAGCATGCAATGCTATTTATGTTCCAAATAGAAAATCGCAGGGCAGCAAGTCATAAGCTGTGTATAAAACAAGTATATCAGCTCTAAAAGAGACCTGTTGGGCACAATAAATCCAGGGGCAGCTGCCTGTGGAACTGGCTGCCAGTATGATTCAGGACACACTACCTTGTAGTTGACCTTGTAATTGATCCTGAAGTACTCTAGTGAATTAAGAATTGTGATGTGCAGGTAATGCTCTTAAAGTAATGCCACTCTGGTGTCTGTCACAAAGAGCCACCAGATGGATGGTGCTGTGAAAGATCAGGGTGAATATGCTCCTATATCCAGCTAACTTTACAGTTATGCCTACGATGTAATCTGAGCCCAGATTGAAGCACTGTAGGTTATATGTGCTTCTGATCTCATTTATAGCAGCAGAATTGTGGCAGCATCTATTTCAACATGGTCTGTATAAGCCCGTTGAGGTGCAGAGGTGTGTATTTGATTTGCCAGCCTGGGCTACAGGTGTTGCTGCTGTAACTATTGCTGCCACCTGATTTAGGCTGGCTAATACAGTCACGTGTCAATGTCCCTTGTACTTTGGCACATGCTGTGTGTGGATTGTCCCCCAGTCATGGCTTCTTATTATTGCATCTTCCAATATAAGTCCAAGAAATCAAGGTAACCTGATGGAAACTGCAGATGAATGTGGAATATGCCAAGAGCAAGACCTGTGCTTGCTATAAACAGTTTGTGCAAATGTAACATTTCAGAGAAGGCCTGAATTTTATATTTCCTGCTTGTCTGTCCAAAGCTTTTTCTCTAGCAAATAATTACATCTCTTCTTCCAGGTTAACACTGTACCCCAGCCACAGGCTGTTATTGTAATACAGTGTGTCAGGCATGCACATACACACACACACACAGAGAAAACTCCGAGCTTCTCCCACTGCCATTTAGGCTTCCAGAAAAGCCTGGCCAAATAATAAGTCCTATGTGCAGTTTTTTATGGCCTTACTGCAGCATGCTATGGGAGGTCGCAGTTGTTACTGCACACTATAGATGCCAGAATTCCATATCATTTGTGCCCCAGATGGAATTGGGAAGGACAGGGTAAACTTAAGGGCTGTTATTAGCAGCCTCATCCCTGCAGACTAGAAGCAGATACATTCAGGAGTGGAGGCAGCCTGTATGGGGTATTTAGAGGTAGGTTTGTGTGTGCCACTTGGCAGCAATGTGGCTCAGAAGTGAAAAAAATCATCAGGCACTCTAGGAAGATACCACTGAAAAGGACAGAAAATACATCATGGATAGGGACAGGTGTAGCTATGAGTAGGCTGTAGTCCCTGCTTTTTTATTTTGCAGATTGAGTGCTAAGAATAATTATTCTGAGTTTTCTCCTGCAATAAGAAAATGCCTCTGAGCAACCTGGCCTAGTGGAAGTCATTCCTGCCCATGGCAGGGAGTTGGAACAAGATGGCCTTTAAGGTCCCTTCCAATCCAAACTGTTCTGTGATTAAAGTACCAATATTTTTACTAAACTTTAGGATTTTTTACTTGCTACAAAACTTAGTGAGCAAAGTTAGTAATTAGGTGATTGTACAGCAATCCAGAGAGCTTGTACCTCTGTTGGAAAGATCTGAAATGTAAGCATTTGTCAATATAAGCCAAAATATTTAGAAAAGGTTTTTGCTCCATTTGATGGGAGGAAAATCAACACAGACTATCTGTTAGGGTGAGACATTGGATTGTTATTCCTCATTCAGCATTAAATGATTCCAGAAAGTGATGCCTTGTTTCTCATATTTAGCTCACCAACATCCCAACTAATCTGAAGCCTGGTCTTTGTCTAGATCCTGGACCTCACTTTTGTAGAAAAAGTGAACAAAGTAGAAAAGTAACAAAATTCTCCCAAACAATTAGCTTTTGTTCTCTGGACTGCCTGGCTTCTTCCTTTAGAAACAATACGGCCCTTTCACAATGGAAGCAAAATGGGAAGTGAGTAAAGCAGACTGACAGCTCTTTTCTTGTGCTGCTTCATCTTCAGTGACTTAGTAATATCTCAGTACATTTGCATAAAACAAAGCTGATGTAATATCGCCCATTATGAACAGCAAAACAAAATAATACGCATTTTCTAATTCTGTTACCTAAGAAAGTGTTTCTCTGCCTAATACCACTTTTAAAGAGTGTATACCTATTTTTAAAGAGTGTAACAATGGTTTCTTTTGGATTTGGCAATTGTCTTCTATATTAAGTGCTACTGCATTGTGAATAATGGAAAATTCTGGCTTGTTTTAAATTACACATTTCTAATTGCTTGCTACTGATCGATGAGCATCCAAATCCAGAAGGGAATAAACACGTTCATAGACATGTGAATGTGTATGCCTGCAGTGCAGTGTGCATAATGCTGTGCATAACCTTAGGTCTTACAGCAGCACAGAACTAGAAATGGTCTCCAGGTCAATGAATTCAGGCCTCTGCCTTTGAATATAAACACCAGCTGAAAAAGAGTCACCTCCTGTGAAACTGTGTCAAAACTGTCATGTTCTGCTGGGAAAAAGCCTATGTGCTGTTAAACTAAACCCTACTTTAATCAACATAATGCTCAAATAGTCAGCAAAATCCTCACACTCCCATCATCTCTGAGTAAGCCTACAAAGCAAGTTCCTGGTCAGTGTATTTTTCTGAGCCAATGGCTCACATCCCAGGGTTAATGAAGGTGCCAAAGTGGAACAACTGGATTAGACTTTGGCACCCAGAGCCCACAAGAGCAGTATCCTCTGGGAAGAAATGAAACCGTGCTGGGAAGGGGCTGTCAGCATGGAGCCTCTCCCCTTTCTAGCTTTGGAATTTGTTCTTACTTTCTCCTTTCTTTTTTAAAAAAAGATTATGATTAGGGTTTATTTACAGCTGAGAAGACTGCTTTTTCTCGTACCTTTCTACATTTTAGGTTTGAAGCATTTGAAAGCTGCAGCAGGTCAGAAACAGGGATTGATAACTGAAACTATCTGCAGTGTCAACGTTTCTGTTGTTCAGTCTCCCTCCTAAAACACATCTTTTTTGACAAATTTGTTTTCAATCTGTGCTTCTAGTTCACTTTCACATCAAGTCAAAGGACGTTATTTCTGCTTGCTGCTGGGCTTGTACAGAGCCAGCACTGCTACAGAGGGTTAGAAATAATTATTTTTTTACTTGCTTACCATCAGAGTTACTGACTAAATTGTCACTGCAGAGTGTTGACCCTAAGATCTGCAAAGGGAACATTTCTTTTGGCTGTGCTTAAAGCAAATCTCTGCAGTCACAGCGTGGTTTGGAATTGCTATGGAGAGATCACTGGTTAGAAAAGCACCTTTGTTCATTTTTAATTTACTGAAGCTGATTTGACCTCCCTGAGGAGCCGATGCCATGGAGCTTCAGATGGCATCCTGAGAGAATTATTTTCTGCCTTATTTTCATGTATGGGAAGAGAAAAGGCTGGCCACTGCTGGCTAATTCTTCACCAAATGCAACTCAGGTTAGATGTGATGCTCATGGTTTGAACAAAAAGGACAAAGCAGGATGGTAGTAGCCTGCAAACTGCAAAAGGAAACTAAAAGAAGTGTCAGCTTGCAGAATAGTTTCCCAGTAGAATTTACAGAAGTCCCATCTCAAATGTAAGCCAGGTAAACACACCTGAAACTTGCTCGCTAGAGTTTGCCGTATAATTGTGTGATCCCTTCTTCATCTCTACTTTCTATGTTCCAATCTAAGTCCCTAAATAAGTCTACACTGAACTTTAGCAAGTTCTGAAACCACCTCAGACACACTGAAGTCTTGTTTTGCTGATGGAGTAGATGAAAATCCCTTTAAAGTCAGCATGGCTTGCTGCTGCACACAGCTGCACAAAAAAGCCCTTTCTGGGAAGATGATCGTATTTGCTGCACTTAGGAGAAAAAAAAGCATTTTGTTTGTAATCCACAGTCACACCAGCACATTGTTTCATTTCTGATGACGGGCATTCTCCTAAATCTGTCATCTGCAGTCAGACAAACAGATTTTGCAGCTTGCATTGCCTCTGAGATGTTACTGCTTCACATAATATTTTGTTTCTTTGGCTTCAGGCAAACAAGTTGTTTGATGCAAAGGAAATAAAAGAAAAATATAAGACAGAAGGTTGCTATCAAGGTCAGAATAAAGATCAGCTGTCTCAGAACAGCCTCAACACCCTTCCTGTTGCCTTCACTGCTAAGAAGCACAAAATAGGTGTTTGCTGGGGGTAGTTCAGTGAAAAAATTCTCATTCAGGTCTGTGAGGGTACTGCTACTGGATAACTCTAGAGGAGAAACAGAAATCTGGAGAAGAAAAGAAAGCAATAGAGACCTGAAATCAAGGAGGCTGGACCCAAGATAGGGATGAGGAGCATCAGGATGTGGGCTGGCAAGTGGGAGAATGTAACCTGAAAGGAAAATAGAACATAAACCTGATGGTGAGAATCATTTAACACCAAACTTCTACAGTATTGCAAGACAATTTTGTGTCTCTTATAGTAGGTCAGTGCAATATTTGCACAGGGGGCCTTTCTCTTCAGCTCCAGCTTTCTACTACATTTTTCGTGCTACCAGCCCTGCCTTGCATATCTGGCCCAGTGCAAACAGGGGAAAAAGTCTAATTAACTTCTGACATCCCAGGAATAAAAGAGGCCACTGTATCCTCACCAGAGAGGTCACTTCACTCATTCTGTGCTTGCACAGAAGTACAGAGGAGTGGGAAAGGCAGCCATGGTCCAGCCAACATGCATTTGGGGTCTGGAGCTCTCAATCCGTCAGAGGCTTCCTTGTTGGAGCAGTCCTTAGCTGCAGGCCTGTTCCCTACAGTCAGTTCTGCATCCACTAACAGGAGGAGCAGGAGTTGTACCAGTCTGCTGAGGACCCGACACCACATCCCTTGCAGAAGCACCATGAGTCACTTAGTGGCCAACGCACCTGTCATGTCCTCAGCCTCTCCTGGAGGGAACTGGGCAGGAAGGGCTGTGCTTGGGAAGAGTTGCTATATGCTTGTGATAGAAATCAAGGTTAAGATCAGCAGCCTTCTGGTTGTCCCTTGTTAATGGGAGAGCTCACTACAGACACACAGACACAGCCCTGCTGGAGGAAATCCTGTCTCCCATGGAGTTAAGTTTTTCTGTTTTGTGGAAAGGCTCTGCGGGGTCCCAGAAATTCACACAGAAGCTTTGGGCTCATTTAGGCATGGTGGAGGTGCTGGAAATTGCAAGGCACTCCTGTGGCAGAAATGGTGGATAAAGCCTTTTGCAGCATGTTTGTATGTTGTTCAAAGAGTTTGGACACTTTTCAAACCACTCTAAGGTTCGGCAAGGTAAGTGTCCAAATGTCTTTCGCAATAATGAATAAAATCCTTGATCCTTTAACTTTGATGGTGTGTTTTTGAGATGGTATCTAATTGTATCTTCTGGAGATTCATTTTCTGTAACTGATTGTTTTTAAATTGTTCCTTGGATGTGGATTCTTGTGGGTTAGAAATTGTCTTGCAAAGCATCCCTCGCAGGTCATGTAATGTTTGTCTAAAAATGAACTCTTTCTGCTTGGATGCTGTATTTCTCTCTGTACTTCATGCAGATGCTGAACCTTCTGCTCTCACTGTTCCTTGCTCAGTAGATTCTCCTCTTGTAACGTGTTGCTATTCTCCCTTCTCTTCCTTTTACTTAAGATCCAAACCATCCTATTTTGGGTTTTCAGGTTGTTTATTTCTTTTCTGGTGTCTGCAAGCAAAATATAAGAAATTTTCCATGCCCTTTAATTGCACTGATGCTAGTTTGTGGAGAAAACTTCACTTGTAAAATTTAAAAGTTCATGAAAGCCTTGGAATGTTGGAAAATGTTAGCCTGAGATTTAAAATAGCAGAGAAGTTGTAATGCATTTGTTTGGTTGCTTGGATCTTTGAATCCTGTTCTACTGCTTTATAGTGTATATAAATACACTGATGGGTCTTAATGGCTCCAATACAGCCTGAGACAACACAGTGCTGCTCTGAAGAGGATGAAATAAAGATAAGAGAGTGATAATGGCAGAGCGAGAGAGAAGCTGAACAGAGATGGTGCAGGCAAGGTCACTTTGACACATAGCGAGATGTAGGGAGCTGGGGCTGGTGATGGCTCCCACCCTACTCCCATCCCTGGGGCCATGGGGAGCTGCCATAGCTTGATGTAGTGCCCAGGACTCTCAGCACCCAACAGGCCCCAGGGCTGTCTTTCCCAATCCCTGCTGATCCTGTGGTGATGAGAACCTTCTGTCAGATGCTGTCTCTGTTTTAGCACCATCAGATAACTTGGGAGTTTGGATGTCAACCTGTCTGCTGTGTGTGTCTGGTTTTCCTGCACATGGAGCAGGAAACTTCATATTTTGTCTGTAAATTGGAAATTTTGCTCTGTGAGCACAGTCAGAATTGAAACCAAGAGCTGTGAATTGCAGCTGGTCAAATACCCCTGAGCTTTGTTGGCCTCTGGCACCCGTCATTCAGCTGCGTGTTGTGTCTGACATGGGAACATGGCTCCTAATGGGACAGACAGGTGACAGTCTAATGCCTGGTTCCTCTCTCCTTGGCTGTTAACATGCCAGACTAATAAATACACTGGGAAGTGCTGCGAGAGGAATAAGCAAGCAGATTCCTGTTGCAACGCTGTGCGAAGCAGAGCATCCGAATCCCAGCAGGAAGCAAACAAACTGAAAGGAGGGCCAGCCTTATCCAGTGCTAACTGAGTTCTACTTCCTTCAGATAAATCTGAGTCTCTGAAGCATGTGATGCACAGGCCTCAGGCTGGGCCTTTGCCCTGCATCAGTGGCACTCCCATGATCATGCTCTCTGCTTACTGATGGGTCCCTCCCAATATCACCAAATGTGGTCTTTAGTAGGAAAGGTTTTGCTGTCCTTTTTCTGTGCCCCAAATTTGTGGATGATCTGTGAACATGCTGATGCAGTGGGCCTGACTCTCTGCTCCTCGCTGCTGATCTTGCACCCTTGAGTTCCTTGATGCTCAAGACATGGTACCTGAAGCTCTGAGTCCCAGGAAGATGCTGTCAAGGTGGAGAGCATTTGATCTAAGTGTAGGAGAGCAGTATTTTTCAGAACAGGAGTGTCTATGGGACTAACTAAGATGTGGGAGTTTCTTTTAGAGTGTTTCCTTGTTGCTGGTGAACTCATCTAGCTCTTTTCCATCAGCTATCAGGAAGCTTTTAAGGACTTTAGAGAAGAAAACTTCAGGAATGCTTGTAGTAAAATTTGCAAGTAGCCATCTGCTGCTAGAAGAGAAGAATTCATAAATTTATTGGATGGAAAATTCCTAGCATTGTCTGTAGCAAATTCCACCAGATAGGCCTGGAATTTGCTGGTACCTGTGAACAAAGTCATCATCCAGTCTCATGCCTATGATGACAGTCTGCAGTTGAGGGCTGCTTCTGGAGCATCCAGGCAGTGCTGGGCTGTGTCTTCTGTTCCAGGAGGTTTTGAGAAAGTTTTGGTTGTCATAGCATTGCTGAAGGAATTAATCCTCCTGCATCTCTGCTTGGTGAGATATGGTCCTGCCAAGCTGACTACTTTGGTTGCTGCCTAAGTTTTTGGTAGATGAAGCACCTGCCTTTGTTTCAGTGCCAGTCTGCAGTTACCAAACCTGTCACCCATCCTGGCCCTTCAAACTGACATATCTATTGTCACAAACATACAGTAGGTAAAGTAAGGAGACATCTGAGTAAATCCCTGCTGCTGCTACAGGTAGGATAGGATGGCAGGGAGTACCTTAGGTCAGAGTTGCTCATTAAGGATGTAAGAGAAATGCAGGAAGCCCAAACTGACTGAAAGGCATTGGAATCTTTGAACATTTGATATTCACCAGATTTCTAAACCATTTCCTCTCTAAGGCAAACAGTTCAGCCAAGTATTTAACTGTTACTGGTTCACCTTTAGAAAGAGTTATTCTTTGCAGACCTTACCTCTGCAGTGGCTTCTGTCATGGGAGCAAGTTTACTTCCTAACTACATTGAGCTGATCCATTCTATCTTCTTGCATGGTAAAATGTCAACAACTTTTTCTAAAAAGGATAGAATAGCCCTCAGAACCCTCCTTTGCTTAGCAGCTCCCTTATCTGCAGATTACTGTCATAGCTGAAACATTTACATTTAAAAGAAAACACAGATTTTAAGATAAAACATTTTTCAATGAGTTTATTTTTACGTAACAAGTAATTTTCATATCTCTCTCTCTCTCCATCAGCTTTTACTCACACTGAAAAGACTTGTTTGCTATACAAAGTAGCCTCATCTATTGCAGTGAATGAAGTAGTCACAGTGTGATTGAACATGACATGCAGTAAACATGTGAGAGGTGAGACTGAATTTAAAATCAGACTAAACCTTCCTTTCTGGAAGTGGTGAGCTGTTTGTGAATCACAGAAATGAGAAGCAGCAGAGGCCTTGAGAGTGTCCTTTTCTTCCACTCATGCTATCACAGATGGTGTGTTATCACTCCTGAAGTGCATTCTTCAAAGTGACACTGGGCAGTCTAGCTGTCTTCACCTGTATTGACAGACTGGAGTCATTGCCTACTGTGTCTTATATAGTACACACCTCTTAATGCATGAGAAAAGGATTTCTGCACCCTCCAGCAGTATCACTTAGCTGATTCCCACACCAGTCTCTGATCCTTTTCTGCACTACTGTCACTTAGCCATAAATTCCCTAATTTCTGCATGTTTATATGCTTTCTTCTTCCTGTCTGTGTCCCTCTCCCCTTGTCTTTATCACATTTCACGTATTATTTTCAGATTCTGTTCCAGTTTGTTGAGATAACTTTGAAACCTGATCCTAGCAGAATCCTCTGTTTCTCAGCTCTGCCATCTGCAAACATTCCATGTATTTTGCAATTCACTATGCTACTTACTAATGAAAATATTGTATAGAACTGAACCTAGGATATTCCCTTGTGGGACCATCTAGAAATGTTCCCCCAAGTGGTCAAGAAATCACTGACTAAACTCCTGGAAATTCATATTAAAGCACTCATCCACTTAATAGTAAATCCTTATATTGCTTCTGAAAACATCATAGGGAGTATGCCAGAATCCTTACAAAATTAAAGGTAAAACACATCTAGTCCTTCCTTTAGGCCTGTTACCCTGAAAAGGAAGGAAATACATTCTGTTTGACCAGGTCATTTTTGATGAACCAGTGTGCACTGTTCCTTATCTTCTTATGCTGTACATATATATGGATGACTTAATACTTTGTTCCGGCTCTCGAAGTTCAGCATTAGGCTGACTCATCCACAGTCCTTTAACCTATCCTTTGAGACAGGTTTTGTTTTCTGGGATTTCCTAGGGGCTTTTTTTCCCTTGTTCATATCCTACAGGACCTCTTCTCTCTTTTAGTTTTCATAGGTAATTGCAGTGAAATTCAGAGATTGCTCCAGCTGCTCCCTTAAGCACCCTAGGCTGAATTTCATCAGGCCTTGCAAAATCAGATATATCTGCCTGAGCTCCTTCAAGTTAATTTTTTTAAATGTCTCATTACAATTTATCCTTTTATATGGCACTGAAAGAAGGAAGGTGTTAATAGCTGTTTTACTTATGGTTTGTTATGGGACCTGCCTTCCTTTATCCAATAGAGTCTGAGAGGAAGAGGCTCAAATGAACCTTTTTGGAATATCTGATTTTGCCTCCATGCAAGCTTCAGCCTCCTGAGCTGAAAAGTCACTTTTCTGCTGAAAGAGCCTCCAGCTGTCTCTCCATGCAGGTGTCTCAGGCAGTGGCAGAAAGGTGATAGTGTCCCCCAACTCACGAGGGTTGCTTTTCACCATGAAGTTCCTGGATGTGCAAAAACTCATGAGTTTGACAGTGGCAACTGAGCTTTTAGCAGGCTTGTTTCTTCTTGTGTGGGGTCTCCTCTTTAGCTGTGGCTTGACTGACTGCATTTTTACCAGTGCTGTTTCTAGACCTCGGGGGTGTGGATGTGAACAGGGACTAAGCTTTTGCAGCAGGGCTTCTGAGAAAAAAAATTAGGGACTAATGTCTTCTAGGACGATGTTGACCAAAGCTCTTTACATTTCATATTTTGTTTTGTTACTTTTGAGATTTTTCATTCTTACTGCTTACTCTTCCACGGCAGAAATGCTGCCTGATTCCCAGTGTAATAGACAGGAATGGCAAAAAACAGAGATACAGACCAGCAATCTCTTTTGCTGAGCATGCACCACAGTGCAGGAGCGCTTTGTGCTGTACCCTGCTGTGCTGGCTCCAAGATGGGCATGCTGGTCACTCCATGGTCCTGGTCCCCCTCACTGAAGGACCAGCTGGGCATCCCTGCCTGCCTGCCTGTGCTTATCTTTGACAGGAAGTCCAGACCTGCACATAGCCAGAACACAGCCAAAACTTCTGCCCCAGTGGTATCTTATGCTCAAAGTGCACTTAGGATGCAGGAGCTGCTTCTCCACCAAGTATAGACTTAGCCAAAGAGATTGACTGGGCTGCTTTGATCTTTGACCAGGCTTCACTGAGTTATCACAGCTCTTTAAAATCTTTGTTATTGCCTTCAGACAAAATGAGTCATCTGGATTTAGCTCACTCTTTGCCTTTATCCCAACTAACCATGGTGAGGAGTGAAGCTTTCTGTCTTCCTTTCTCCCACCTCCACACTGGAAAACCTGTCCTGCTGTCCACGTTGGCACTGGGGAGGGACTCCAGACACTGCCCTGTTCCTCACCTCTAAAACTTAATCTGCCTGTCTCTTGAAGTATAAAAACTGATGCTGGAGTTACTTTGCCTGTGAGTGAAGTACCCTGTGCTTTCTAGGTGAGCAAGTGAATAATTTTGGGGAGTCTCTTGTGACTGACTGCAGGAGAGTAGCCTTGCTTCCTGCATATACTCTTCAAAGTGCCCAGGCTTGGCTTTGCTTGTGGTGGCTGGCATGGAATCCTCTGGGAAGTGTCAGGCCCACTTATGGTGCCAGGCTGGGGCACATGATAAGCAACAAAGGAAGAATAGCTGGCAACGTCCTTGATGGAAGGCATCTGGGGACTTTGTTGTAGATGCACTACTTTGTCTCATCAATGAGGAGGAATAAACTATTTGCTCCAGCAAAACAAAAAGTCAGCAGACTCAGGATAAGCTGAGTGTCCAAGGAGACTTTCACAGCAACAGATCCCTTGGCAAACAGCAGAGACAAGTTACACAGGGAGGAGAATAAACAAAAAAATGGTCATTTGTCATTGGCAGGAGGAGAATGTGAAAGATTTCTTCTCTGCTGGTAATGACTTGATGTTTCTAGATGCTGTTTTGCTGAAAGTTGTTGTCAGGAGCCAACAACAAACACATTTGGAGGTGACAGAGGAAAGAAATGAGAACTGTGACTTAGCTCAAATCAGAAACTGCTGTAAGGGAGTCCAGGAGAATATTTGCACCAGAGCACAGGGGAAATCAGACTGGCTCCAGTAGATATGATCTATGGAACAATTTATTGTAGATCAGCACTTCAGGATGAGCCTTCAGCATGATGCTGAGACAGGCTAAAAGACAGGATAGCTGCAAAATGGAGAAAGTCTCCAATATACAGACCAAAGGTGCCAGCAGCTGGAATAATGTGTTTCGTTTTGGATGGGTATTCCTGGTTGGAGTTTGGTCTGTCTATCTCTGTCTCTGCAAGAACCCACACAGTGTTCATCTGTCACCTGATGACCTGGGTTACTGTGCGATGGATGCAGCCAAACGGCATCCATGAGAGCCTGTGCCCTTGCTAAATCACAGCACATGTTCAGCTCCTCTACCTTGAGAGAGCCCCAGAGCTCTGCTGGCACTTTGCTTTGGCCCAGGCTTGTGCACACAGACATGGGAAATGTGGTTTGGACAGTGGGTTTGTGTCGGTGCTTTGCTGCCAGGGCAGGCACATCTAGAGCGAGCTGAGAGCCAATTCCCTTGCTGTGTTTGCTTCCTTGATCCAGAAGCAGATGTTTGCCAGTGGGAAGCCTTGAGTAAAAGTCTTCAGCCAGTATGAATGTAAGGAGAATTGTCCAAATCCCACTGTTTACTGTGTGTACCCAAGGTAGGGGGAAAACAAGGTGGCTGGGAGAGGCTGGAGGGCTGGAAAGCACTTGTGGTCCTGTGGTGCACAGCTGGACTTCTACAAGAGACCTACATGGCTCTGTTCAGCTAAGGAAGCAGGTGGGTGAATTCTCTGAGTTGCTGGGCTGGGCAGAATGGCAAGGTCTCTGAGAGGACCTGTGCAGCCACATCAGCTCAGCACTGACTTACAAAGTAATGCTTCAGGCACAGAACAAAGACGTGTATCTAACACTGAGTACTAGAGAAAAGCACAAAGCTAAGTTAATGACGAGTAAGTGGATGTTGCAAATGAGCTGTGATTATCCTGGGTCATGAAAGAGAAGGAGAAAATATTTGGGAAGTATATTAGAAGTTAAAGGAGTGAAGAATATAAGCTCATTACTAAAGCAAGCTTTCAGCTAGTATTGAGTGTTATGAATAAGGATGAAATATTTGATGTTGTACTGTTTAATCTTACACTAAGTGTCTGAGACTGGCTGCCTAGTGTGATTAATGTAACAAAAGGATAAAAGCACGGGTCAGAGTAGGGAAAGAGCATGTTAAAAAATATTTAGATGAGACACGTTCTTGCTCATCAGCAAGATCAGCTTAAACATACCCTGGAGTACTTAAAGAAGTAACCAGAGCAATTTCAGACCATTACATGTATTTCAGAATGGTTTTGGTCTACATCCATCCTGCACTTTAAACAGAGGCTGGTGTTTATGTGCAAGTCCATTTACAGATCTGAACTGAGTGAGTACCTCGAGTCAGAGGCAGGGTTGGGGTGTGCTTTGGGGCATGGATGAGGGATAGCATCACTCTGCTGTCCCATAAGGGCCCCCACACATTCATATACCTGTGACATGGGCAGACTGAAATAGGATAGTCTGCTGTCCTCAATCTCAAAGCACTTTTCAGTGATGCTGTAGAGCCAATGTCTGGCAAAAAGTTTTCTGTAGGTGCTTTATTCAAAGTTACTGTCCTTGCATGCAGGAGGGTCAGTGGCATGGGCAGGATACCAGAGCCCAGAAACCAGTGTCTGAATTTCACCTAGGCTAGAGGGATCCAAAGCCAGCCACAGGGACAGCCAAAGCGTGGATGATAGCACAGCAGTGCATTGGGCTGCACTCTGGCTTGTAGGACAAGCATGGCCAGGGAAAGGAGGAAAGATCTCAAAGGGCTGGAAGGAGTGAAAAAATATCTGGAGGAAAATGATTGGGTTGGACCCAGAGAATTACTGACCAGGCAGACCAATTTTGAAGACTGGAAAAGCGTTTGAATAAATGGCAATGCTGTTTGTAAATGTCTAGATAATAAGGTGATTCAGAGAAGCCAACATGCATTTGTCCAGAATAAATTGTCAAGCCAGAATAATTTCTTTTCTTTCCTTTGTTTCAGAGAAATGGGCCTCATGAAGAAGAGAGAGGCAGTCAAGATTATCACCTCTATCCATCTTGACTTGACTAAAGCTTTTGATCGAGGTTCACACAGTGACATACTTGTAACCAAAATAGAGAAATATAAATTAGGTAAAATCACCATAAAGAGGCAGCTCTGGTGGCTCAGGCAGTGTGCTCAAAAAGCAGTTATACAGAGCTCACTGTCAGACTCTGAAGGTGCTTCAAGTGAGACCCTCCAGCTGTCAGTTTTGATCTTTTTTTTGATCAATACTTTCATAAACCACTCCAATTACAGAATAGGGAAACCCCTTTGGAAGGACAAGGCACTTTTCAGGACATGATTATGTTCAAAATTATCTTTATAAATTGGAAGAGATTCCCAAAATCAATGTGATGAAATTCAATAAAGACAGGAACAAATACTGCATTTAGAAAGGGGAAATTAAATGAACAGATATGAAAGAAGAGATGGCAGCTTAGGCAGGGTGCCTAAAGGGAAGAGTATAGCAGATCACTGCCAGGGGCCAGCAATGCAATGCTGTTACACAAAGATATGTATCATTTTGATTAATTAGCAAGAATATAAGATAGAGGAGGTTGTAACTCCTGCCTCAAGGTGGCCCTGTACTGTGTGTTTGCAGCTGCAGAGAGAAGGACTGAAGGGGAAGGCTTGGGTCCTGAAGGCAGGACCCAGGAGCAATTGGTTTGAGTTGGAGTGGAAAAAAAAGGAGAAAGGAACAGTGACACAACAGCCTTTTCTGGCCCATTTGAAGACTGTTATAAAAAGGAGAATAAACTGTTGTTCTTTGTGTCCACTGGGGAGATGGTAAGGAGTAGTTGACTTGACTCTTGGCAAAGGAAATCTCCTGTATCAGGGCAGTTAAGCACTGATGTATCTACAGGGAGGTTGTTGAGTGCCTGTTGTTGGAGGCTTGTGAGAGCAGCCTGTGTGAATTGTCACCAATGGCAGGAGAGTGTCTGATCTTGCCTCAGAGCAGAATAGAAACGCTTTTGGGGTCCCTCCAAACCCTGCATTGCCATGATGGCTTTGCCTAGGAGTGTACTGATTGCCAGATTGGCACTGGAAGGAGTTTGTCCCCAGGTCATATTGGCAGGGAGTTTCCTCAGCAGCCCAAGGAGTTGTTTGCCTGGCAAAGTCATCTGAGCATCTTACTTGGCCAGTTCATATAAGTGTGACCTGGGGATTTGATAATGCCTTTGTCTTTCCTCTTCTCTACCTATAGCAGATTTTATTATTTTCTTTTTCAGGCATGGGATAAGTAAAATGCTCTTATTTTGTGTAGGGCAGGTGTCAGCAGGGCCGTGGTACTGCAATGCTAACAAAGGGCTCCTTGAATGATAATTAATAGAAAGGGAAGGAATTGCTCATCAGTCAATGTGCACGTGTTGCATGTGGCACCTCACACTTGAGTTTTGGCAAGCCAAGGGTGAGCCAGGGGGATCTGTGTTTGCAGTAGCTGATGTCACCTCACAGAACTGCAGGCAGAGCCTGCACCATGCTCAAATCAGCCTCTTGGCCCCTGTGGTTTTGACCAATTGCATTGTGTCAGCGCAAGAAACTAACAGCCTGTGTGCTGTGAAAACTGATCAAGCATTACTTCTTTCATAGGAATGACATCAGAAACATAGGAGCGTTCAAATCAGATTGGATAAATGGTCTAATCTCCTGCTGCACAGGAGTCATTACCACCTGCCATAGATAGAAATGATAGTATTTTCTTGCTAGAAATGAATGGATTATGGCCCTGCTAACCTCCTGTACATAGTAACGAACATGCCGGTCTTAATATCTATTAATAAATCAGGTTTTGAATAATCTCAACTTCTTTAGAAATAAACAGGCTTTAAGAAATGAAAAGTGGTAGGTTCTTCTAACAGCAATGAGTTTCATGCACAAATTTTGCGCTACAAAAATAGTCAGGTTAAAGATTACACTGTGAAAATGGCAGCCAGATACTTGCTTTTGTTACAGATGTCATCATGATCAGGGACATAAAATGCTTGCTGCTTTGTGTTTGCTTGTCTCTTCATTGCTGTTTGCATACACTTTCCTTTCTCAGGTGCTTCTTTACTCTTACTGTATCATAATTGAACTTTTGCTTTAAATCATTTCACACAGCCCAAATCCTGGTTTGATTATCACATGCTTCAGGGAAGAATTAACTTCTTGCCACTACACAGTTTCCTAGTTCTCTCCTCAAGTGCTCCACCCCGCACAGCGTGGATGCTGCTCATGACAGGAGGTTGTGCCATGTTGACAGGCCTCTGGGAGCAGAGAAAAGGCCAGTTCTGA
Source organism: Pipra filicauda (assembly GCF_003945595.2). Classification (NCBI taxonomy): domain Eukaryota; kingdom Metazoa; phylum Chordata; class Aves; order Passeriformes; family Pipridae; genus Pipra; species Pipra filicauda. Next base: position 846,158 of record NW_024104396.1, read on the forward strand.
GCAGATGCCCGATTTGATTGCAGTATCATGAGGGCTAATTACTCTAATAAGCATTTATGGGATTCAGAGATCAGGAGGAAAAAGATCACAAACACTATTAAGGTGTCAGAGGTGTTGAAGGAAAACTGAAAGTATTAAGTGCAAATTTCTCTTTTCTGAAATTCAAGCTAACATCACTGAGAGCTGCTGATAGTCGTCTGAGGGCAGACCCTGGTGCCCCTGGGGGACTGTTTTCAAGCTGTCCACAATATGTACCTAACTCAGCTACTGTTGACTGCTCTGAATGTACTAGCAAAAGTACCCCGAGCAAGTCAACCTACTTACGCTCTGGGGCTGGTGAATCCAGTCAGCTGTGGGTCAAGAGAGGTAGATGAGACACCTAACTGAGTACCAACAGTAGACAACTTGAATAGGTCTCCGTCAGAGAGAGGGTATTTGGAGTGGGCAAACCCAGGGGAAAACCTCTTTGCTTGGGGAATGCTGAAAAGAGTTGGATTGGGAAACCCCCCCATGAGCTCATGATAGCACTTGTGTTGTTGGTCACCTCCAGATGAGGTTCCTGCAACACCCTGTGTTTGTGTAGACATGAGGACTCAGTTGTGTATGAACAGGGTGATGGGGGTGGACTACAGCTGCTGAACCTTCATCCATGTATTTTCCACTGGTGTGATGGGCTGGGAAGCGTGAGTCTTTTTCTCAAATATTTGGGTAAGTTAGCTGACGAGAAAGAATGTGAGTTAGAGTCGAGCTATGTTGGACATACAAAACCATCGTATTGTCAGACAGTTTTAAGGTGACATTTTTAAAATCTCTGACTGAAAAAATGACCCTTTTTCTGTGCCCAGTATGAGGCATGTTGGGCATGTTTTTGTAACCAGTCCCCCTGAGCTCTGCATTTCTCACTTTGAATTAAAACTCCTCACTACACCAAACCCTTCATCTGAGGCAGCCGCTGGTGTCTGTCACTGTCAGCAGTAGCTCATGATCCAAGGGAGATATTCCTGGAATAGATATAGCCAGCATATTTTGTGCACAATGGCCAGCCTTGGCAATCACTGTGCTGTTGAACCTGTCTTTTTATCATTAACCATTGTATTCTGGGCCATATTGAATTATACCTTTCCTTTAATGCCAGATAGCAGAAGTGGTTCCACATGGAGATTTACAATTTCACCTGTGCAAGGATGTTCAAAGGTATAGGCCATCCAAGGCTCTTCAGTTGTATCTTGCAGGCATGAAACTGCATTTTGATATATTCTCAAATGGATTCCTTTTAAGTTTTATTTTTCCTTCCTCAGAGTAGTGTGTAATAGCTAGGAAACCTTTTCTCTAGAGGGTTAACTACTCGTTGCTGAGTCTCTTGCAGAAGTTTCATGCTCTACAGAACTTAACAGTATAAACAATTTTACTAAAGAGAATTAACAGGTTTTCCCAAGGAACTGTCATAGGAATACCCAATCTGTGTAATTGAAGTATTGAGAATACTACTTGTTTTCTGGAATAGGTACCAGATAAATAGATGGTCATGGATATAGTATTTGGTAAGCTCTAGGATAATCATGCCCATTTATCATGTTTATGGGATGATGTTTAGGGAACTTTATCTACTGGATTGTTTGGACAGGAACAGATATACCTTTGAAAAGCTCAGCAGAACCTTCTGAAGTGCTTGTCCCCATCCTGAACTGACAGATGCCCACAGGAGTGTGTGCTGACAGACCCAGTGACAAGTCATCCTTTTCCCCTCATTCTGATTGAATTCCCAGATCTGAAAATCGAGCATTCTTAATGCTTTTGGTCTAACTGAAATATCTCTTCTAAACTGTAAGCCATTTATCTGAGTTCTAATGTCTCCTGCTGAACTGTCACAGTCAAAAGGCAAATTTCCTTACCAGGCAGACAGAAGGTGTAGGGAGGATTTCAATGTTAATGGAGATGTTTTCATCTCCCTGAAGCAGAAGTTCCCCAAGGACCCGTGTCGCACATTGCTTGCAAGGGCTTGTCTGTGCCCCACGTAGGAACAGAAAGCTAATTTGAGGTTGGTTGTCTGGCTGAAGGGTAACCATATGGTGCTGCACTTGGAGTAATTAATCAAATGTGAAGGAGTTAGTTTTTGCAGTGCCTGGAGACCTTTCTGTGGCAGTGGTCATAGTGTTTGGAGGTGTCTTGGGGGTCTCTGGGATGGTGTTGTGCCATAGTGCAAGGTGCTAGTGAGTAGCTCAGACATCCCACAAGGGCCCTCCTTGACGACATTGATCCAATCACTGCTGGGGGAGATGGCCATGAATAGATGCAGAGTCTCTAAGTGAGGGGCTTTACCCCCTTGCTGGAGCATCCTAAAGGAAAGTGAGTGACAACACTAAGCTGATATTGCCTGTGGAGGTAAGTGTTCATACCTGCCATGCACTCTGGGTTGGAAATCATCTGTTCTTTAGGAAGGATTTCAGAAGACCCTGCTGAGGGCATGGGACTCTATCCTGCTGAGTGCCCGGTGCTGACTGGAACTGTCTTATTGTTTCTTCTTGTTTTAAGGTCAAGTGGCAGAAGGAAGACATGGACAACAATTCAAACTTCTTCTCTGTCTCCTCAGATGGAAGGATTGTTTCTTGGACTTTAGTTAAGGTAAACAGTGGGTGGCAATTCCTTTTTCTGTTCAGTCAAGTTATAATCAATTGCCCTCAAAATGTCAATGATTTATTGATCACTTTCTTCTTTTGGAGTACATGTGTTGATAGAAAGATACCATTAATGTCCCAAAATGACTCTTAGATTTGGGTCTCTGAATCTCAACATGTGGGTTTTTTTCTATTAGCTATTTCATTTTACACTTGAAGATTTAAAATATTTTACTAAAAAATAATTGAATTGCCCTAAACATCAGTCTGAAGCAGCTGGCCCATTATTCCCTAGGAGGAAAAGAAATTTCTTTACATCCTTGGATGCTCATTTTTCCATGTTATACCAAGCTATCAAGGCTTGCGTGTTCTGAAATTTTTAGGCCTTGCTGCCATGGCAGGATTCATGTCTAGCATTATATGTTAATCTTACTGTCATGTTCACTTCAGGAGCAGGAACCTCTTCTAATGAACAGGGTAGGCACATGCAGAGGGCACAGATTTTGAAGTTATTTTTCATAGACTCCTGCAGTTTCAGAATTAAAAATCCCTTCTTCAGGTGCGTCCCAAGTCCTTCTCCCAAGAGAGCTGTCAGAGGTCTGTAGAAAAGGACGGGCTAACAGTGTCCCAGCACTCAGCTCCCAGCACTTTATCCCTTGAATAGAAATGCCCAAAAGATTTGTTTTGAGGTGGGCAATACATGCCTGCAGCCAAACACATCCAGTTGAGGCTACTTGGCAGATTATACTTATCAGCTGAGCCCCAGTAACTGAATGTGCTCAGCATGGAGTCACCTTAGGAGGCGGGAAACACCGAGTGAAGTCTCTTCAGAGAAATGCTGTAACTGGGGCAACCTAAGAGTCTACAGATGGACTCTGGTAGCAACTCACCTGCTAGAGGGAATATTTCTGTGGTTCACCAGTGCTTAACCATGTTCCCACATCATAAACTTATGTTTTTTCTGTCCCTTGAGCATGTAGATATTCCTTCCTAAACATCCTTGGCGTGACTTCTAAGATCTGTATCCACTTAGCATGATGTCATTTCTGCTTATTCCTTGCATCACTGTAATAAACTTGGCCATACACATGTGAAAAGCACCATTTTAAGATTTTTTTTTTTTTAAGTGAAGTTACCTCTGAAATTGTCAGAGCTGGTATGTACCTAGTAGGCAGGGGAGGGAAAGAGCAAAATTTTAGGTGCTGTCTGCATTTTTTTTTTTGGACAGAGATTCAACAGGGAAAGCAAAAAACAGAATGAAAAGGGTGTTTTGTTACAGTCTGTGGTTTTGTATCCAGCAAGGGGAAATGGACAATCTGCTTGAATTCCAGTTTTACAAAAGAGCTATCCCTGGGTTTTATTTAGAATAAAATTGAAGATACTCCAGAGGTCTTCTATTCTGCAAATCCATAGTGCAAATAGGCAATAAATGAAAGAGTGCTTTGTTAATCTTTTTGACAGGACTATCCAGAAATAAAGCTTCTTCAAACACTGATAGCTGTTTGACACTTCCAAAGCTGAGAGCACAAAGTGAATGAATTCATTCTTACTTCCAGCTGAATATTTGGCAAGCCACAGTCAAGATTTGGGTAGAAGAGTTGTCAAATACTAGCCAGGAACAGTTGATCTACCTTGACTGTAGTGGTTGTCTCTGTTAAAAATGATCACAAGCACTGTGGACAAACTTCGTGGAACAGCACATGAACTGTTTTGACTTGTCTTTGGGTCATCATAAAGGTGTAAAACATCAAGGAAGGATGAAGGACTTCTGCAGCTGGATGACTTTTGCGTGCACATGTTGCCTATCAAAAAGGAGAGATATCAGAGCCACTTCAAGGAATTGTTTGGGATTCAGCACGGCATCGCTTCTCAGGCTGATGCTAAGCAATCCCAGGTTTGATTAGTAGTCATAGTTCATCCTCCCTATGTGACCTGGAGCTAAATTACTGAACAGCTCTGGGCCTCCTTAATTACTTGAGGCTAATAACAACTAAAGGAAAAAAAGCAGCTTCAAGGCCTGATTCACTAATGCTTACAAAGTGTTCTACAATTATTAGGCAGAAGCAACATATTATTGCTCAGTATTCCTGGAAGGCCAAACTGTCAGCAGTTTGTTTACCCAGAGGAATCTGCAAATAGCTCTAGTGACAAATAGCCCTGGGAGCAGATGCATTTTTCAGGCTGTGAAACTGTTTAAAAGATAAAAGCAGCACGACTGGGAAATCTGCACAAGTAAGATCCTTTGTGGAGGAGAGGGGCTACAGAAGCTGTCCATGGGGGCTTTGGCCTGGTGGAGGGGCTGGAAGTCACCTTCAGAGGAAGGTTGCAGAAAAGTGTATGCTAGGAAGAAGGTCTCCTGTTGTTTGTCTTTCTACCAGAACACAGAGATAGTGTGTTAGCACATCTCTGGGCCTGCCATACTGGGTATATCAACGTGATCAGCTGTAGGCAGCTTCAGAGCTGACTCGCAGCCATCAGCCATGGTTCGGACAGACCACGTGCTTTCTGGAGAGCAGGCACAGCAGAGGCAAGTGCCTGCTCAACATGTCCTGACTGCACTCCCAACAGCCCACCAGCACTATTTGGATGTGCAGAGGAATATGTTCTGCTCCTGGTTGCTCTGGGTACTGCACTTTCCAGTTCTAGCTCAAATACACCAGCGTACATGGCCTCTTTCCTAACATCTCTCCTGCCTTTACCGACTGAATTTTACTTGTTGTAACCCACATGCTACAAGAAGAGCCACTAAGGTAGAACTCTGCAGGAGTCTGTCATGCTTCTTGCTGCTCTCTCAGCAGAGAGAACAATTTACTGCCATCATTAGGCCAGGGCACGTGGGTGTGCAGCAGTAAGAATTAGTGAGAAGGAAGTACATTACTTTATGGGTCTTGACCTTTCTTGAACCTTCCGTAAATTTGTACCCCCAGAATACAATGAAAATGCCTTATAGAACATTGTCCTCTGTGAACTGCAGTAATGAATGCAGATGCTCACATGGTCTTCTCCCACGTTCCTCAACATGGAATTCCCTGGGATTGACTTTGCCAGGCAGAATCTTGTTTTCTACCCGAGTCCTGCTCTGGGCTTAGAGAAGCTTCAACTACAGCTTAATTCACTGAGCTAAGAAGTTATGTTTTGTTCTCACAGTGCTCCAGTGGGAAATCTGCAGATTCATTATAACATCCAGTCTCCACAGCCCACACTGGTCACTAATCTTTAGTTCTTTGTTCTTTTTATCACAGAATCAGAGAATCACAGGATGGTTGGGGTTGGAGGAGACCTCTGGAGCCCCAGGGTATTTCTATATTCACAACCAACTCCATTCTGCAGTGGTATTTTAACTCCCAAAGCTAGTCTAAGAGTGTATCTGCCCTCTGGTAGTTTCCTCATATTCACCCATATTGTGTCTATTTTCATCTGTCTTCTGTCTCCCACCTTGACTATAAACTCTTCAGGACACAGACTTTTGTCCCTCTTCATACACCACCTTGCACAGCAGTGCAGTAGCCGGTGATGAGAGAGCTCTGTAGAGCTCTGTTGAGAACAGCAACATGGGGCACTTTTCCCTTGGGGAAGCTGCTTGTGTGTTGTTATTTGAATTTCAGAGCCCATGAAGTACTGGGAGCTGAGGCTTCTCTGGGGATAAGAGGAAGATGTTAAGCAAAGACTGGCAAGGTGTTTAGTTACTATCCATTAGTGTGGGGTTTAGTGTGGGGTTTAGTTAGCTCCACGAGAATATGAAATACCAATCTTGAACCACACAGGGTGACTTAAGTAAACACAGTGATTTTCTGACTGTGTCAACCTCCGCTAAAGAACATTGACCCTGAAACCCAAAGTTTTCCAGGTCAGCAGCAGGTGTTGAGGTAATTTACCAGTGTCTCTCAGTCCTCCTGCACCAAAGCATCAGTTTCCTGAAGGTGTTGTGTAAAGCAGAATGTTAGCAAGTTGCCAAATGTGAAACATTAAGCAACTTTTGGACAGCTTTTTAAAATTCCTCCATAAAATTTGCCATTCCAAAGTACTGAATGTCTCTGTATTGTTGCTGCAAAGCGTGTTATTCATGTGGAATCTCCTCTGCCTGCAGAATGAGCTGGTTCATATGGATGTCATCAAGCTGTCAGGAGAGGGAACCATACAGGGGCCAGAGGGGCTGCAGCTGCAAACACTTGGTAAGAGCCCAAGTCCTTGCCATGCTGATTAATTACTGACACAAAGCCTCTAATCAGTCATTCTGGGAAATTAAATTTGGGAGCAGAGTGTTGAGATGGAAAGGAGCTGAAGGAGGGTTACGCCTCCTTGCTTTCATCATGTCGTAGGGCAAAGTCTGGCTGGAGCAATGGCCATTAATTGAGTCACATTTTGCTGGTTACATATTGTCTCTACTTGCATAAAATGAAGAATTGAACATTAATTCAAAAAATGTCCATTTCACTGGAATATCTCTGTGTGAATAAGGCACAGGCATTACCTGTATATGTCAAAATTAAAGTCAGTTTGTTCCTGCCAGACATTAATCTGGACTGGCAAAATCAAGATGAAAAACAACCTTTGCCCTTTTCTGAGTGCACAGCTCACCCAGCCAGTGTTGGGATGTGCCTCATCAGATTTTAGCTCTTTAAAAGCACAGCATCTGTTCTGATCTACTATGTTAGGCTCCCTCCAGAGACAGTGGAGTCAGTGCAGTCCTTCTAGGCTGAATCTTCTCATCCTGACCATCCTGTGTTACAGACAGGATGGGATGAGTCAGCTCTGGAGGTCCTGGATTACACAAGAGAATCCTTAAAGGGGGGAATCTTATCATCCTTCTGCACCTGCTTTTGGCTGAGAAGATGGGACTTGTGTTTGAAGGCTGCCCTTACTCTGCATTTAAAAATTGCTATGTTTCTAGGCTAGTAACTGCTGAACAGTTTGTTAGTGAGAAGGTTTGCAGCACCATATAGGTTGCAAAAGACCAGCTAAAGCAATACACTGCAGAACTCTCAGGGGCTTTGGGATTATTTGTTAGCGTTACTGGGAAATGGATTTTCAAACACTTGTCTTGAATATTTAGCAATCTATTTAAATGTTAAAAGTTCAGAGGGTATTAGAGGATTGAAATGATCTTAACAATTCCTTTGATAACTACATTTTATTAATGTTAAAGACATAATGTTTAAGACAGCTGCAGAAAGTTCCCTGTAACTATGTGCTTCTGAGCCTTGTCTGCTTGTCCCTGTTTCTCATCTGGTGGTTGCTGTGGGTGTCCCTGTGTCCCTGATGGTCAACAGCCTCAAGTTGCTCTGGCACTCAGCAAACATCTCATCTCCTGCTCAAGAATCCCGCTGAAGTTTTCTTTCACCAACATGTGAATTGGCTTTCTTGGATGATGACGCATCTGCCTCTGGAGCAGAAGCCTCAAAGTTTCAATGAGTCACATCCTGTTGTGGTTGACACCTGTTTTAACACAGTTCGCAATGTTGCCCAATTCAGGGCTTCCGACATTAACAAGATCCTCTGTGCCTAGCAGAGGCTTTCTTCCCAAATCACATCCTTTGCTACTGGCTTTACTGAAGTGAGCCTACTAAATGGATTCAGAGTTAAGGACAAAAAGAGCACAGGGAGGTCTGATGTGGTGATTCCCCTCTGGGCTCTTTTATGCATGGGAAACCATTTATATTTTTGTGGATACTAAAGGAACAGAAAATATCTCTTCTTTCCCGATAGGAGGGAGGCCTGATCCACAAATGCTTGCATTTGTACCAGGCATTTTTAATGCTTACCAAAATGAATCCCAGTCTAAACTGTTCTTCCAGTTCCCTTCCAGTTCTTTCAGTTCCCTTTTCCCTGTCTCCATCTTGGCTTTTCAAATTTCAGATCTTGGGGACAGGTACAGCTTGGAAAGTGCTAGCAGAGGGGTGACTTTGATTTCTTCTGGGAGCTTCTGGCTAATAAATCACTTCTGAAAACACAGGCAGTGTGTGTTTACCATAGGCAGGGAGCATGTGCTGGCCAGCTGAACCACTTCTCTGTCTGACAGACCTTTTTTCTGTTAACAGGTTGCGGGACATCGTTTGATTTTCACAAAAAGATAGACTATTTGTTTCTCGTTGGTACTGAAGAGGGAAAGATCTATAAGGTAGGAATGATTCTTTATTCTTTGTTTTACACCCTCTGACCCCTATGTGTCTTTCAGGTTCGTAATCTGAACTGTTTGCTCAGGTGGTAACAAAGCACAACTTTAGAGCCTGGTCCTACCCTGAGATGCCTGTGGTGAGCCTGAGACCAGCACAGTGCCACAGAGGGTCACAGGGAGCTCTCTGCAAAGGCCCAATTAAGACCCTATTTTGCAGAAACATTTTTCATGCAAACTGCATCCCAGAAAATGCTTTGTGGATTGCAGCTGTGCAAGGGAAATGCTAAGTATGATCAGAGCAGAAGTTAAAAGGCATTGATCCTCTGTCCTCATGGTTACAGGGAAATGGCAGGAAAAATATCAGAGCATTTCCTTTGTAGTCCTGTTATCCCATGAGCAGTGAAGCTAATGAAGCCATATTTCCTATGGATTAATGTCCTGCAGCCTTTCCCTTCCACAATTACACAGAATCATAGAATTGTTTAGGTTGGAAAAGACATCCAGTCCCACTTTCTCCTTGCTCTATCTCCAGTTCGTCGCCACCCACACAAACCTTTCTCTTCCTGATCACCCCATGCTGTCCTTAGCCCAGTGATTCCACCTCCACACTATAATCCTTGGTTTCTGCAAACACTGCTGGCTACCTCCCCTCCAGTGCCCTCCTGAATCGTGATGCCTTGGTGCCCAGCTCCAGCTGGGAGCTGTCAGCCAGCCAGCTCCAACCATGTGGTGAGGGCAGCAGCCAAGCTGTGCTTGCCCTTTCCACACTGGGGCCACTGCCCAGATGTTTGTACTCCGTGACCATCCCTTTTCATAGAATGTGTAGGACCTTAATATTGCCAAGTCCCACATGCAACCAGTTTTGCCTTAAATTGCCAGCAAGGTCAAAGGTTGTTTGTGAGGAGAGGTGAGCAGACAGGACACAGATGTCATGTTTTCTTGAGAAATCAAGTTAAATATAGGAAGTTTTGAGTTCTGCTGTATTTAGCCTTGGAAATAAAGCCAATAGCCTCTTACTCACACAACTGTTTTTTGCACAGCATTCCTCTGAGCTGGCTATTAAATCTGTAGCCATAGCCCTTCAAGTGTAGGTGGTGGACCATCAGCAGGAGGCTGACATGCAGAGCAGATGTGTCCAGCCATCCCTAGAGGATGATGTAAACTCCTTCCTTGTATCTCACCTGCAAAAGGAACAGGAAACAGAATAAGAACCTAAAGGAAATAATATTCTGAAAATTTGTTAAGTTGTACTTAACAAATATGTGTCCCTTCCAGAGGGATGATGCTGGTTGAAATCTCTCCCTTTGCCAGATAGTATCTAGGGAGGATTTCTGAGTAGCGATCACTTGCTTTGGACAAGATGGGTGCAGAAAGGAGGTGGGAGGAGTGGAGTGGGTGCTGAGCTGTTGGGCAGTGGGCACTGAGGTAGGTGCAATGGCTTTTTGTTGATGCTTTCAGGATACAAAGCATCTGTACAGTCATGGGCAGATGTTCTGAGTTGACTGGTCACCCACGGGACTTGGTACCCTGGGTATTGTACTCTAAATTGATGGGTACTGCTGTACTAGTACTGCTGTACTAGACTATGGTCTAGTCCTGATCAAAAGGCAGTAGGAAACCATGTTTTAAGTTCCACTGTGTTGTAAGTGATGGGTGTTGGTGAGTTTGACAGTGGATGTCAGTGTGAGGTGAGGGCTACCAGTTACCCTTCAGGAGGAATGTTCAGGCTGGTATCCTGGTTGGGTTCCATAGGAAAGGAAATTCCTCACGGAAGAACACTGGATAGGAAGAGAATTTGGCAGCATTTACCTTGAAAAAGTTGTAGGTATTTCTGCCTTGAATGATCTTCAGTGAAACAAGAGCTAGGGTGACATTTTAAAATAAGAAGTGATCTCAGCCATGAAGCCCTGCAGATATTTTAACCACTTATTGGATGGACAAATGCAGAGAGATACTGTTACAGAGGATCCTCCCTTTCACAACATTCTTGCACTGGTGAGCCTTAGTGAAAAGTGGAACCACTCTCACATTGTGCAACACTGCCCTATAAAACTCTGGTCTTCCCATGGGCAGGAAGAGCCAATCTTCCATCAGGTTGTAGGAGTTAACACTGGGAAGAGAAATCTTGTGTCTAGCACAAGTAGCTATCTATATCTCCATAGTATCTACAAAAACATGCTGAAGAGTGGTTGCACCCTTAGCATCAGTTTCAAAACTTTTGGCATCAGCTGCTGCTCCAGACATTTCTCAAGGACTACCATTATGTGCTTTATTGAAACACTGCACATGGGAACCCATTATTGGAGCTACCTGTGGACTGCCTCCTGGAGCCTTGCTCTGCTTGGGTGCTGGGGACAGGGACGGTGCCACAGCAGCCTGAGTAACTCTCAGTTCCTGAAGCTGCACTGGGTGAGATGCTCAGGTCTTTGCTGCACTTGCCCTTGCCACTGCACGTTGAGTGAGAGGGACAGACTCTTTACATGTTGTCTGAGTCGGGGATCAAACACGGGCTGCTCTCCAATGGGCCAAATTTTAGATTATTTATTTAAAAAAACTGGAAAGTGAATTTCAGAGAAACAGGGGGGTTTTTGTTGTTTGGCGTTCGGTAGGTTGTGGGGTTTGTTTTTTTTTTTCCCCCCCAGAGACCAGGCATGCCCACAAATAACATGATGATATGTTAATTCTTTAGCTGCAGAACAATTATGGGGAAATTTTGAAAATGGCTTAGTTAATAGTGTTCTGAAGCCAAGAAATCATTATCTTAATTACACACAGACCTATCTATCGCCCTTTTATGTAGAGGAGAAACTGTTTCTGCATTAATATGGTTCTGTAATGCAATTCTGTATGCTTCTTTGCATATCTTATTTGCTGTTTAGGAATTGTTCAGCTTTGATATCAAAAAGTGTTTCTCTGAGATTCATACTGAAACATTACTGTGACTTTAAGTCTTTGGTCAGAATTACTTCCCAATAAACAGACCTTCAGCAGAAAAATTGTGATGAGATTTGAATCTTTTCATGTAATAAAGGTTTTGGTTTTGTTCAGTCTCAGGCAGTTTGAGAGTGTAACAAATGAATATAATAAAACTGAGTGCAAGACTGAATAGAAGGAAAAGGTTATTCTAATTTTAAACAAAACTAATTTCACTTGTACTCCTTCTCTCATACTAAGCACCAGAACATTTGTATATTTGTGTTCAGGACAGGATTATGTGGTTGTACAGGTGACAAAGGATGCTGGCTGTTGAATCCTTATCACGTCTCTTGAGATTTCCTTAAATGACAGTAACAAACTGGTTTCTGGACAGGCTCTGACTTCCAGTGTCTCCTTATTAATAGAGATCATTTGCCTCAGTGTCTAGTCTTGCTTTGTCTTATGCAAAGTTGTTTTCCTTGTCTGGATATTTTATGACTTGAGTTCTATTCCTCATCTTCTTACCACCTTATCTTTGGGGCTTCTATGTGTTCTGTCCCGTTGTTTCTGGACTGACTGCATTTGCCATCAATTGCCACAGATTCTTTCTTTTTACCATTTCCTGTTGTTTCTCTCCGTGTGTTCACATGCCCCAATTTCTGTTTGTAAGCTCTTCTGCAAATCTTAGCATTTCTGTTACAGATCCTCACTAGTAGCACTGAGCTAAAACTAAGAAGAGCCTCTGGTAACAGCCTGTCCACAACAACAGGGAACGCTTTTGTGTCAGTGGTTTCTGAAGAGCACCTGATGTCCTGAGCTGCCCGGGGGGTGCCAGTGCTGGGCAATGCTCTCTTTCTGTTGCCAGATACAAACCTTCTCTGAAAAAAGTTGCTTTTTGTATTTCTGTATTGCGTAGACTCTTAGTGTTTCTCTTAGTGAACTGAAGAAATGCTCTGCCTTATAAGGACACTAATAACCATCCATTCACCGTGGATGTGGGGGAGTATTGTGTCAGACTAACGGCTAGCGTAAACTGAAGCGCTCTTAATGAAGATTATTCATAAGTTTTGTGTCCTCAGAGTTCTCCTTTCCTCCCAGTATTCCTCCCCCATGTTTTGTAGCCTTGTCAACAGTCATCTTTGTTACTGGTTTCCTGTATTGCCATAGACACATTTTTGCTTTCCTGTCTCATCTTAAAAATACCGTTTACTATTCACACCCATATAGCATCATTTTAATAGGAGAAAAACACTTTCAGCAAATTGGAGCAGTGCTCTAGAAGATCAGATGGGCTGCACAAATGCCTTCTCCCTGAATCATCCTCCTCAGAGCTTTCCTGTCAGGAGTTAGGTGTCATATATTCCAGTGGTTTTGTTTTCGTCCTGACGTGTCTAATAATTGTAGGGTTCTTAAACTGAATAGTAGGGGAAGACTTTGCCAGCACTTCTTCTTAGCTCATGAACTCTTTTATTTGTGAAAGTCATACTTCTTTTCTGAGCTTTTTGTCGAAGTTTGTGGTGTTTCTTCAAAATGCATCTTGGGAAGAACATGGTCTCGTCTTCCACTCAAAGACAATGACAAAGGTTGTGGTGAACGTGGTGTAGGGCTGGCAGGCACTGCCAGAGCATGGTGAATGCCTTTAGGCTAAAGCAGGCACACAAGGTTCATACTTCACAAAGAGCATAGATAGGAATCTGCCCTACACAAACCTTTTTGCTGTTGATTTCACAGAAAAAATGCAGATCCCTTTCCTGTCGTGCAGACTGCAAAGCCAGTGCTGTGGATCAGTGCACCCCAGAGCATGATGTGTTCTGTACCAGTGCCCAGAGAGCTGCATTGACCAAAGGCTCAGCCCCCACAAGGTTTTGTAAACAGAGCACCGAGCATTACAGTGCTGTTGGATGCAGACAAATCTGGTTCAGATCTCACTCTTCAAAGTTTTCGTGTATTAGGGACCTTCAATCCACATACTTGGAAGGACAGATGGATAAAGCAGCTTCTATCTTGTGTTAATTACTCATGACCCATTCTGTCTGTTCCCTGCAAAATGATTTTCAAAACAAGCCAAGTACCAATTTTCCTTATGGCTGAACATTAAGGATTATGAAGTAAAGTTATGAAACAGGCCATTAAAGGAGATTTCCATCCCACAATTACATGCAGGGGCAGTAACTCAGAGTATACAACAAACTATTAGCAAGCTATAGACACTGTCAGTAAATCTCAGTGGGGCATGAGGCACTTGTTTCCGTTTCCTACCACAACAAACCTCCGAGGGATGTAGGAGCTGCTGCTGTAGGAATGGTTTAGCACCCTTAGTCAGTTGCCTGCACCAGTGAACAGGTCTGAGTACCCAGACAGTAAGTGTCATGTGTAATAAACAGTTAAGCCTTATGCTTAGTTAGAGCTTTGGTTTGCAAGAATTAAAGTCATGTAACACTTCAGCAGTCCTGCTGCTCAGACAGATGATGTGTTGCTGCATTCATTAGGGAGTAATGAAAGGTGCTGAAAAGTCCTTGCTGTGACAGTACTGAGGCAAACAGACAAAAAATCCTGAAACCAACCCCAAGCTGCCTTGTGGATACAGTTGTGTGTGAGAACACAACCAAGAGGACATTTCATGTGAGATGAGGTCCTTGTTGCTAGTGAAGGAAGCCTCTAGTGTGCTCGGAGGGGAGGGGGTTTGGGGAGGATAACTTGATTTTTCTGTTTACACAGAACTGACAGGATCTGGATAAAATCCCCTTGCAGACAAGTAGATTGTAATTTCCCACTCTCCCTCGTAAGCTCACACACAAAGTGACTTTTCCAAGGCTCTGAAATGTTTTTTACCTCTTGTAGACATTCTGCGTGTTGCCATTCAGTAGCACCTGCAGTGGTGATGCTGCTGGTCTGACCCTCTCACGCGTCATGGAGATTTGTCCAGTTCACAGGCTGCTCTTGGCTGGGTTCCAGCAGGGTCCACCAGCACGTTGGGGATGTCCCTGAGTCCTGGACGACCTCTGCTTGTTCCCACACCCCTCCAGGAAGTCACAAGCAGCACAACAGAAAGAGCTGTGGGGTTGTGTGATGGGACAGGATCTCTGAGCAGGCTGTCCAGTGCGATGGCAAGGAGGGAGTTTTAATAGGTTTCCAAAGTCCTTAGAGCCAAAAGTCTGATAGAACATTCTTGTGCTGAGGGTACTGTTACTGGTGGTTTTAACTGCAACACTTCAAATGCACACAGTGTTGTGTGCTCTTGAGCAGCATAGGGAATGTTTTCCCATGTCTTTCCTTTGAACCTTTCAGAGAGACACAGCAGGACCCTGGGCTGGCAGGAAGGTAGTAGAGCTCCCACGATGGAGAATGGTCTTTGGGCCCTGGCTCTGGCTGTAAATCCAACTAGACAACTTCAGTTCCTATCTCTGTGCATTGCAGAGGGGAGCTCGATATTGCCTGCAAATGGGGTGAAACAGTATGTGCTAAATTACTGATTTTCTGTAGCACCCCTGGGTACCAGCCACCTCTTCCCAACCAGCCCAGAAGATCCAGGGAGGCCATACGAATATAGAGAGGCATCTTTCTGCATGAATTTGAGCTTCAGGAGAAGGTCTATCTCTGATTACTGACTGGTTCTTTCTATTGCAGTGTTCAAAAAGCTATTCAAGCCAGTTTCTGGATGTGTTTGAAGCCCATCACATGGCTGTGGACACAGTCAGCTGGAATCCATTTCACTTGAAAGTCTTCATTTCCTGCAGCTCTGACTGGACAGTCAAGATCTGGGATCACACCATCAAGTAGGTCCTGCTGGGTCCTGGTGTGGGCAGGGAGGTCCAGCCTGATATGCCAGCTACACGTGTCGACTCTGCTCATACCTCAGTCTCAGTTTTCCTCCTAGGTGTTGATAATGCTAATTGCTTTCTTATTTTTTGGGTCTGATGACTCAGATTTGTATTGCCCGGGAATGAAGTATAAAGTTTAGCATTCGCTGCCCCAGGAACTTGCCAAGCAGTGCAGCTCAACGCAGAGCCTGGCTGCTTTACTTTGGACCTGGCTTTCTTCAGACAGGACCTACTGTGGGAGGGTTATTCCCCTGGAGTGATGCCACAGAGAAATGTCAGGAGCTGGCTTATGGCCTCAGGGGTCAGAAAACATCCTAAGAGCCAGAGGGGCAAAAAAAAAATTGGAACACTTAAAAATATGGAATGAAGTTCAGGGTTAGTGGTTGAGGAATGTCTGGTTTCAATCAGGAAATTGATTTTGTTATAAATCAAAGTCAAATATTTCCCGTTGCCAATACCGCTCTAAGATTCAATGTTATTGTCAGAAGTCCAGAGAAGGAAAATCACTTTTTCCCATATGATTGTTAACCAGCGAGACTCCATCTTGTTGTGTGTGTTGGGGAGAAGCTTTCAAAATGCTTTCAGAAAGAAAGAAATGTGCTGCCTCTCATCTCATTGTAGCAGGTCAAAATCCCGACTCTTTTGTATCGATGCTCAGCTTTGCTTTGCCTTTGACTCAGGCCCTGGCTGTTATCTGACACAGAGAAATACACTGTCTCTCACTTCTGCAACATCCAAGTGTTCATAGCTCATTGTTACACTTCCAGAGTGGCATGTGTCCAAATGAATTCCTCTCTCTGTGTCTTTTGTTATAGGACTCCGATGTTTGTTTATGACCTGAGTTGTGCTGTAGGGGATGTTGCATGGTCTCCTTACTCCTCCACAGTCTTTGCTGCAGTCACCATTGATGGCAAGGTGAGAGGCTCAGAGCAACACTCCTCCGATTTGAGCTGAAAGAAAGTCAAGGGAGATTAGGGCTGAGCATGGGAATGGGTGAGCCCAATTTTGGCCAAGCATGTCAGGGAGCTGCAGATCCCCCACCAGCAGGAATCCACCACAGTGAGAGGCTGAGTTGGCTGCAGATTGCCTGAGTTGCTTGTTGCTGTATGGCAGGATCATTTTGGTACCTCAGAGCCCTAAAAGTATTGATTGCTTTTTGATCAGTCTGATTACAGAGGACACAAAAGTCATAAAGCAACAGAGAAGAGAATACCTGGGCGACAGCATTTCTTACTCTTTCTCCCCCTTGAAGCCTACCACACCCTTACAAGCAACAGGGCCAGAAATCCCTCAGCTGCAGCCCAATCATGCAAACAGCTGATGTTAAATCAGCTTATAAAGCCAGAGTGCTTTTAGCAGGTGCTGAGGATCAGCTGCACATCTCACTGCAGCCTTGACAAGCCCATCAGAAATGCAAGTGGGCCTTCTCCTCTGGGCACAGGGGCTTCTTGAGGGCCAAGCTACCCCAGCATCTAGCACAGGAAAACTTCCCTGTAGTCCTAGTTTACTCCTTTTACTCCAGGGAAGGAGGTACTCAGAGGACAGAGAGAAGAACAGGGTTCAGGAAACAGGCTTCTTTTTCCTGTGCTTTCCTGCCTTTGGCATGCATATCCCTGGGCATTAATCCCTCGCTCCTTCTCAAAGTAGGTGTTGCAAATGCACACAAATCCCTTCCTGCTCTCCTGTTGACCTCATCAGTGCAGGTGTGCAGCTTGCACATGATAGGATTGAAATACTGAACTCCTCAGTGCACCCCTGGGGATGGAGAGATGACTCTTGAGATCAGAACTTCCCTAGTATGAGCTGACATCAGGGCAGTGGTTCCAAAGATTCAAGGTAAAGAGAAGTTATAGAATAAAGTGGTTATATGTTTATATTGATATTAAAAAAATCAATTTAAGTGGTATGCCTAGGGTCAGCCAATAGAATTTTGTTTCAATAAATAAAATCAACATATTCCCACAATGTGAGGCTGTCACCAAGAGTAATAATTTGGTAATGAACTCCTTAGACCAGTCCTAATATCAAGATCACAGCAGTTATACTTTTGCCTCTAGCCATCCATTGCAGTACCTCAGATGGTTAATTTGGGCTTGGTGAGTAGCCAGGAAATGTAGCTGTCCATCAATACTGGTTTAGTGCTGTGAGGCCACGTTGCTTTGCCACCATGGGCTGTATGTTTAGCTGGTATAAACTGGAAAGTCTGTGCAGTTTGGCCAAAATTACTCTAGCAAAAGGATGGCCTTTATGTATCTCTATCATTGAACTGATGCCTTGGAAACTTTATTGCAGTTTAACCTTTGTGTTATAGCAAGAAAATAATTTCACTGATACATTGGCTCAGGCTGTGAATTTGTCTCTCCCAAGCTCTAAGCAATAGAAATCTCTTCACTGGGTCATGTGGTCTCCCTGTAAACTCAGGATGCCACAGCCTAGCCACGTTAGCTGGAGCATCCATGGGCCTGGAGTTCGTATGAGGCTATGGATAAGGCAGAAGCCTGCTTGACTTGGCAGCACTGCACCCAGGGTGTCTCACCTTGGCTGTCCTACCTTGGCTCTAAATCAGTGATCCAGAAGTAGAACCTAATCTAACAGGATCTAATTCTGCTTTATGCTTTTTATCCCAAACTCCAAGAAGAGTGGCCATCAACCAAGAACAGCCCAAAACTGCGCTGCCTAGAAGGACAGGTCGAGGCAAGAGCTGCTGGGCCTGTGTTAGCTGTGTTAGCTACTAACTATGCTGGCTGCAGCAGGGTGTTTCTGAGACATAGCTTAGTTTCCATTGTTCAACAGAACCTTCTAGATCTGCAGTGGAAGGGAAATAAGTAGCTGTTTACAGCCATTTTATTTCTGGACATATTCCACTTTATAGCAGAGTGCACTTCTTGAGGATAACTCAGCACTTCACAAAGGGCAGGCTCCATTAATGCTGGGAAAAAATCTACGTTAACAGGATGTTCTATGATTCTACAGTACAGAAAAGTACAGGATATGGAGCCAGAAAATAAAACATTAAAGGCCTCTTGTTCATAAACAGCCTCTATCTTTGCATCTGCACGTAATCATGCCTGAAAAATTTGAAGGTTGCCTGGAGGTGGTTTTAAAATCAGGCCCTAATTGCAGTCTTCAGGAGATACCTGGCATATTTTGTAAAACACTTTTTCTTATTCAAGCTGATGCTATGTTTCCAAAACGTATTCATGAGCCCCCTAAGACTGACTCGGAAATTGGGGCATTTTTGAATCTAAAAATCTCTCAATCCACATGAATCCAGGAGGTGGGGACTTAATAAAAGCTGTAAATATCAGGGGCATTATGATAAAATGTGTTTGTTGGCAGCTGAGCATCTGCTTTGGACAGCACTGCCTCTTCATAAATAACCGGAACATGGATATTCTGCCACTGGTGCAGTGGATAGTAACTGCTACTATTGCTCTCCATCATGTTCTGGGTAATTTCCTTAGTCTCCTGCTTTGCCTGTTGGCCATTTTATTTCAGAATGAGCATAAACGATTTGCAATGAAAATTGAAATAAAATAAAATGATCATCAAGATGTGCACATACGTGCCAACACTTCCTGGAAAAAACCTCCCACTTCTAGAACTAGGTGCCTAAATAAGTGGCCTGATTTAAAAAGGACTGGACAGCCAATTGCTTTTATGGAAGCTACTCTCTGCTGGATGCACTCAGAGTGGTTGCTACAGAGCATTCAGCTTTGGTTTCAATCAGTGTGCAAAATCCACTGCAGTTTTGCCATGTGATTGCATTTCAGGTGACACTTACATTCCTTGAAGACTCCACAATGGTTCCTAAAGCAGACAGGTGGAGAGATCTGTTATTTCTAAATATGATTCTTCCAACTCGCTTGGCTGACAGAATCTCTGTGATCTCTCCAGGCCATCTCCTACAGAGCCCTGAGTGCAGATACTGATGTGATTATAAGTGAAATAAAATGAGGTTAGAGAACACCTTGTGTTGTAAATGGTAAAAGCCTGACATGAAGAAAAAGACTGGCTGGGATGAGAGATGTGCTTTGGAAATCAAAAGAAAAAAAAATTGGAGGTAGATTTGAATACCTAGACCCTTACACTTAGGGTTGAGGAAATCTGGGGGTGTTGGATATCAGCTTATGGTAATGACAGAGGGCAGACAAATAGGAGGGGTGGAATTAAATCCTGTGACATTCAGCAGCATTTGCCTTTGGGAGTTTGTTTTAAGTCCATCTCAAACTTATGCCTAAAGCAGGGGGGAAAAAAACCCTGAAACATGTAAAGGCGGGAATCACACCTGAAATTTCCTTTTGGGCTTCTTTTACTTCCTTTCCTTAAGTAAGGAAATGGTTTTGGCATTTCCTCCACTTCTGGGCATGCAGCTGCTTTTTTGTGCTGAATTCATGCATGAATTATTAGGACTGTTAAAATAGCCAAAGACACCTATGTCACCAGTGTCCCGAGATGTCTGGATCCCAGGCTGTGGGCCACAGCTGCCCCATGCAATGACTGAGATGGTGTGGGCAAGCTGGGCTTGTTTAGCCTGGAGGAGGAACCCACCAGTGTGCCAGGAGGTAATTTTTAAGTTCAAGCCAAACTCTTCACAGCAGCACATGAAGCAATGATGAGACACGACAGCTGAAGAGAGTTGAAATGAGAGGTTTGGGCTGGATATAAGGAAAAACTTTAGCTGTGAAGGGAGTTAAGGAATGAAGTAGCTTGCCCAGAGTGGCTGTACCATCTCTGTCTATGGAGGTTTTCAAACGCAGATTGGGTAGAGCAACCACATCTGACCTCAGAGCTGAGCCTGCTTTAGGCAGATGGACTTCGGGGGATCATTTACAACCTGCAGTACCTTCTAACCCTATGATGCTATGAAATGTCCTGTGCAAAAGGGAGGATCCCAGGGATTTTACAACAGGCTGGGGAACATCCACTAAGTGCAAGTCCATTTGCTCTCATGATTTTGAGGGCTGTGTTCCTCATTACTGATGCAGCAAGAGGAAGGTGATATTATAACCATCTTTAGTAAATATTGATAACCTCAAGATAAATGTCATCCAAGTATGCACTCTACAGAGAAAACTGGTCATACATACACTCCAGGGCTTTTCCCCATTAGTGAAGCTGTTGACCTTTCAAGATGTGAAATTCTTGAAATAATCCAAACCTTCAGGAAATCAGCGAACGGTTTTTGCTGCTCAGGAAGCAAGTGTGCCCTTTCCTGTTTATATAAGCTTATTTTAGTGTTTGTACAACTGTTCTGAATGAGAAGTCTTGAAGACCAGCTTTCTGTTGTGTCTCACTCATGGGATAACACGGCAAAGTTATTCTGCCTACTGGTCTTGATGCCCATTCTTTCCCAGGTGGGAGAGAAATGGTTAGTGTATGTGTGCATAGAGCAGTTTGCACAAACTTACTGCCTATTTAGCACTGACTGGAAGCAAAAGCCAGTCTGTCTTTAAAAGCATGAACGATTTTGCAGATAAGAGGCTTGTTAAACCTTTAAGGTTTGCAAATATTTCACTAGGTATTTTGGGCTTAATCCTGCCTCTCTTTGTAGGGCATGAATCAGAGGTCGAAGCAGACCCCTCAGCATCAGTTGATGCTTTTGCCCAGGGGTGTCAGGACAATGAACGTGACTACAGATGTCCCTGCTGCATTTGAGTCTTTCCTTCAATGCTTCTGCAGTAGCCCATGGGGTTTATCCATGCCTTGTGGGGCCACCACTACCTCTGCAGGGCTGGACAAAGCCTTTCCTGGCTCTTTGCACCATGGCTAGGGAAATGGTGGGGTGTAAAAGCAGTAAATGAGCACAAGTCTCTTTGCTGTCACTCAGAAGGACCTTTGAGTAGGCTAAAGTGGGCAGGAGCTTTCTTAAAATAGCTTTGAAATTGTATTTACAGCAGAAGTGATGATTTTCTTGTTCATTTTCTTCTGCTGCAAAACCTAAAGGTCGTATAGGAACCAAGTCTGCCTTTTTCTGCTTCATGAACACATGTGAATGAAAAAATTACTTTAACAGCATCTCAAAATATTTTGTTTGTTGATTTACCTATTAGACTTTGCATAAAAACCTGCTGGGAGCACAGAGTCCATCAGGAGAGTCTACAAGAGTTTATAAAGCTGCTCGTCTCTGCTCTTTGTTACTGGCCACTGCTAAGAATGGTTCCTCACTGGTTTGAATTTGCAAGTTTGGACCTCTGGTGTTTTGGCCACAGAGAGCCTCCAGCTGTCTGTCCTATCCTTCTGTACAGAGACAGCAGCTCCTGAGCCTTAATCTTTATTCCTTGGCATTTTATAATGACCTGAATCTGTGCTGGTTCATTTTAAATGCCAGTCTCCAAACCATGACAGTTCAATATCTGCCTTATGAACAGCTTTGCTGGCCTGCCATGGGGTGCAGGTGGCAGAGAGCAGTGACTGCCTCTCCCATCAGACATGATGCTGCTCTTCCTTGTGCAATTGCCTGCCTTTGCCCATGCCCCAGTCTCCAGTGCTGACTGCCTGGCAGAGCATAGCCAGGACTCTGCCAACATGTGGAGAGGTGGAGCTTGGTCATAATCTATGAGGATGGAGTTTCAGCCTGACCTCAGGGACTGGGCTGTGGGTCGCAGTAGAGAGGTCACAGAAGGACTGGCACAGATGGTATGTATTCATGTAGCACAGCCTTGGAGGTTTGTCCTGAGACACTTAAGGGACTGGTTGAAACAGTCTCCCTATTCTTCATCAGGTATTTGTGATGGGATGGCAGAGTAGGGAAGACTGGAGGAAAGACTCTTCGCCCAGTATTCAGGACGACAACAGTGCAGAAGAGATTAGCCAGCCTAAATATGCTATCCACAAAGATCCTGGGACAAATCATTGATTGTTCTATTTGTAAGCACTGGTAGATCAAGGAACAAGCAGTCTAGTGAGGCTTTAGTAAGGCCATATCACATGAAACTGGTCTAATCTGTTCTTGAGAGTAACAGGCCCAGTAGATCAGAGGAAGGGGATGTAACACATGCCTATAGGTTGATTTCGGGAACATGATTAGCACAAGTTCATAAGCAAACTACAAGCAGGAGAGCAGGTGGATATGACATGATGGAAATCATCCTCAGCAGAGTGTGCAGGGATGCTTCGGGGACTGGGCTGGCGCTGAAACCCAGCAGTAATTGTGAGGGGACTAAGCGGGCAAGACTTATGAGTGCTTTAGTGCCAGAACAGAAATTGTAAATGAGCGTGACAGCCTCAGCAGCAATTTGCAATCAGTGAGATGAAATTCAATAAAGACACAAACTAAATGTGCAATATTAAATGAGCACTAACTGGGGAAGCAGCAGGACCTTGAGGGAGGTTGTGGCTGGGAACTGCCTGTGCTGCCATGCTCTTGCTACTCTGTTCTTCTGAGCCAAACCTGGGACATGCAAGGGGCAGTCACTCCAGCACAACCTGAGCTCAGGCTGGGCTTTGTATACTCTGAAAGGAAGGGTCATCTCTGCTGTGCAGGAGGGATTGCAGCTGCTCTCAGCCTGGTTAGTACACGAGTTCAGCACAGATTAGTTTCTCTGTTTGACATTCCCCTTTCAGAAGCGATTTGAAAAGTAACATTGAATTTATTACAAACATGAAGAGCAGGAGTCTTTGTGATTCATTCTAAAGCATGATATTAATGTTAAAGAGGAAAAAACCAATAGTCACAGGCAACATACAAGAATCCTATTAGACCAAGCTGAAGTGCAACTAGCTCAGGGGTAGGCTGTATCAGCTATTTAGCACCAGATAACAGCATTCAAAAGTGTGCAGGACCAAGACACGAAGGAGATTATCTTAATCGTGGAGGCTTTCAGAGAAGAGCCAGGCTGGCACAAGTGGTGTCAGACAAGGAAGTTAGCTTGGATGAACAAGTACTTTCTTGTTAAACAATATCTCAGGGTTTCCAAAAGAGACCGAAAGCTCCTCAGCCTGTCTGAATGAATAGCAGCTCTTCTCCATGCTGAGGCTTTAATTTCTTACTGACTCGTGGGAGCTGAGTCAAATCAGCTGAGGCTGATGCTGTTTTCCTACCATATCAAATTGAGAATGACCCAATTCTTACTGAATGAGGAGGAGAGATGAGGAGGCCTTACAGTGAAGCAGCTCCCACAGTTAAGTCAGGTGACACAGGCGTTCTTTTCCCTGCTGTGTCACGCGCCCGGGAGCAGTGGGCTGGAATGCTACAGGGCAGAGGGATGTGCTGAGCCCTCTCCCATACCCCAGGACATGCAGCTAGCTCTTGGCTGGCAAAACTCGGCTGGCTCAGCCCAAAAAGTAGCTTTCACAAATGCCTGCTCATCCTCCAAGCTCGATGGTGCCTCTGAACATACCTGTAACAGAGCTAGGGTCTCTTCTTTCAGCAGTAATATGAAAGTGCTGTGAAAGCCCGTGAATTTTAGGGACTGCCTAGTGCTGGGATAAGGACAGCTGGACCAGGATTCCTGTGTTGTCATTGCAGAAGCGGGGAGGCAATGAATGTTTTCTGAGTCAGTTCTCCTTTCTTCCTGCCAAGACCCTGAATGCCCTGGGTGTCAGAGGGACTAAGGACCATCTTACAATGCTCATTTGTAACTCAGAAATGTCCTCCCAGAGAAAATTAACTGTGTTGGAAGCTCTTCTGGCTACAGTTGGCAGTATAGAAATCATGCAAAGTAAGGCCTTCACCTCATGGCAGCTTGGCTTTTACACAAGCTGTGAACAGCCCTGCCTGCCCAGTGCCTTTGGGATGCTCCAGCAGCTGTCTTGGTACCTGACAGCTGGGGATGGCCTGCCCACTTGTTAAACATGTTACCTGGGAGTTTGAAACAAATCATCTGGGGAGTTTGCAAATGGATGATTCAGTCAAGGAAATGAGGTAAATCGATCACAAAGGACAGTGAAAGCCAAGCACTGAAAGAGATGTCAACTGGTAAAGGACAGCATGGTATTAAATTACCCCTCACCTTTTGCTCTTTGTTGCCGAGTTACCAGGCACATCTGCCTTGTTTTTGCACATCTATATATCTATATAGCTATATATCTATCCCTCCAGCCTTGGTTCAGGTTGCCATCAGTTTGTTTTTGAACACGTTAGCATTGTCCAGACCTCTGTTGGGGAGTGAAGGCTTGTAAGGCTGGAATAAAAGGACAGTGAATGCTGCAGCCATTGCAGACCCATCAGGGGTTTGAGGCATAAAGTAAAGGCAGGGTAGGTCAAAGTAGCTCTTCAGCTCCCTTCTTCGTAGGCCGCAAAAGTCAAGTAGTTTGTTTTGCTGGCAGAGAGGTTTTTCTGTTTAGAAGGTCCAGCTCCCCTGCACATCTCTTTGCATTTCCCTCCCTGGTGCTGCAGAGCAGGGGCTGACAAAGGGTATAAGGACAGAGGGCTCCAAGTCACCTCAGAGCTGTTGAACACATGAGAGCCTGGGCTGGCTTTCAGGCTGTCAGTGCAGTTTGTAGAGCAGGTGGGGAGAAATGAGTTGTTCAGAACTCTGAACATGGTTTGATGCTAGAGCTGTGGTACTAGCCTTGGACATGAACTGTGCCATCCTTACAGTGCAGCTATGTGGAGCCTCAGTGGGGAACAGCTGGATTTTGGGAGGTGGCATGCATTTACATGATTCATAGACAGTAGAGCTGTTGGTCTGGATGCAACTGAATTGAATTTCTTCTCTGGCTGTTTAGGAGTCAGGAATGAAGGAAGCTCTTTATGTCAAATATTTCTGCAACTGTAACACAGTAGACTTAGATCCATTATCGCCTGTACATCAAGCACGGAGGCTCTGCTGTTACTGTAATGGCAATTTAGAATTGTTCTTATTGGATAAAAACCATCAGAAACTGTAGATTTCACCTGTCCCCACCTTAGTGATAACTGGGCATCTGCTTAAATTCAGTGTTGCTTTTCAGGGACTACTGACTTATCAGAGTTGCTGTCCTTCCATCAAGAGGTTTGCTTTGAGCATCTGCCTGGCGTATCTACATCAGACTGTCCAGCACTTTGGTAGTGTGGGTCTAGGTTTCTTTTGATTGTGGTTGATGCCAGCTCATAAATCCCCATGCTGGAAGGAACTGCTTAGCTCAGCAGCCTGGGCTTCGCCTGGAAGTGGGGTGTGTTCTCCTGTGCTTTCTTGGAGCGGGTATGGAGGTTTAAAGGGATCATAAGTAAAATCACTGTTGGAGTTATTGGTTACTGCCCAGAGCTTTATTCCCCTGCACTTAAGCTGGGGGGAGCAGAGGAGAGTTCTTGCACTTCCTATTTTGGACATTTTCAGATTTCTTTTACCTCTCTCTCTCTATGCCTCTTTCCAGGTTTCTTGTTCTTGGAGTCTGATTTGTGTTCCTTTGGACAAGTGACCACATATTGTTCTTAAGGACTCTGTAAAGAAGAACTGAAGTGCCCTTACCTGTTTTATTTTTAGCTTACAAACAGAAAAAAATAGAAGGTATCTACTGTGGTCTGCAAGCAGTAGAGCTCCAAATCCTGCAGGTTCCTGATTTGCTTTTATGGGATCTGAAGAAAGTATCTGATAGAAGCAAGTTCATTGTAAGGAGGCTCCTGTTCCCTCCTCTGCTGACACACACCAAAATAGAAACACTCTGAAAATCAGAGGTTTGAAACCTTCACTTTGTAGCTTCTGTACTGCTCTGGGATGAGTGTGGGTGAGCAAGTGTGATGGCCCCAGGTCTCAGCACCTGCAGTGAGGGACCAGCTTAGGCAGCATGAGAAGTGGGGTGCAGAGCTGGCAGAAAAGGGGGGTTATTCACTGGTTACCTCACTGGTTTGTGAGCTCCAAAAGGATACTGATACAAATAACAACCCCTGTAAAAATGCCCATTTGCACCAGCTGCCCGACAGTGTCTAAGTATTAGATCTCATCTGGGTGCTGCTGAATGAGTTCCTTCCCCTGGAACCTCTGCTCCATGGATAGAGGTTGGATGTGTCTCTGGTTCTGGTCACCCTGCTGCCCCTGAATCTGATACTCGAGTCACATGTGGAGTTGGGTGGCACTTCTGTGGGCTGTGGTTGATCTTTGCTGGATCATATACTCTGAGAGGGCTCATCTCACAAGACCCGAGAGGACATATCTGCCTGCAAGTAGTGATCTGTACTCTGGAGGGACAGGGGCCACTGTGGCAGTGGGATGGAGAGAACCTGTGTGTTTGGTGATGCGTCTCTGGGGTGGGAGATCCAGCTGGATCCTTCTCTATAATCCTTAATCCCTGGACTTGAGCCAGCAGGGCAGCTCGTGGGAGCAGGAATCTCAAGGAGACTGAAGGTTTTTAATCTCTCATTCCTTGGGCAGAAAGCCCTTCCCAAAGCCCAAGGCAGCTCCGCAGATGGTGCTGGTCACGTGTCGCTCTGCTGCTTTGCAGCACTGTTAACATTCCTCAAGTTGTGGGAAGCCCTGTGCCCCTTTTAGGGTATTCCCAAAGCACCAAAACCAGTGTTGGTCTGATCCTGTTTCCCCCTCTCCTGAGAGTAGCCATAAGCCTTTAAATCAAAGCCTCTGAAGTCCTTCCTGGTGCCTCTGGCCCACCCCTTCATCTGCTGCATCTGACAGCTGATATGAGGCTGATGTTTCCAGCTGAAGTACTGAAGTAGTTTGTTCTTTTCCATGATTCCCTTGGCAAAGGAAAACAAGCCCATTTGTTTAGAAGCTCATAAAAGAGGAGCTTTATAGTAGGAACATTCATAAACTTGTTTGCTTTTGACCTTCTCCACATTGCTGATGGTTTCGAGTTCTCATCCCAGGCATTGTGCTTGTCTCGGCTGTCCGTGACATTTTTGAAAAACAGCCTCACCCAGAGTAATTTAAATTGCTCAGCACTCCAACACTGAGCCTTCGGACATGCTGTCTTTCTCCAGTGCAGAACTGGGCAGGATATGCAGGTGGGATACAGTGACAGCCTTACAGAGAGCAGTGCAGACCTGGCTGCCAAAAAGAAACCTGGCCACTAATTCCCTGTTGCCTTTTTCTTTTTTAACTAGATTAAATAATGCTGCTCAAGCAGAGGGAATTTCCCAGGCTCTTAGGTTACTAAATTAATAAAAGTGTATTCTATGAAGGCAAGAAATTAGATCTTTAGTGAGTGTGGGTCATGGGAGACTGATAGGCTTGAAAGAGTGTTTGTTCTTTTTTACAGAATAGGTAAGACAGCAGGTGTAAAGTACAAGCCAGGACAGCCACCTTTATTTATGTCTAGGGACAGGAAATTGGAATTACCTTTGCTGGACTCTGAGACCTCAAGTGTCAGGTCGAGATTCAGTATTTAATGCTGGCATCTGATATTTTGAGCAGATAAAAATGCTGCCATGCTTTCACCTATGCTTTTTTTGACTGGGGAAGAGCTCTCCAAACTGCAGATCCTCATCTGTGGCTGATTATCTTTTGGAGTTATACTGTCATGGATTTCTTCAAAATATGCCTGAGAACCCTGTTTACTTTTCAAGTGTTTTCCCATCTGGAAAAGTCTTATTTTACTTCAGTCTGGAAGGAGTCTTCCTCTTCTTGTTTTCTGCATTGGTAAAATCTTTGTTTACTCTGGCCAGACAAAGGACATCACAAAGTGCTACTGGCATAGGGCTTTTAGTCATATGAACACAGAGCAGCTCATGAAACTTTTGTTTGCACACGGCCCAGCTCTTTGCTATACATGGATTCAGATAAAATTGGTGTGTAATGGTAAGGTAAATGTACTGATTTGATACAAAACCTTCCACGCTCTTTGGAATAAGCTTTTGTAGGGTAGCATTGTCAGATTTCAGATTCAAATTGTGAGCATGGCGTACTGTTGAAATTATATGATTCCTCTGTCTCTTAAGTGCTGGTAAACAAGACACAGCTGTCAGGAGGTTTTCAAGTAGTTCAGTCCTAATTTTCCCTATATTCCCACTGTACTTGTTAGCATAAAATACTCCCTTCGTTAGTTTTTCTGAAGACAGAAAAGGGAAGAGAAATGTAAAGCTGAAAGTTTCATGATGGACACCAGGTGGGAGTCCACCATGCTGCAGACTGCTTGCCTCAGCGCTGGGGAAGAGAGGAACATCATGTTTTATTAGCCTGTGCAGTCTGTATCAATAACAGGAGCAAATTGCAATTATTGGGAAATAATGTTAAATTAATACATTCTCTCGAGTAACTGCCACTGCTCCCTCTGGAGTCTTAATGAAATGTGAATTATCATGCACAGCTGGTGATGTGGCAGGTCTGTGTCACTGCTATATCAGTGCCAGAGGTCTGAGGTCCATGCCAGTGGGAATCCTGCCTGAGTGGGTCCTCAGGTCTGTCTCCCTCCATCCTCACCTTTCCCGTTTGGCAAATCTTTACCTGGCACTTGTCTTGATGCTGTGGGAGAAGGACATGTGTGCAGGTGTAATGTCTGAAGCAGCTAGACTAGGCTACCAGCAGAGCTGTCCTCTGCTTCCCTGGCACTACCCCAGGGTACACCCTTAATCATACTGTCCCTGTTCCCATCACTTCCCTATTACTTACTGGTTTGAGTCTTTATTGTTATTATTAAGCTGGAAATGTTAGAATGCTCTGTAACAAACAGCAATCAGAATTTCTGACAGCATTCCCTGTTTTGGGCATCAGTCTGTGTTAGACTCTGATTTAACACCTGTTTGTCTCATTACTTCCACTGAGAAGGGAGATTAAGACCTGTGGAGTTACAATGCTGGCTCTGAGCCTTCTCCAGCCTGGATTAGCTGGAGCTTTGCCAAGGCTTGCACCCGCAGCAGAGAAGTGGTCCTTGCTCCATGAGACCCTGCAGGAGAAGGACAGTCCCTCACAAGCTGCACAAGTGGCTTCTGCACACTGATTACTTAAAAGAGAACCATGGCCCTGACCACAGATGGCAATTGTGTGCTGAGGCTGGGATATTTCTTCCATGGGACCTTTTCTCTCTGATTTCTCCAGCCAGCACCCTGCCGCTGAGGGATGTTCTTGCCTAATTATTCCTGTTTGTGTTCTTTGCCCTTTTTTTTTCCCCAGGCCCATGTGTTTGATCTGAACATTAATAAGCATGAAGCTCTCTGCACCCAGCTAGTGGTGACCAGGAAGAAAAATAAAACAACCCACATCCAATTTAATCCTGTCTTCCCTATTATCATTGTTGGAGATGAACGAGGCCTTATCACATCCTTGAAGCTCTCTCCCAACCTGCGCAAGATGCCCAAGGTAAGGATAAGCTGCATTCCCCTCATGGATGTACCAAACAGGTCTCTTCATGCCTTATCACTGTCCCCTCTCCTTCCGTGCAATAGTGTTGGCAAAGCTTCTCTCTCTAGAGAGGTGCTTCCAACTACCTCAAACCTCTTGGGTAGAATGTTAAATCCATGCCTCTGTTCCACTATGAGTAGGAAGGCTCAGTTTGCTCCTGAGCAGGAGTGGGGACTGGTGGAAGAAGGATTTGCTGTCCATGGGCAAACTTTTTCACCATGATTCAGACAAGCTCTGGTCCAGAAGCTCTGCAGAGGTTCATTTGTTTCCCAAAGCTCACATATTTTCTGAACTTTGGGTTTTACTTGCAGAACTCTTTGTAAAAAGTAAAGGAGAACCCAACACTTTCCCAAGTCCTCCCACAAAACCTGTACTGCCTGTCTTCTTGTGCTCCTGCATCAGAGCCTGTCCCCTGACCACCATGTCAACTGTTCTGTAAATGAGCAAGTAGTGTTCTTTAATGTGTGAGGAGACTTGGGATCCTTATCTCAAGTAACAGCAATGAGATACATGTGCCTCTGTGAGTTGGTGAAGTATTTTTCCTACCCAACTGTGAGGGCCAGTTGTGAAGGATGATGATCTGTCTCACACAGATCCATTACTGGATTTTTTTTCTGGTCTTCATCCAGCTATAAGTTGAATTGCTGTAAATGCAGTGTCCTTTCTGAGCCCTTGTAATTCTCATATCCAGTTGTCTTGTGTTAAGTGGAGTCTTTCAGTTTCAGGCTTTTTAGAACCAATCCAAGAAAGCAATCTCTCAAGATGATCATCTTTTATTTATGTACTCCCAAATGTTTTATATACTCTACTAATCTGCTGTATTAGGCAGGGTCTTTGGCCAGGAACTAATCGCACTGGTGCCACACCACAGTCTTCAGAGTGATGTTAAAAAAGTTCCTTCAGCTGGATGCCACTGGAAATGTGAATCTTTCCCTGTGCTTAGAGGGCACAGAAAACATTAGCATGGCAGTTTGTTTGGAGCTGAGCTGTGGGGGGCTGTGGAGGAGAATGAGTCCTTTCTGGGTGTGGTTGAGCACAGTGTCTGCCATGGACCCTTGTTGCACAAGGCCTTAAGCAGTGGAGGTGGGTCACACGCACATAAATGTGGCTGCTCTCCTCCACTCCGCTCCTGAGCTGTGGGCTGAGCAGCGCCCAGTAATACTGTGCTGTGGATCAGAATCATGGAGTGGTTTGGGTTGGAAGGGACCTTAAAGATCATCTTTAAAGTCATCATCCCATGGTCAGGGACACTTTCCACTAGACCAGGTTGCTCAAAGTCCCATCCAACCTGGCCCTGAACAGTTCCAGGGATGGGGCATCCACAGCTTCTTGGGGCAACCTGTGCCAGTACCTCACGACCCTCACAGTAAAGAATTTCTTCCTAATATCCAATCTAAACTTGCTCTCTTTCAGTTTGAAGCCATTCCCCCTTGTCCTGTCAGTACATGGACTTGTAAAAAGTCCCTCTCCATCTTCTTTGTAGGCTCCCTTAAGGTACTGGAGGCCACAATTAGGTCATCTCAGAGCCTTCTGCTTTCCAGGCTGAATAATCCCAATTCTTCCAGCCTTTCCTCCTGGGAGAGGTGTTCCAGCCCTCTAATCATCTTGGTGGCCTCCTCTGGACTCACTCCAACAGGTCCATGTCCTTCCTGTGCTGAGGACCCCAGAGCTGGATGCAGCACTGAAGGTGGGATCTCACCAGAGCTGAGGGGCAGAATCCCCTCCCTCACCTGCTGCCCACCCTGTTTTGGATGTAGCCCAGGACAGGATTGGTTTCTGGGCTGTGAGTGCACATGGCTGGGTCATGTCCAACCTCTCACCCACCAGCACCCACAAGTCCTTCTCAGCAGGGCTGCTCTCGGTCTGTTCATGCCTGGATTGATACTGAGAGTTGCCCTGACCCAGGTGCAGGACCTTCCACTTGGTTTTATTAAACCTCCTGAGATTCCCATGGGCCTACTTCCTAAACTTGTCCAGGTCCCTCTGGATGGCATGCCATCCTTCAGGTATGGATTTGAATGTTTCCTTCCATTCCTGGTGGCCGGCTGCAGCCCTCTGTGCAGGGGTGAATGTTGTCCTCTCATTTGCTGACCTTCTTTGGAAGCAAAATTGCACATTGTTGACAAAACAATTTAAACTGTTAGTTCATGAGTGACTCAATCACTTTCTGCTGACCTTAAACGAATAGGTACTATATCCCAGGCAACATATAAATGGGATGGAAATGGACTCTGCTGCTCTGATATTATTAAACTATCTGTCTTCCGCTGGCCTGGTTAAGTTTGAAGGGACACTAAATGGTGAACTAAATGTTTCCTTTACATGTGGAGAGGAAGGAGGGATGTTCAGGCATGGCTGGTTATGTGTACAGGTTCCTTGGCTGCAGCCAGCTTGTCTCTGAAAGATAGGAGAATTTAAAACAGATGACGTGAAGCGTGGTGGCAAAGTGGTGGATCTGGCCCAGACTACTTAGTCGCCTTTCTGTGCCGCAAGTGAACAAGCGGTGGTTTAGGCGATGGATGAGGGTGCTTTAACAGGGGGAAGTCAAGCCCTGGCAGAACAGGAGGTGCCATCCACTCTGTCGTCCTGTCTACCTCCTTCCTGTGCCTGCACAACTCTTTGTGTCCTTGGCACCAAGCCTCCAGCCATCTTTGCAAGAGTATCATCTCACTGTGGGAAGTCAGATGTACTTCCAAAGTATTGATCCTGGCTCCTCTAAAGATCAAGTCAATGTGCTCTTTAAACCCTTACCCTGTCCAAGCAGCCTTCCTCTTTAAAATGGCTAAACTTCTCCCTCTTTTCTGGGAGTCCCTACGGTGGAGTTAACATTAATGGAACTTCAGAGATTTTTGTAAGTGAAGAGGATTGAAAACTGTGTGGGTGAGTCCTGGCATCCCAGCTGTCTCCTTTCAGATAAACCTGTCTGTGCCTGGCTCAGCACCTGGGTACCTCAGGCTGTTCTCTTCACCATAGATCCCCATAGAACCCAGTGGGGACACCTGCCCCACACCCAACAAGCCACAGCCAGTGCTTCACATCAACCCCAGTATCTCTGAGCTCAGCTGCCTGGTCTTGCTTCTGTCAGCTCCTTTGGAGATGGAAAGGTGCCTTTTGCTGAGGTCTGGCAGAACCTAGGCTTCCAAAGGGGCACAGACAGGTCCCACTGCCTGTCTGTTTCACGCTGATGTCACAGGGGTTTGCCTTCCCACGCAGCTGGGACAACTGCTTTTGACATGTATGAAGAGTAAACTAATCAACCTTTTTTGAGAGAACTCTTAATAGCCACATGTCATTCCAAACCCCATTCTTCCCCTAAAAACAGACACAGTGCTGTCTGCTCCATGTTCTGCAGATTCCTTAACTATCGCTGGGCTTACAAAATAGGGCTTACAAAGAGAGACTGAGCTTGGGATTTCAGACATGCTGAATTTATTCTGTTTTGCCTGTTAGGTAAAGGTGTTGTGGTAGATAAGTGGAAATAGGGAGGATAAGGATAAGACTTTGGTCCCTTCCTGTCTTCATGTCCTTGAGCTAGGAGGGAAGGTTCAAGAGCTCTTTAAATAATTTGCTGGGTCAACCCACAGCTTAATTAATTCATATTTGTAAAACACTTGGGGATCTTTAAGAAGTGTTATTTAATACTCTGAGTTTTGCTGTCAGCAACGTTAGCACAGCCTCATTTATGAACACTTGGCAGAACAAATATGCCGAAAGGGAAACTTCTCAAAAGCAGTCAGGTGGTATTTTCAGAAGTGACTTTCCCCAAGACATACAGTAAAATCTTCAAAAAATGCCTAAAACCCCCTGCGAGTTTTGGCATCCTAAATCATTTAGTGGCACGTGGGAAAAGGTGCATTTGTTGTTGAGAGGAAGCTGGAGACAGGGGCTCTGCCACCTGTCAGGCACTTGTGTCAAGGACACACAGAGGGCACAGAGGTCCTGTGTACAAGGGACATCAAGCCCAACAGGTGTCCTTGTGTCTGTGCCCTGGTCATTCAGGTCCTGGAGCTCTCCCTAGTCCCACAGATGAAGTCTCTGGGACAGGACAAAGACATCCTCTTGCCCCAAAGCAGTGAGCTGTATTTGTTTCCATGAGGTGTGATCCTGGTAGAGGTTTTCCTCTGCCTATTGCTGTTGTCTCTAGATTGTGTGAACACTCTGGGAGGACTGTGTGAACTCCTGGGAGTTTTCTAGGAACACGCTACCCAACTGCTAAGCATCAGCTCCAAGAGCCTGGGAGCTTAGGGGGGTAAAGACAGCTGAACCCAAACCATGTGGGAAGAGCAACCACGGAGCAGAGAGCAGAGCTTGCTGAAGGTGTGTTTGCAATCAAACTACAACCAGCATGGTCCTGCACTGGCCATGCTGAACAACATCTCCCTGAGCACCAAACCCTGCTTGGGCAGAAAGCTTATGGCAACAAGTATTGTCCTGTGCAAGTAAGCCAGTGAAACTGCTTTGGGTCCTTCTACTCAGGGCTCAGAATTGGGAGACAGAAATGCTTGCAGTATTTTAAGATGCAGCAGTAGGAACAAGTGGCTCTCTGCTGTTGTCCAAGCCACTTTTGGACTCCAAGCACTCCTTAAATGTTGCAGTGGATGTCAGGCAGGAGTTGTTCAGCTTATAAAGTATTATTTCTAATTTTTAACGACCTTGGGTGGTTGAGTTCACCCGAGGGAAGCATTACTGTAAGAAGAATCAGTTTTGGGCAGAGCTGTTTAATTAGTGAGCCTTCCGGGTTTCACTCAAGGGTTGGAAGAAATTAAAGCATTTTGTCATCACAGTCAGAAGAATGTAGCTGCTCATGGGCTTTGGTTTTCTATAAACTGCTAAAATAGCCTGGCGCAACCCCTGTCAATGCTAAAAGTAAGGAGAAGATAGTAAAAAAAAGTGTGCAGTGCTTTTTAGAAATGTTGGGAGACCACAGCAGAGTAGGAGTAGAAAAGAAAGCTTACAATACAGATTTGCTGAGACTAAGGCAAATTTCTTGGCCAGTACCCAGGCTGATGGCCAGAAGGCAGACAGCTTCTTGGCCTGATGCTTGTCTTGGATATTTTTCTTGGATTATTTAGGATGATTATCTCAGTCTCTGTTCCTGCTACTGATTTCTTCACATGCAAGACACTTCTTTGTCTGTCGGGGACAGTTGTGTTTCTTCCCATGCAGTAAATCCTGATGGACAGGGTCTAGCCAGGCATGAGTGGAGTGTGAAGGGGAACACGGCTGCTCATGCATTCCAGATCTGTGCACAGCCTTCCTGTCCATGTGCACATGCTGGGCAGCTGCTCTGCTCTCCCCATGCCTTATCACACCTTCTAGTGTCACCTCTGGGCTCCCTGTGCCCTGCTGCATCTTTGCAGCACTGGTGATTTTGCCCTTGGCCAAATCCAGCCCAATGCTGCTCAGCCAAGGGAGGGGCATCGAATTTTGCTTCATGAAGCACTGTGGCTCTTTGACCATAACTGTTGGCACAGTCTAGGAGGGATCAGTTAGGGTAAGGGGACTGGGATGGATAGTGCGAGTATGTTGGGGTTTTAAGATGAAAGAGGGAAGGGCATTTGGGGAAGATTGGTGGAAGTGTGCAAAGTTTAAAGGAGGCAATAGAATGGCTGAAATCTCTTCTTCAACCTATCCACCTCCCCAGCATTGTCTCCTTCACGACCTCTTGGGACTTGAGTTGCTTCCTCCTCATACTCCCCAGCAGCACCCACTGCACACAGTGCTGTCTCAGTAAAGGACGCGACTTTCATCCCTATACCCAGTCTCAGTGGGATGCAGCTCAGATCCAGAGCAGGTACTAGGCAAGGACAGTGTAAACAGAGAGTGGGATTCTTGGTCCTGAACCTCACTGCTTTGTAGCCTTGTGTTGCCATCACCTAGGGTGACAGGGAGAAACTTGAAGGAGGTAAGGATCAGGAGATTGTTTCTGTTCTTAGTGTTTTCCTGTAGCTGTGGGAGGTGTGAGGGATGAACCAACCAGCACAAAAAGATGAACATAAACTCCCTCCTTCTGTCCCATGAGGTACAGTACACGTGACTGTATTTCAGGAAGGAAGCTATTGATTAGATACATTCTCCAAGGTCAGTTCTGGACTGGTGAGTAGTTTAGCACTGAGGAAAGTGTATTTGGTCCCTTAACTTTACATTTCAACAGCTCTCATTCTGTCTGAGAGAAAAGCACTTGTCTCCTCTCCAAACGGCTCAAGTTTTGTTCTTTTAGTGGTGTAATTCCTAGTCCTTCTGTTTTCATGCAAATGTTCCTCTCTCTTGAGATTCCCTCAGTGCTTCTGTGCTGCTCAATCAGTGGTGGATTTCCTCTCCTCTCTTCAGAACTGGGTAATTGCTCAGTGACCCAGAAGCATAGAGCACAAGCAGTGTTGGAGGAATTTGGCATCAAGTACTGCTGTGCCCTGCCTTCATCAGGACTGCCTCCTCCAGAGGCAGCTTGGCTTCTGGCTAAGGAGACACACACAACTGAGCTTGGGACTCATAAAAACTGACCTGCAGCTTGATAGCTTCCTCTGAGGCTTGCAAATGCTTTTTTATTTCCTTTCAGTCCCTCCCCTGTTATTTAGTCTAGTTGCAAGTAGCTGCTCTCTCTACTGCTAGGGGAAGAGCTGAGGAGCATGGGTGCATCCAGAGACTTGTGAAACCCTGTTCCTGATCATTCATAGCTTTCTGTGTCATTTTGGTACGGGAAGGAAACCCAGAGCTGGAGGCCTGCAAGATGGGTGGGTTGGAGACACATGTGTATGAACAGGTGGCTCTGAGCCAGCCGTGGAGCAGGAAGGGCTGGAGGTGGTTGCTCTGACAGTCTCTGCTGCTGGCGTGTGCTGGTCCCAGCAAGAGGCCACACCACTGTTGTGCAGCTTGCCAGGGTGTGAGCAGCATTGCTTGTGGCCTGCGGCTGTTTTGCTATGCAGATCTGTGACTCATGATTGTAAATCAGCAGCTACCAAAGGGAATACTGACAAAAGCAGGCTCCCGTGCCCCTACCACCTTCTCCTTCCCCACCACACTTTCCTGCCCTGCCATTGTGCTAGGAAACCCATGAGCAGGAAGACCCTCACAGCCCCCAAGGATACCTTCGCCCTCCACTGTCCCACATCAGGTTCCTTGCAATCTCATATAGCCTGAGATAAAATGAAGGGACTGTTTAATCCTGGAAAGCTGTTACTTGGGAAGTGAGGTGGTGCATGTGCCAGCAGGCTATAGTCCTTCTTGGGCAAAACTGAAGCCTTTGGAAATTTACCTAGACACCCTGGACATAGTCACTGTTCACAGGAGAGTGGCTCTAAGGCACAAATCCAGATGTCTAAGAGTGTCACACCACAGTTACAGGGAGTTCTGGATCCTGGACAGAGATGTGGCAACCTTAAATACTCACATTGTTTGGATAGCTAACCCAAACAAACCAGCAGTGGATCTAAAGGACTTGAATCTTCTCTATATTAAATCTATTTTCGTCTTTTTTGGAGAAATAATTTTTAAGTTGCATCAAGCTAAGTGAGGGGAGAAGAGAGTTCTGTGCAACAGAAGCAATGCTGAACCCCAAGGTGAAGAGCAGTTTTTCTTCTTTTTACTGTTCCTGGCCACATGTCTTCAACCTTGTTTTTGTTGTGTAATGTCACTCTCTGTGGCTGCTATGTTTGGCAGTTGTTGGAGAGACAACATCAGCATATTTACAAGTTATTTTAAGCTGAAGTCAATTCCCAGTGGTCAGGGTGATGTATGTTTAGTATCTTAAATGGAAACACTGGCAACTGAAGCAAGAAAAGGTCCCATTTTACAAAAATTCCATAGTACTTATGAATAATTTCTAAAGTGCAAATCTCATCCTG
Organism: Pipra filicauda; assembly: GCF_003945595.2. Classification (NCBI taxonomy): domain Eukaryota; kingdom Metazoa; phylum Chordata; class Aves; order Passeriformes; family Pipridae; genus Pipra; species Pipra filicauda. The sequence goes on from NW_024104396.1 coordinate 883,679, forward strand.
TGAGGTGCTGTGTGCTGTCAGGGGGATACTGACAAAGTCAAGAGGACTGTCTTTGACTTTCTAGTTTCATCTTTGAGGATCTGTGTACTAAAAAGGTTTGCCTATATTTGAAAGTGATGCAAGACTGCTCCATTTTGCAATACTAGCAGTTTGGACAGAAATGCTATGGGGATTTGGTTTTGGGATCAATAGTAGTCAAGACCTTCTAGATATAAATCTGGTTTGTGTCCGTTGGATTTGCTGTCCTCAGTAACTGAAACCTGAATTTGGACAAGCAAAAATCATTTCTAGTGGTGCCTTATTTACACCTTTCCTTGTATTTCTCCCTGCTGGTGCTGTTATGTTGCTACAAGTACTGTTTTGTCTGCGGACTTTTCATCCTGTTTTTTGTGCACAGATTGTGTCTGAACTTTGGTGTCTGCCATCCTAGAGCTCCCCAAGCCCCAGCAGTGTGGACTTTGTTCAGCCCGAGGAGCCCGTCACTGCCTGTCCTGGGAAATGCCTAATGCATGAGAAGGAGCTTTGCCTTACATTTCAAAGGACTTGCATTTTGGTTAGATGTGTGATTGCCTGAATATGCCTGTTCAGCTTGCACAGCTCCTCTTTCAGCCAGAGCCTCAGCTTTCTCCAGTGCCTTGGCAGAAAGCCATGACAGCAGAGGAGGGGACACAGCACAGTGCTGTGGCAAGAGAGGCACTGACCAACCTTATGGGATGCTTAGCTCACCTGTCCTCCCTTTCTTGCTTTAATCTGTCCTCTGTGCATTTGTTTCCATGCAGATGACTTAAGTCCCCTCCAGAAAACTGGGGGATCCCGAGAAATCACCAGTTCTTTGCCTGAATGACAGCCCCAGTACAAAGGCAGAGAGACCCCCAGGGGGATAAACTATTTTCAAAGCAGGCTTTTGGCAGAGCCAGAGACGGAGGCTTTTTTGGGAGACTCTCATTCCCCCAGCAATGGCTGGGTGAGGGTGCAGGTCTCCAGCCTGCAACCTCCCCTGAAGTGACAATTGGATGCTCAGTCCCCTGCCAGAACTGATTAAAGTGGCCTGATGAAGGAGGTAATGTGGGTGCTTATCCTCCAGGTCATCTGAGGGTGAGCTATTTTTTTGCCAGAGAGCCCCAAGCAGCTCTCAGGAGTGCAGCTATTCCTGTGCCCTGGCTCTGCACAGGGGTGCGGAAGAGGAAGGCTTGTTAGCTCTGTGCCTGAGCCACAGGGTGTGTTAGGACAAGGCAAGAGCTCATCATGGGGACAAAGTGCAAAGCAGTGGCTGGGGCCTGAGAGACTCCATGGATCTACAGCCTGTTCTCTGTGTTTCTCTCCTGCTGAGTGCTTTTAGGACACATCCAATACTGTCACACCTCAGGGGAGGAGCTGCAGTTGGGGTGCACTGATGGACAACTCTGTCCCACTGGGGCCCAGCTCCTGGCAGGCTCTCCTGCCTCCTGCTTGACATTTGGATGTCACAGACTATCAAGGCCAAGATTTCAAGCTGGGCCAGCCAGGTCGCTGTAGAACTCATGAAAATTAGGAAGTGGAGCAGGGCACCGAAAGATGCTCACCCACAACTAGCAGACACAGCAATGACGTGCACATTGTTACCACTCCTGCCCAGTAATTCCATCTTGGCCCTGTGCTGTCCATCCTGGCAGACAGAGGAGTGAGTAGGGGACAATAAGAGTGCAGGTCCAGGTGTGAAGCAGATGGAAGATGTGGCAGTTGTATGAGAGAATGGGTGAGAAGCTGGATCACGGCAGGGAAGAGCACACATCCCATGGGTGTCCTGGCCAGAAAAGTGCAAAAATGCCTAGAACATGAATAAGCAGCTCCCTGTTGGCTCTGCACCTTCACAGGGGTTGGTTTGGCCTCCATTTGGACTGATCATGCGATTAAGGTGGAAAAATGGAACAAATTGTTCCCAGGTCATGGCTCTGCACTGTCCTGAGCACCTGAGGACTCACTCAGCGGGGATGGAGAACAGGACAGTGGTCTTCATGGGCAAGACCCATCCCAGTCATGTTTTTGCCTTGCCTCACTGAACCAAGCAATGCTCCAGAGCTTGAAGAAGGTGGGCTTTTACTCTTCTTTGAGCTCTTCAAATTTTCCTTACTTGTAATTTGACATACCTTGTCTCTGGGAATCGACTGAGCGCTGTTGGACAGTGTCCCTCGTTGCAAAACCTGGTGGTATTTGCTGCACTAACAAAGGCAGGAAATTTGTCATGGCATGGAATAGGAAGAAATGCAGCTACAAGGGCCAGAGGAACAGCTTGATATCTGGCATATCCCTGTAACTGCTCCTGAGCCACTGCCAGAGCCTGACACAGCCTTCCCCAGGCAGCTGGCCTGAGCTGGAAAGGGCTGAGGCTGCCTGGGGAGACACAGAGGGCAGCTCCCTGATTATGTCTGTGTCATTGTAAAACACATCCCAAATGCATTGCTCTAAAAAGCCCTTCACTTTCAGACTTCACTTGTGTGTTTTCTGACACTGGGTGCATTTATCTGCAGACCTCCATGCCCCTGCCTGTCCTGATCGAAACCATCGCACTGCTCCCAGCCCTTCCCAAGCCTCTCCCCGACTCATGCCACCTATCCAACCTCCTCCAAAAGAAAAGAAGGGGAGACACCTGTGCCTGAAGGCAGGCCAAACAAATGTCCCTTGCCCAAATTAATTTGATGGGCTCAATGGAGAATTGTTTAAATGAGAGAAGAGAAGGAATTGCCGATGAATAAAACGTCTTGCTGCTTACGGTGATGGAACTGACGCAAGAGGATTATTTTTATCCCGTGGAGAAAAGGAAGAGCCCTGTGAAGCAGAGGAGAAGAGGGGCTGCCTTACCTCCCGCTGGCTGTGGGAGATGCAGTGACGGCTGCAATCAAAGCAGCTCCAAGGTTCTCCGGGAGGAAAACTGTTATGCTCCAATTCACTGACTGATTCTGTGAGATGGGATGCCAGACACCAACTGTGTGAAACCGCCTTAGAGCAAACATCCCCTGATCTTTTGTGCTCCCATATCTCACCAGGAAGCTGCCTATGATCCCACTGCTCTCAGTCTGGGGTGTGTCTGAGCTCCTCACCCCTCATGGGGTCCTGGTCAGTGCAGAGACCTGTTCTGCCTGGACATTGCTGTGTTTCCCATCTCCCACCTGTTGGGCCGAAATCTCCTCATTGTCCCCCAGACCACATCCTGTGAGCTGTGTCCTTGCTGCACCATGTCCTGTGGGTGCAGCTCTCCTACTGCCCTCCCCAGTGCAAAGAGATCCTTTCACATGACCGGCTGTGATGCTCCTGTTCCTCTGCGGTGGCAGAGCTCACTGTTTCACAGCTCCATGGGAGTGCCAGGTCCCATCCAGGTGATTATGCCTCTAACCCTGATGGCAGAACACTCCCTCCCTGTATTTTTGCATGGAATTGTCCCTGCTCACTTGCAATATCTTGCATTTGTCCTTGTTAAATCACATACTGGTTTTCCAGGTCACATCTCTGGTCCAACAAAGTAATTTCCAATTCCAGTCCTGCCTTCCGGGACACCTGCAGCCTTCCCGTCTGTCCCAATGTCCAAGTACTAATAGTAAATCTGTTCAGATCCCCTCCAGACCGTGGAGCTGTGGGAGTTGTGCACAACTCAGTGTTGACTGCTCTGGGTACAGCTATTGACTGGGTCTTACCAATTTCTGCCCACATTATATAGATCTGTTGCTTCACTTCAGGAGCAGGATATCAAGGGAGACAATGGCACAGTCTTCCTGTGGTCAAGGTTAATGACTTCTGTGTCTTTCCTGTCCACAAGGTTTATTCCAGTGTTGCAAAAAGAAATCAGATTGGTCCAGCATGACTTCTTTGGTGCAAATCCACATTAGTTGTGATGCATTTCAGTAACGTTACAGCTTGTTGACTTTTTCTGCTCATCTTCTGAAAAGTGAGGATAAACTGAAGGGTCTGAGATTCTCTTCTTTTTTGGATAGTTACTACTTTTACCTTTATCAGCTTTCTGATCCCTGTCCCCCTCTGAGATTCCCCAAGAAACTGCTTTGGATTAGGGATATTAGGTTGAACTGATGTGATAAAAGCTGCCTTGCCAGGGGGCTGTTGTGGTCAGGATGGTCTCAAACATCATAATCAAGTCAAAGTGTGTGGGCTTTATTAGGCAAACAAGTATACCTGGGAAGAAAAGTGCATGCACCCTAGAGCTTGTATTTTATTCTCTGGATATATATTATTTGCGATAATAAAAGGCATTACCTCTCCCTGCCAGCCTGTTCTGTCTGGGTACACGCTAACCCATACCCTGATCAGCCAGAGCAGAAATCTCCTCATTTGGTTGCCAGTGTCAGCTGTGATATCCTGAGGATTTGGAATTGCAGAGAAGGGGGAAGGTTCCTTCCCAGGAACACAGAGTGAGCATGAATGCGCTGCGCAGCCTCTGCTTTCTTGTTTGTCTCCTCCAACTTGTTGATGATTATGTAGACTTGCTGTCAGAAGTTAGACACCAAAACCAGAATGACCAGAAACTACTTTGCAAATGCAGCTGTGAGACTGGAGGATGCTCAACCCTCTCCAGGATTAGGTTTCCTGCTTTGATCTGCACTAAAGGAACCTGCTAAGCCAGGAAAATGAACTGAAGGGCTAGGCAACTAAAGGACATCCAGTAGGAGTGAAGGGAATTAATAATTTAGTGTATTTCATGTCAATGAAGAAAAAAAAAAAAGTGTTCCAGGCTTTGCCTCATGGTTTGAGTTTGAAATAGAGCTGAGCAAAAGGCTGATGGATTGAGTTTCTATTACATCTGCTTGTTCAAGAAGAAAAGCTGTGCTGTAAAAACACTGCAGTCCACATGGCTCCCCCAACCTGGAGGCTGGGAAACTTGGACTACATGAATGAAAGGGAAGCCCATCCTGAGAAACCTCGGCTTATCTGCTGCCATGAGGCCAAAGGCAGGGCTGTGGAGGTGCTGTCTCACTCATCCCAGCCTCATGAGGTTTCCCAGCCTAAAGCACCAGCAAAGAAGAGGGATGTGGGCCCTGCTCCTGCAGTGGGGAGAGCCTGGGGCAGCTCGAGCCTGAAGTGCAGTGCCTCAGGATGGAAATCCTGAGGTGGCTGTAGGGCACAAAGTCTTGCAGAGGGATCTGATATCCCTTCTGTAGTGGCAGGAAAATCTCCAAGTTTCTTGCCTTGGGGATTTCATTCTTCAGAGTGCTTTTACCCTGCTGATAGTCAGGGATGCACTGCCAGGGATGGTTTTTCAGAGGCTGGTGCAGTGGACAAAGTCTTCTGCAATCAGTCAGACCTTCATTTCAAGTCAAGGTTAGTCTGATCTGTGACTTAGAAAAGCAGCAAGAAAATGGGGCACCACCACTGCCTACCTGCAAAGGAAGAAAGATAAAAGCTTGGCAGAGAGCTCCAGCCCTTGGTTCCCCTATCTCTGAGATACTTGTAATAGTTGTGGTCACAGGCTGAGCAGGGTTTCCCAAGACAAGGCAATTGGTGTCTCCCCTACTCTCTATCCCTGTCCCTTACCTGGCTGGAAGTCACTGGCAGGGATTCATTGGAGACATACAGCCTATGTCCCCTTGCTTTACAGTGCTTTTGGCTTTCTGCAGGGTGCAGAGAAACCACTGACTGTACTTTGTCCCTGCTTCCCCCTGATGAGTAAACCTCAAGTTTTTACAAGTTTTGGGTGAATTGGGCTGAAAGATGCTACAGAAATGCCACACATTATGTAATATGGTTGAACAGCTTAGAGGAAACTTACACAAGTTGCAATTGGCCTGGTTCCCCTGCTTCAGAAAGAATCTATTGTCTATCAAATGAGAACTCTTAAACACCACCATGCTCCCTATACTTAGTACTCTGTGGCATTTCAGCTGTACTTGGCAGTTGCTGTTTTAGCTCCAGGAAGAGTCATTGGTGTGTTGAGGTTACTGGCTGAAGCTGTGTGAATCATTATGGTTATTTCTGGGGTTTAAAATCTATTAAATCTACTTCCACTCTTGATCTTATTGAAATGGTAAAGGAATTGACAGGCAGCATTACAGAGAGAGATTCACAGCTCTATAAAGAGGTAATCACAACTCGAAACAGGCCATGTAGCTGTATATGAAGAGATTTAAAGAGTCCTGAACTCCTCAGTTCTCTTGATTATGGCTTTTTTTTATCTTGTGTGTTAAACAATCAAACTGTAAGCACTCAGAGACAACAAGGTGTTACAGTAACAGTGAGAATTTATTGACATTAAATCAATGTTATCCCTTTTCTGCCATTGAAATCAGCCTAGTGGGGAAATATTACAACTGTCCTACATGCCTGGGAATCATATAAGCTCCCCTCTTGTGTCAGCTTTTCCACTTGTTGTTAAGCATGGGGCAACAATCCCTGCTTTCTCATCGCCCTGGTGCCAGCTCTCACAGACTCTTAGTCCAGCTTCCTCCTTGCTCCTATCACCATCTGCCTCAGGCTTCCACTCTCCTTGGGTTTTCTCCAGTGCTTCCTGGTTGTCATTTTTCACTAAGGGACCTTCTTTCTCTCCTTATCCCTCTAATACCAACACTCAAACCAGTCTGTGCAGCTTCCTCAGCTTTTAGATAATCTGGGAGGAGAGTATTGGGGAGCTTCTTCCCTCTTACAGTGTGCCAGCATTCTCCAGGGTGTGGGAATTGCCCTGTTGAGGGCTGGATTGCTCTGCACTGGTCCTGACATTATGAGCAATATATGGTTAAAAGAACATTTGCTTAGAAATGCTGCCTGCAATAAGAGCATAACAACAGAGTAGAGTAGAGCTGCAAGGCTCATCCTTCAGTTTACAATTGGTGAGGAAGAACATCCTGGGATTGCAGAGCCACAGGCACATTCAGGCTGGAGGTGATGTTAGCATATCTCTAGTTCAGCTTCCAGCTTAAAGCAGGTACAGCCTTGAGATCAGACAAGGTTGCTCAGGGTTAGGCTTCTCTTGAAAACCTCCAAGGCTAGAGATCCCACAGCCAGTCTGAAGTCTTGTTCCAATGACTAACTGTCACTGTTGAGATGAACTTCCTTATGTCATGTTGAATCCTTCCCTGTTTCCATCTATGGGTGTTGTAACTCACTCTCCTGCTATGCACTCTTGTAAAGAGTCCATTCCCGTCTTAATATCCTCCTCTTGGGTGCTGGCAGATGCTTGTTAGGTCACCCAAAACGATCTCTTCTACGGACTGAACCAGCCCAGCACCCTTAGTGTGAGTTCAGTGCAAATCCTTTGGCCACAGACAACCTTGGTAGTTCTCTACTGGACTCAGCCTGGTTTTACAGTCTGTTTTTCATCATCAGGGCAGAGAATAGAAGCACTGAGCCATCATCTATCTCCTTACCTTATTTCTTTCCTCCCTGGAAGGCTCCTTTCCTTGTTTCCAGTGATTAAGGACATGGCACATAAGACTGGGGACAGAAGGTGAGAGTGGTTCACCCTCTTCGCTTCCTCCCACCTCGCAAAGCTTCCTTCATTAACACTCACCCAGTGTTTCTTAATTAGTACCTTCTGGCTTGGAACTGCCTGCCTGTGTTGCATCTTTTTGTAGAAAACCTGCTGAAGCTCTATCGGTTGTACAACAGGAAATATGAAACACTTGGGCTGCTTGTTAGACTTACAGCTGCTCTTGTGCACACTTAGCGTTACACAGGGGCCGAGTGTGGTTCTCATCCTCAACCTCTGTAGCCATCCTTGGCTTTACCTGTTCCTCCTGAGGGAACCTTCTCCTGTGGTTCTGTACTTGTCTTTTGATGCCAAGCCACATGACAAGTGCATGTCTGAGCTAAGCCAGGAGATTGCAGAGGTTATGCCAGAAGTGGAGGGCGTAAAAAGCTCAAAAATCACCCCCAAAGAGCTGTTATCAGTGGAATAACTGGGACGATATCTCAGAGCAGCCTGCAGATTTATTTGAAAGGGTGGATTGGTGTCCCCACTAGCATTTCAAATTTCTTATTCATTCCTTTGCTGATCTAGCAGAATCCACTTATTAAGTCTCGAGAGGACCTGGTGGCATGGAGGTCACGAGGACTTTGAAAGGTTTTATATCAAATCTCCACATGACCTTGAAACATTGAGGAGATGGACTGAAATCAAGGAATTTAATTCAATGAAGACCTTTCCAAAGTACCAAAAACATCTGACAGGGCTGGACTCTGCTGTGCTTGATTCTGCTTAGGTGCGAGCCTGAACTAAGTTTCTGTGGTCCAAGGACTCAGAGTTATGTTAACAAGCCCAAGCTAGTCAGTGATCCCATGCCTGCAACATGGTGTGATTTCAGCTGGGAGTGATGTGAGAATTTGTCTCATGTTGTGTACACCACAACAGCATCCAAGCCCCAGGTGATCATATAGGAAAGATTGGCTTTGTTTATGGTTGAATCAGGGGTTGCTGGAATAAATCAACTCTGTTACAAGTTCTTTGCTGCTCTTGCTGGATTTCTGGCTCATTTACGCATGGTTGCTGGGGAAGTTAAATCACAAACAGTAACCATTCACAATGATCTAGGCTTCTTTACAGGTTAGGGAGAAGACGGCACTCTTTCTTCCACTACCTTCCTTTCACCTTTGGAGCAATTGCAGCTCTCACTTAGGGATTTTATGCATCTTTATGGCAAATAGGGTGTTAATGAAAGTATAATTACTGTAATTAAATTTGGATTTAATTTTCTGAGCACAAGTGCCCCCTTTCTGTCTCTCTTTTGTTTCCTGACTGGTTGCCAGCTGTGAAAACATCTCTTTCCAGGGTGTTTTTGATGCTGAGGCACTCGCACAGTACCAGGCGTGTGGCAGTGGGATGGGCTCATCCCCTGCTGCGATTTGTCTCATCCAGCTCTCAAATCATGCTGACCTTTCTGCTGCAGTGAGGGGGAAGAGCAGGATCAGCAACAGGCCTTGGCATTTGTGATGTCTGCATATCCCAGCACTTTACATGCAGGATCCACATGGTGAACTGTTTTGCAGGAGAAGTAGTGGGATTTAGCGGGGTCAGGCAGCAGTTGCTTCCACCACTCCTCTAGGTCAGTTTAGATGCTCGTGGAGAGGAACAATTCTGGGTGTCATCTTGAGGACTCTCAAAACATCACCAGGTCCTTGTTCAGTCTTTATTAGTTTCCCCCTAGTCCTGTAGCCTGACAACACATCTGCATTTCAGGGATTTCCTCACATCAGGGCGATACCAGGAGAATTGGTGCTTGGGGTCAGATCAGAATGAAAACAGAAGAGCCTGGGAAGAAGTGACCCCTCCTGAGATGATGAGGGAATCTGTGCTACTATGCTGAGGGAATATGAAGCCAGAATTAGTATCCAGATGTGACAAGATCTCTGCCATCTCCACCAAAGTGATTCCTTCTCCAAGGGCCCCAAGGAGGAATGCTGGCTGTTTGCCTGGAACCATTGCCTCAGCCATGACCCTTTGTCCCAGCTCCAGCAACACGAGTGGGTCAAGAATCAGGTCACTGATCAACACTTGCTGTTGTATTGAGGTTTTCAACCTCATGAAGGTGACAGGCTTTGTGTCATTGTTCTTCTCTTAATCACAGAACCATAGAATTGTTTAGATTGGAAAAGACCTTTAAGACCATCAAGTCCAATCATTAACTCAGCACTGCCAGCCCCACCACTAAAACATGTTCCCAAGTGCCACATCTACATGTCTTTTAAATACCTCCAGGGATGGTGACACCACACCTTCCCTGGACAGATTGTTCCAGTGCTTGACACTCCTTTTGGTGAAGAATTGTTCAGTAGTGGATCTATCCATGTAATGTTAAGGATGCACATCAACCTCAGTTCACCTCTGCTAACAAGTTTCCTCTAGTCCTTAAATCTGCTATTCATTGTCAGCTAGTTTGTTCTGCCAGCTTGGCCACTGTTTTGCTGAAGCTGTCAGTTGCTGATCAGCCTGGTTCCATCTTTAGTATTTGTGGGACTTGCTAGGCAATGGAGAGGTTACCTTGGGAAGAGTTTACCTTAAGGACCTTAATGAATGCTACATCCTTTTCTTCCCAGCGTGCCTTTATTTTGCACTACTTTGTTACAAAGAAGATCCATTAGTTTCAGCAGCCAGCTGAGCAGATGGATTTAACTGATCTGTGGCTCTGAAGTAATTACATTTTGGTACAAGAGAGACAGAGCAGTGAACATGTAAAATTAATTCAGGTGCAGCATCCTGGTCAGTGTCTCAAAGCAAAGAGCACTTTAGGGAGGCCACCCTTGGCCACACTGAGGCTGTGCTGTTGGCAGTGTGGACAATCACTAGGACTATCTCCCTCTGTTTTCCTTAAATGATGTTGGTTGGCTTTTCCCATGACCAGTTCCCTCTTTGGATGTGTGTTAGCATCAGAGAGATTGATTACTGCTCGCGTCTCTCTTCTGCTTCTGTTATAATTAAAACAGCAATATATGCATTAAGCAGTTAGATTTTAATAATGCTTTTCTAAACAGGATGTTAAGGAGCTTAGTACAAAGACTTGGCCTGGAGCCAGATCAGCATCTTAAGACTGGATTGTCGTTAAAATTGGCTGGCTCCCACCTGGACACCTTACATGAACACAGGCTCTAGACTTGCTTTTTAGCCACAGTACTCCTCATTTTTGCCTCCAGATAGGACACAGAAGAGTCTGTGCTCCAGGGTGGCAGGGCCAGGGAAAGGCACGGATCACCAGTGCATATGGAATCTGGGTCTACTGGTGGGACAGAAGCATCCCCAGCTCCAGCCCTGTTGCCATTTCCATCACTGTGTGCCAGGGGGTACATATCAAGGTCCTCCCTGGGTTGCTTCCTGCAGAGCCGATGTTGATCAGGGCATATCAGCACGCTACTGGCAGGTCTCCCAGAAGGAAATGAGTGCTCCATGGATGCCTATGCCCCAGAGGAGCACTTCCTGAGCTGCCTCCCAGCACATTGCTGGATTTCTCCTGTGTTGTTTTATCCTGTCTGCTTCTGACTGTTAGATAAGTTCTGATTTATCCTGTGCTGCTTCTAATATGCAGTCCTTGGGCCCTGCATTTGCACTCAGACCAGGATGAATACTACTCTCTGTACAGCTCTTAATGAGACCCTTGGGGACAGTCCAATCCCATTGGGTCACTGAACATGAATGTGTAACACAACCTCAGCATCACTGCCAGGATTCATGGGCTCAGAGTGGAGATGCCTCAACAGGCAGCAACAAGCATCGTCCACGGAGCAGCACAAGCCCATCTCGAGGAGAGGACTGACACCAGCAAAGCTCAGGAACTCCCAGGGCAAAGGAGCGCTGCAGTGGGATAGAGTTGAGGCTTGTCTGTTTGTGGGTAAGGAAGGGATTTCTCAGTTGCTGTAACAGGGTGAAATCCCAGGGAAGAGCAACAGCTCTAGCTGCAGGATTTTCCACGCTTGTCCTGCGTCCAGCTTCTCGCTGACCCCTTTTAAGCCCTGATTTGCATGTTGCAGTGTAACTCAGTCGTATCTGATGCAATTTAGTGTGACATCCCACAGGGTCCAGGTTAACAGTGTATCTGGCTCGCAGGCTTGGGAGTGTCTGTGTGGCATTTATCATTTGCCTGGCTGTTTCCTGTGCAGCAGGTGGAGAGAAGCTGTGCAAGTCATTTAATCTGTGGCAAATGGGAGACATGGTCTGACGGAAACAGGATGCACTTCGGCAAGGATGGAGGCAAATAGAAGGACAGGGAAAGGAGGTGGGAATAACTGACTGAGGAGGTAAACTGAAAACGATCTCACTTGCCAACAGTGCCCTGCCATAGCAGAGGTGTACAGGGGAGCACAGGCAAGAGAGGAGTGAGTGGGAAGCACAAGCTGATCCTGTTGCACTGCTTAGTGATGCAAAGGCCTCAGCTCCCATTTGGGGTACCAGGCTTGAAGGACATGAGGAGCAGGAGAGCAGCAAGGACCATACAGCCAGCTTAGAGGCTGGATGCAGGGGAATGAGAGAGATGAGCACTCCCAAAGAGGTCCTGGGCTGGCAGGGTAAGGAAGGCAGTGCTCTGAGGTTATGAGATGGCAGGAAAAGGCTTAGGGAGAACGTTCCTCTGAGTGTCAGAGGGACACACAGGCAGACATTGCCAGGAGATAGGTTGGCAACACCGTTCCTGGGGCTTTGCAAAAGAAATGGCCATGCAGGTGATGGGAGCAGAACGTGACAATCCACTGCCTGGGGCATATTGTGCTGGGCACCCCAAGGACTGGATCAAGTGCTGGACAAGCAACTGTCAGAAGCAATTTAAGAGTAGCTACTCCCACCATGGACCAGGGTGCACTAGTGGACTAACCCCTCCTAGTTCTGCCCCAGGTAACGCTGTGATTTAAATGAAAACTACACAGGAGAATGTGTTGTCGAGATGACACAACTGTTCACATGGTTGAAATATCCAATGCTATTTTCTGGAACATCCCTGAGTTCACTTATGGAGAGCAGGAGAGAGGAAGAGGGCACTGTGGCTTGACATTAAATTGCAGAGTGAGCTCTTTCGTAAGCAGAAGAGTATGAGTTGTAATACATCTTTCATGCCATTGGCATTTACTGTTATTAAATATGGGGCATCTGTGAGTGAAGACATTTATTTTTGCTTCTAACAATAGCAAAATTTGATTTCCAATGTACTTGTATTTATACAGAATGAAGTATATTCACGTGCTCTCATGTTAGTAGCAAACAAAAATATATTTCCTATGCAAATATTTTTATAAACTGTATTTAAAAAAAATTAAGAAAGTGCTATGTTAGAAACAACAGCTGGACTTCCTTAAGGCAGTTAAAAGGTGATGAAAGTGGATATGTGTATATTGACAGTGGTGACCAGAGAAAGATTGGAAAAACTGCAACTTTTTAAAATACACTGTTCAGACAACTGCAAATGTCCTCTCATGAGATACTATGCTCTATGAGATAACAGCAGTACTCAAGTATTGCAGGAGCTGCATATTCACATCCGTGCTTGCTTGCTTTTATTAAACTCTAATCTGTAACAGCTTACTGAGCTGGCATGCAAAAGTGCTAAAGTAAAACTGAAGTTAAAAAAAAAAAAGGAGAGAGAAAGAGATGATGAGTGATAAAGAAATGTTGCTGGGTGGCTGGCAAGACTGCCTGCCAGCTGGCATCAAGACATGCAGCTTAAGGCTGCTGGGGTCACTGCACTCTGCAGGGCATCTCCTTGATTTTGCCCCTCTGGATGAGTTTGACATACGTGCCTGTGGGTGCTCTGTGTGCCCAAGCCTCTTGCTTCAGGGCTGCCAGCCCAAGTAAAGAAGTGCTGCAGATGTGGCTCCTTGTGGTAGGTATAAAAGTTAGGGAAGCCTGTGCAGCTTTTGGACTGTCTATGACACATTGAGGTTTGGTGTCTGTGTGTCACTGGAGTTGCAATGGTATTTGAAGTTGAGCTAGAACACAACATATTGTCTGTGTAGTGGTTTTTATGGACAATCTCAACTAAAATCCCCTTCCTGTTTCCTTCAGTCCCACTGCTTCAGTCTGAGAGATCCCACAGCTAAAATATTGGGCATTAATGCCCCTGCCAGCCTTTCCCTCCAATGCCATTGTAACCCATGGCATGGGGGCAGGCTTTGGGTATTGGGGCTTCCCACTGAGCTAAAAGGTAATTAAAGTAATTGATCCCATCCAGAAGAGCCCGATGGCACAGCAGAAAATCTGAACCTCGTAGGGGCTGGATCCAGGCAGTGGGCACTGCCTGTCCCCTAGGGAGGTGAAGGAAAGGGCATCCTGTCCTTCTGTCTTTATCCCAAAGATGATTTGCATCACCAGGGCCCTCCAGGCTTGAGGAAAAAGCTTTTGGGCTTTTCACTCTGCTCCAACCCTTTTATGAGACTGCTGTGTGTCAGGACAGGGTAATTACCTTGCACACTGAGCACACAATGATTTTTCTCAATGCTTAGTACCGATTCTGTTAACTGATACGACTGAAAATCTTTTCCAGACACCTTGTGAGGAGTTTGTCTTCTCACCAGGCTGCTCCATTTGAAGTGGCTGCTGCTATCTTGTCTCAGCGACCAAGGGTAATGATGTCCAAAAGAAAGCTGTTCTCCATCTCTCTCTCTCTCGCACACACACACACACAGAGCTCACAGTTAGAGTGTAGCCAAGTTGTCCCCATGGCTGTCAAAACTCTGTTGCTGATGCTTCCTAATCACAGCATCTATGCAGGACAGAGTTAAGGGTATTGGCTCGTTTCAGACCATTTCAGTCTTTGGATAACTTTAAAATTTTTCCTTCTCCTTGAAGTTTTTTACTTGGTGACGCATGAACTGAGGTTCATGACCGCATCCCTGTTTTGAACCTGTAAATGGTTCAGACAACGGAAAAGGCAGCAGACCAACTGTTTTAAATGGTTTTAGTGGGTTTCTGCAGCAGGTACAGGGATAAATTCAGAAGGAGATAACAAGTCACTGTAATGCCCAGTTCAGAGGAGCTGTGGGGACTGCTGTGAGCCCAGTCTGCACTCAGCCTGATTTTGTTCACTGAAGTTTTCGTACTAAATGTGGCCTTCTTATGGCTATATTTAGGTGCCTAAATTAGTGGTCTGTAAGAGACAGTGCTTGTGGCTCTGGAGTTAGCAAGAACTGGGAATCTTCTTCAGGGAACAGCTCCTGCTGTGTGCACAGCTTTTGCTTGGCCAGAGAACACTGTGGTGGGATTGAGCAAAGATGTGGAGTCCCAGACAGCCTCTAGCAGAGCAGACATAGGGCTGTGATGATGGCTGTCCTCCCTGATGGCCATAGCTGTTGGCTCTCTGCTGCTGCAGAGCCCATCCAGTCCATCAGTTTTCTCCCCTCTCCCATAGGTGTTTTAAGCCAATCAGCCCTGTGGTGTGCTGTGGGCAGGTACCCACCATTTAGGTACCAGTGATCCCTGCCCACATCCCCTGAATGTCATCCAATTCCCTCTGTTCTTTTTCCAGTGATGCTCCCACCCACTTCCAGGTCTGATTCAATTTTGCTTGCATTTCCTGCCTGTCAGATATCCTGACCTTTGCTCCCACATGCTTCCTGGCAGATGTGTGCTGCTGAGCCACAGGCTGGTCTCAGCACTGTGACTTATCTGGTTCCAGTGGCTTCGCCGGTGACTTCCAACAAGCAAAGGCAGGTCAGCAGGGACCCTGAGACCTGTCTGCCCTACTGTGTCCTGGCAGGGTCCAGTGCAGGTGCTGGCCAAAATCTCTGAGTCAGTATGTGAGGTGGAGCAAGGCAGGGTGCCTGCCCTGAACTGCACAGTTCACTGTTGGTGAGGAACCTGGCCCCAAACACAGCAGTTTGGGTGTATATAGGGGAGCTCTTCCCTCTCTCCCCTCCCTGGGATCATGCTGAAGCTGGAAGTAAGAGCATCTTTGAGGCCAAAGATGCTGGTGTGGCTACTGTTGCCTGAATGACCCAGCCATCTCCTGGGCTTTTCTGGTGGCTTCATTCCCTGCAAGAACATTTCCTGCGTCATTTATTTCCAAACAGTAGCAAAATAAGCCCAAATCCTTATCTCCAGTCTGTCAGCTAATCCTTCCATGGGCCAGGAGCAGTGATGTGAGATCAGGCTGTGAGTGTGACTCACGGCTCTCTGTGGTTGATAAGCGTGTTGCCGCTGTGTGTAAATGGGCTTTTGAGAGCCCAGAAGTGGACCTGGCACAGACATCATCCCCAGCTCAGCATAACTCCAGCTTCATATAACAGCACTGGGTTGCTATAGAACCACAAGGGGGTAGGTTAGAAAGGCTTCAGGGCTGCAAGTCATATCACACTCCTGTTGATGCATGTTTGGTTAGTGGCCCAGGGAGACAGCGAGGTGAATTTTGCTGTGTTCAGGGGCTTGGATTTCCTTGGTCTTCTCAACAGAAATACTCCCGAGAAACTCATCTTTGCTTTCATTAATTCATTTCACCAGTCACTAGCGTGTTTTGCTAATGGAGAAGCCCTTACCCTGGAGCTGTCACCTTAGCCTATCCCTGAGTGGGGTAGAAGGAACAAGAAAACACCTTCTCCAAAACAAACCTGACCGCCTGTGTGCCCCTTCCCACTGAGGGTAATAAGAGTGAGGGGCTTGGGCCGCAGTTTTGGGTGGCTTCTTGAAGCTTCTTACACCCTTTAAAATCAGTCTGTAAAAGCTTAAACCCCTTTTGCACGGGAAGCTGATGTCTTAGGTCACTGAGCTGCTTTGTGAAATGGCTACATCCTGTCCCGGCATGACTGTGTCCAGAAATCCCATCCTGTAAGGAAAGGCATCAGTGTCAGGACAACAACAGGGCAGAGACAGGCCTGTGCCCCTTGGCCAAGACTCAGCAGGGGAAAGGGTCCACTCTTTTCCCAGGGGAGTTATGGGGACTTTTGTGTCTGTGTTCATGCCAGCATTGTTGACTTCCTTTGTACTCTAAAACAAATATGTTTTGCCTTGTTTAATCGAAACTTTAGAGCAGATGTTTTATGACTATTCCACCAATGGGAAAAAAAAAATGGATGCTGAAAAGTGCCAGTAGCATGGCTTTTATGGGAGAGTTTTATTAGCTCAGCAGTATACTGTTCAACTAGGGAATGAAGGCATCAGCCAAGACTCAGGAATCCAGTTTAAATGAATCCCATATCCTGAATGTAGAATTCAGTTTGTGCCAGCATAGGGAGCAGCGGGGCTGGGGCTCACAGAGGAATGGATCTTTGAGCAGCCAGTCCTCATCCTCATTCTTGTCCTCATCTTTGTCCTTGTCCTCACTGTACCCTTGCCACTGGGGCTCCACCTCAGTCATCTTCCACCTCCTTTTTCACTTCCAATGTCAGTACTCACTTTGGGGCTGAGAGGACCATCAAGGGTCCTGCATAATTCTGTAGGCCCAGGAGGCCCATGCCTCGGTTTGCCTGCCTGGGGAGACAGAGAAGATCCCAGGCATAAGACAAAGGGAGCATGAGGGCAGTGAGGAACCTGGCCACAAACACAGCAACATGAGAATATGTAGGGGGTCTTTTCCCCCTCTCCCTCCCTGGAGTTATGTTCCATCAGCAGGGCAGGGTCCATCCCCACACAGAACCTTTTCTGCCCCTGCCATGAGCTTTCTGCTCGTGTCCCTCATCACCATTTCAGCCAAGAGCATTTTGCTCTCCTGTTGGAAACCGTTAACAATAAAATTGATGCAAACGCTGCTGTGAGCAGCTCCAGTACCCATCGGATGAGCTCCTCAG
The DNA here is from genome assembly GCF_003945595.2 of Pipra filicauda. Taxonomy (NCBI): domain Eukaryota; kingdom Metazoa; phylum Chordata; class Aves; order Passeriformes; family Pipridae; genus Pipra; species Pipra filicauda. The sequence goes on from NW_024104396.1 coordinate 900,845, forward strand.
GGGCAGACCTCCCATGTAATCTCAGCTCGGCATCTGAGATAGTTGGGACGATGTTGTGCCCTGGTTCCCTCTCAGCTCCCAATGAGCCCTATGGATGTGGCGTAAGCAGGGATGTAGGTGGAGGACAGGCTTGGCTACACACAGGAGGGCAGTGCCCCATGAGTGCCCTCTCCACACCTGGCTGTGACATCTGTTGGGAGAGAGAGCCCTGCAGTAGCCTTGTGTAGAGGTGATGCTTCCCTGACTTGTGTGTGCTCTGGGAAATTGCAATAGCTGTGCTCCAAGAAGGGCTGCTCCTCAGAGGCCTGATGCAGGCAAAGCCCCTGGATTTGTAGGAAGCTGCCACATGCATCCAAGCAGATCCCACGGTGCTGTGCCGGTGCCACCAGCCAGCCAGCAGCGGACTGGCCAGCTCGCTGCACAAGCACCTCAGGAAAAGCAGATGGAGGAAAAAAGGGGAACTTTCCATTCCAGTGCCCCTAAAAGGACATTATAATTTTCATCCCCTGTGTCATCCTGCTTGCCTGGTTATGTGGCGTTAAATTAGGGCTCTGGTTCAGTTACGGCTCATTACAGGCTTGCGCGTGGCTTTGTTGCAGCGTGCTCAGAAGCACCAAAGGAGATAAGCCAGTGTGAAAGTCAAAGTTTTAGGAACAGCTTGGTGACTAGGACTGGTGACTTCAGTGAGGATTAGACACAGTTATCATGGACCTGGTGTTACTACCTGGAGGGCATCAATCAGGGAGCCTCCCTGATGACCCTACCAGTGGGGAGAGCAAAGGGCTTGGGATGGATGTAGACTGATGGGAGGTGCCTTCAGCATCTCCTTTTCCCATTTGAGCAAAGCAGTTGCCTCTTTAGCCTGTACCAAGGACCTGTGCAGGGCACTGTGTGTGACACAGGGTGCCAAAGGGAGGGTTTTGAACTGTGTCAGACAGCAAAGCAGCTTTTCTGCAGAAATAGCTAAGTCCTGAAATACTTTAAGCATCCATGTTTACCCCAAGGCTCTTGCTCAGAGAGATGCTTAGCTGTGGTGCGGGCCTTTAGTACAAACATCACTCACAGTGCCCAGACCAGAGCCACAAAGGGCATTGCTCACTTGTTGGCATTTAGCACAAACCGGAACCATCCCAGTATGAAATCAATGGACTCAGTAAATGAAATGACCTTAGCTTATCCGTAGCACATCTTTATGTGCTCAGGACATGAGTGTGGCTGTCTTCTTGGGAGCAAATATCCCCGTCCTGCCCCTAGGACTGCTTTCATCTCAGCAGTGTCCTCTAGCAGCTTCAGAAACCTTGGCTCCATCAAGGTTGTACTGGGCTGGGATGAGGGAAAACCACAGGGATTCCCTGGGGACTTCTTTCCCTGTTGTCATCACTCAGTGATGCCCATGTTTGCTAGTGTGAGTTCCATTCAGGCTTACAACTTTCTCTGTGTTGTGCACCGGCATTCCTTCCAGCACTGAAGAGAAGTGTGTTTGTAATTGCTGCACCTGGGGCCATTTTAGAGGGGCTGATTCAGAGGAGAATTGATCTGTTCTAAGAGGGGAGAGAGGAAAGCTGGCAGCCTCCTAGCTCAGATGCTGAGTCCTGCTCCCTTGGCCTTCTGAGAGCACCGAGAGCAGAGGCTGTGCTTTGGGCATGCCAAGAGGAGCCAGCACAGCAGCTTTCTGCAGGCTGCCTCCAAGCCTGGTTAGTGAGGTTCCCTTCCCTTTGCTCTGCTGCAGGCTTGGGGACCCGCTGCCACCTCTCCCAAGCCCACCTGCCAGACTGAGTACCAGCCCTCCTGCTCACCTGTGCTTGGCAGCTGCTTTCTGGGGTGTTCAGAGCCATGCTGGGCACAGAGGAGCTTCCCAGCCCCAAAGCAGGAGTACCCCCAGCAGGCTGTCAAAGGGGAAGGCTGTGAGCAGAAAACAGCACTTTTTGATGGAAAGTGGTAACTGTGGGGATGCTGTTCTGGAGGAACCCCATGGGGTAGATGTTCAGCTGTGGGAGGGTTTGTTGTGCTGAATGCAGGCTGGCAAATTCCTCTGCTGCAGCTGTGTCTGACCCTGTGTGAGCCTGGAGAGTCCAAAGCCAGTTGCCACTTCCCCAAAGTCCCGGAGCTCTGGTCAGAGCAATGCACTGATGCTGCAGCCCACAGTAGGGGGGGACGTGTTCTGCCCAAAGCATTGAGTGGCATTTGTATCCTCAGCAGGGACATCGGCCCCTGCCAGGCCTGGAAGCTCCCGCTGTCCCCAGACAAGTGAGGACTGAACTGGACAGGTTATTTCCCTTGTGCTGTGTGATTGCTCTCAAGATGCTGGTGGTTTGCTTTAGCACTCAAGCAGGGAGCACCTGGAACGGTTGGGACAGGTGCTGGAGGACTGTGAGTTAGGGGCTCTCAGCAGCCAGCTGCCCTCCTGGGAAAAGCCATTTGGGTGCAAGAAGGATGATTTCTGCTCCTATGGCTGCCTCTTTCCAGGAGGACCTGCATGGGATGGGTGTCGTGGGACTGTTTCAGGGAGGTTTGAACACCTGCATTGCTGTCATTGCTGTAGGAGTCTTGCATGCCTGGCACCTCCCCAGGGCTTACAGGGTGCTCCAGTCCCACGGGGCTGAGAAACTGGGAAGAGAGAGGCAGAAGAAGGTTTGTGTCCCTGTGGATCAGCAGATCCACTCCACTCCTTAGCATCGTTCCCCAGCCCATAAGAGCCTTTAAAACATCTCAAGGAACCGTAAGCTTGAAATACAGGGACAGGCAGGTGCATCTCCCTGTGGATCAGCCTCCGGTGTGTGGTGAGAGCAAGGACACAGCAGTCCGGCAGCCATCCCTGTGCCGGACCCCTCCTCATCCCCGCAGCCCTCCCTGCTCACAGCTGTGTCCTGCTTGCTCTCTTTGCAGGAGAAGAAAGGCCAGGAGGTTAAGAAGGGTCCCGAGGTGGAAATGGCGAAGCTGGAGAAGCTGCTTAGCCTGGTAAGAGAGCCGGAGGCCAAGGCAGAGACGTAAGAGGGGGGAACGATGACTCTGCCAGCAGCCGCCGGCCGAACAAGCTCGGCTTTGATCGGCGGCTGCTTGACATGCAAGCCACGGGCCCGCGCCGCCCATTTTTTGCACAACAGGAACACTTCGCCTCTGTGCCCGGACAAATAAACGAAGGTGCTGGGAGAGCTGTGGTGTGCGGTCGCTTCTGGGGTCAGGCAAATCTCACCGTGCTCGCTACCCCAGAGCCACAAGCCCTCGGCATTCCCTGCCCTTGGATGGGTTTGCACTAGGTGAGAGCCCTATGGAGAGCAGGTGAGGGCTGGTCCCAGCAGCCCCAGGAAAGCCTCAGGACTGCAGCTTCATGGCAGGCAGTCCCGCCGTGAGCGGCGGCCTGAGCGACTGAGCGCTGAGCTGCAGCCCCACAGGCATTTGTGTGGTCCCCTGGATTTTGGGGCGGCAGCCTAAGCTGGAGAGTGGCATGAAACCTGGCCCATGACTGCGGGAGAGAGACGTGCCATCCCTCCAGAGAGCACATCAGAGCAGCTGCCGCTCACCAGCTGCGGGAGGGTCACGGCTCCCCCCTCCCGGGGGCCTCAGCCCAGCTGGTGCCTGCGGGAATGGCTGGGCGGCGGGGTTTGCAGAGCCTTCCCACGGCTCCGGCGCTGTGCAGCAGAGGATTAGCTGCTGCGTGGCTGCGGTGGCGGCAGGAGCCGCGGTGGCCTCGGCGCATGCTGATGAGCGGTGAGCGTCGGGCTGTCACCGCTGGATCCTTGTGCATAGTGCCCGGGACTGGGGACCAGAGGCGCTCGTCCCACCACACAGGTGTGGTGGCACGTGTGCTCCATCCACTCAGCTGGCCTGTGTCCCCCACAGGCATCCCTGTAATGTAAGGCCACAGCTTGGAAGCTCACAGTGCCTCTGGCGCAGAGGTTGGGGAGTGCTCCCTGCTGACACTCACTTGTCTCCAGACCAGGCAGACATGCTGCGGGCATGAAACACCAGGTCAGGTTTCTCACCCAGCATTTAAAAGCCACAGATGAATGAGGACACAAGCCCTTCCTTATCACCATCACCCAACAAACCACCCACAGTCCTCCAGTCACATCGGCCACCAGCCCCGGGGCCCCTCAGCCCTGTGGGATGGCAGGACACACCACCTCCCCCAAATTTTTCAGGCGCTGGGTAGAGCTCAGAGACACCACCTGGGTCCTACAATTGGTTTATTAGTCTAGTAAAAACAAGGCTGCAAAGGGATGTGTTTGCTACACCTGACATGGGGAGGAACCCCAGGCTCTGCCAGGCCTGGACAAGCCTGCGCAGGGACCCTGGCCAGTGTCCCTCCCACCCCACCCCTCTGTCCCCTTATTGCAGTGGCTGTGCCAGCAGTGACCATGGCTATTGCTCGGCTCTAGGATAGGCAAGGCAGAGCCCTCCAAAACCCACGGCACCTGCTGGCAGGGCAGGAGATGCAGCAGCCAGGCTTGAGGACAAGCCAGACTACCAGCATCCCTCCTCACAGAGCCACTGTGATCCCCAGGGAACAGTCGGGGTCAAAGAATCTTCAGTGCTGTTTGTCTGGGCACTCTCATCTCCCCACATCTCCCACCTCCCCAGGAAAAAGCTGTCAGTGAGGATGGGAATGCCAGCGAGGGCACGTCTGCTGCTCGCAGGCTGGCCAAATCCCACTGTCTGGCTTCAGCTGGCAGTAGGCAGGAGGGAAGGCAGGGACAAACCCACGGTGAGGAAGAGGGCTGTTTGCCTAGCAGCATTAGTGCTAATGCTGGAGGGGATTGACAGACTGGGAAGGATCGGGCAGACCATGCAGACCCTCTTGTGCCTCATCAAACTGGCTGCTTGGGCAGATGTGTGCCAAATGCCATCCTGAGGCTGGAGACCCACGGCACCCCAGGGCCACCCCCAAACATCTGGACTGGTAACACCCTGCTCTGCCAGCAGGGCCAGGGCTGCTTGGGTCCCCCTGGGCACACCCCACCATTGAACAGCCAGCCTGCTTGGGAAAAAGTGCCTGTACCAGTCCTGCTGCCTCCCCTCTCTGAGCCTCCACCCAGCCTTGCTCAGGTCTGCACTGTGGTGGCCACTGTCCCGGGCCCATAGGCTCTTCTCAAGCACAGGGTGCACATGAGGGCAGGGCTCCTGCTGTGCTTTCTGGCCGCTGGCACAGGCATGATTGTCCCTGTAGCACATCCCCATCTGTTGTCTCTCTATCCCCATGATCACTGCAGGCACTCGCAGGAACTTCACACACTAAAACCACCAAGGCAAAGGACTGTGCCCCCTGTCATGGCCCCTGTGAGCAGCTCAGTGTCCCCTCTGCTTTCATCATGCCTAGTCTTGCACCCCAGTCCTAGCACAAGCATCCAGGCTGGGGCAACTCCTCTGGCACAGCTGGGTACCCAACTCCCCAAATCAGGCAGATCAGGGCTGCAGCAGGTACTTCTCTTCATTCCTTGACTCATCCGCATCAGAAGCTGGGCTCTTCTTGGGACATGAAGGGGTCCTGCAAGCTTTGCAGAGGATGAGGAAGAGGATGAGGATAAGCAATGCAATGACACAGTTAAAAGAAATTGCCACGATCGCCCCAGTGGAGAGAGCAGCCCCCATGGCCACTGTCCCACAGGAGTAAACAGGGCCCACAGCTTGGTCTCACACTTGGGATGCCAGTGCAGTGACTGTGCGTGCAGCCTCCACCTGCCGGCATTGGCAGGGGACAGAGGGGACAGCGGTGGTGCTGGCGGTGGGGTGGGGACGGGGCCAGGCAGGCAGCAGGACAGCGTCCTCCCCGTCAGTTTGGCAGCTCACAGCTGAGTCCCGGCTGCTCCGCACAGCTGGGAAGGATCGATGAGAGCCTTCTCTCGGCTCTTCCTTCCTCTGGCAGGGCAGTGGGGACACAGGGATCCCTCTTCTCCTTCCTGGAAGAGAGAAAGTCACCGTCACCACGGGTATGAGGGGACAGGCTGTGTGAGCCCCTCAGGGTGGCCTCTAGGGGTATCAGGGGGCAGCGACCCCAGAGCCCAAGGGGCTCCGCTGGCGTATGGAGGCTGCAACAGCTTCCAGGTCAGATGCTGTTTGGAGGACCTTTCCAGCACCGCATGCCCTGGCCGTCCTCCCCATCCCCTGCGAGGGCCACCAAACTGTAGGTGTCCCCAGCGGGAGACCCATCGGCACCTCCCCGCGCTGCACTGGGTGACTCCGGGCAGCCCTGGCCGGGCTCCTATCCCCTCTCCACCCGCTTTTCCTGCCGCCGGGACCCCGCTGCGAGGTTCCGCACCCAGAACGGGGCCAGGGGCCGGGCGGCAGCAGGTGGGGGCCGGCGTAGCCCCCCTTGTGCTTCTCACGGGGTCAGGGAGAGCCCCGGCTCCGGGTGTCCCCGGTGCCTCTGATCCCCGCCCGCCGCGGAGCCCCCGGCACGGGGCAGCAACAGGTGCCGCCAACTCCGCCCTCCCGCCGCGGGGTCCCGGCGTTACCCACCTGCCTCCGCTGCGCCCCTGGAACCGCCGGGACCCCGGTGCCGGCGGGAGGCGCTGCCGGGGCCGTGTCCCGGCGCGGAGCGGGGTCCCGGCGCGGTGCGCGGTGTGCGCGGTGTGCGCGGTGTGCGCGGTGTGTGCGGTGCTCAGTTCCGGTGCGGTCCCGCCGGGCCGCCCGTGGGTGCCGCAACCCCGCGCGCCGCCCGCGTCCTCCCGCCGGCACCGAGGGGCGAGGCCCGTCCCCGCACCGCCCCCGCCCCGCCATTGGTGCCCGCCCGCCGCCCGCCGCCCGCCATTGGCCGAGCTCCCGGCCTGGGACACGCCCCCTCGCGCGGCGCCCACGTGAGCGGCGCGGAGACAGCGGCGGGCAGCGCGCGCTCTGCCGGCACGGACACGGACCGTGCGGACCCCGGTACTGCCCCGGTACTGCCCCGGTACTGCTCCTGGTACTGACCCAGTACTGCCCCAGATACTGCCGGTGCTTACCCCGGTACTGCTCCTGGTACTGCCCCGGTACTGCCCCAGATACTGCCGGTGCTTACCCCGGTACTGCTCCTGGTACTGACCCGGTACTGCCCCAGATACTGCCGGTGCTGACCCCGATATTGACACCGGTAATTTACTCGGTACTGACTCAATACTGCCCGTACTGACCGCGGTACTAACTCGGTACTGACCTCGATATCGACCCCGGTACTGCCCGGGTAACTGCTCGGACTGACCCCGGTACTCCCATTACCGCCGGTAGTGCCCCGCTACCCGCGCTGAGCCGGTACCGACCCCGGTATTGTCTCCGGTACTGCTGGTGCTGCCGGTACTGCCCCGGTGCCTCCGCTGGCCCTGCTGCCCTCCCGCTGCTGCTGGTGTAGCCCTGCCTGTACCTCCTGCCTGCCCTGCCCTGCGCACATGTGTGCACACACGCACAAACACATGTTCACGGGCACATGGACACACACGTGCACCACGGCCCGGCATGCCGGGGTGGAGGATGCTGAGCACGGACTTGCCAAGCTGAGCTGGGGTCCCTGCCGGATCACAAGGGCTACAGGCAGGGGTGGGCACAGGCACCGTCACAGCCCACAGAGAGGAAGGAACAGGACATTTAGGGACATTCAGTACCTGGGAATCTGGGCAGTATCAGCCTCACCCACACAGCCGGGTTCTCCCTGTCCTGTTAGTGGGGGAACTGAGGAATGGGGCAACCCAACCCTGGGCATGCCACACCCCTAAACTGCCAGCTTCCATATGGGCACCAGAGCTGGACACCCTGCTGTGGGGCATCACCCCAAAGGAGGGGAACACCTGGTGAAGGACACCGGGAGGAGGTGGCTGGGAGGCACATAGGGCGCTGGGGGTGGTTCCTGGAGACCCCCGGGGATCAGGTCTTGGCACCTGCAATTGCTCTGAAAAGCCACGCCCAGGCCCCACGAGCAGCTGGTGACACAGACAGACGATGGTGACACAGGGGATCCACAGCAGCCTCCTGGGGAGCAGGGGCCTGTCCGGCTGGGCAGCTCCACACGGTGTGCTGCACCAGGGAAAAGAGGCAGCTGGATGAAGGATGGGTGAAGGGCAGACCCATCCTGGCTGACCTGGCACTCACAAGTGTGAAGGCTGGGAAATGCTTGATCCTGACAGGAGAGCCACCAAGTCAGTGGAGGATAACTTTCCAACGTGAAACAAAAATAACAATCATTTTGTACCTTTGATGAGCAGGCGTTAAACGTGCCACACAGGAGGGAGGCTCACACGGGCTGCCTGAGGACCTGGCTCTCAGGCTCTCCACTAAGCGGGTGTTTTGAGTAAACAAACACAGGCACATTGCCTGTTGAAATGTCAGAACCAATCTGATCACACACTGGAACATCTTCCTTGGCATTTATAGCTAATCTGCTAATTAGTCAAGAAAAGCAGTCTCCTCCTTAGACGTAAGGGAGCAGCAGCTGGGAAGAGCACCAGGTAAACCAGATTAACTCTGCCCCATCCCCAGGCTTCACCTGTTCTGGAACAGCAGACAGGTCAACAGTTTCCCTGCCTACCTCCAGGTCCAGGGACAATGGTGGGGCAGGAAGCAGTGAGACCACCAGGAGAAGTGGAGGAGGAGGAGGCACCTAAACCCAGCATTGTCCTGGCCATACTGGGTGCTCAGCCTGTGACAAAGCTCATGTTGACACAAGGCAGGCAGGGTTGCACCACATCTCTCCTGACCCCTGATTTAGGCGAAATCTCTTCTTTAAACACTGGTGTTTGTTGCCCATTGACTGACAATGCAAAACATTGGGTCCAGCTGGAGCTCATGACACAGGCAGGACAGGTAGTGCTTGGGACATGTGTGAGCAGGGGCTGTTGCAGTGAGAGCTCAACCTGTCACAGGGAACAGCACTGCCCTCCTGCCCAGAGTTACTTACCAGAGCTGCTCCAGAAGGGAAACTACTGCCTAAGAAAAGGTGATCCATCCTTTGCCTCGCTCAGCAGAGTTTGGAATAAGTCTTTTTGAGACTGCAGTTCTGGCCAGCTTAAAAGAGCAAAAAAAGTATTAGCAAAAAGTTTCCCAGAAAAAAGCCACAACGCTGACCTTTTTTGGATATTAAAGGAGGTTAATATTTGCATATTAAGCTACTCCCCTCAGATCAGGGTCCATTTGCAGTCACGAGAGGAACAAACATCAAGCAGCTGGAAGAGCAGCTGCAGCCACAGCCCCACCACCAATGCTCACAGGGTGACCTCCAGTGGGACAAGGTAGACATGACAAATTTCCAAGTTGCGAGAAGAGAAACTTTATTTTGAACCCAACTTCGTGCATTATGAAGGAGCACTAAGGGGAAAGAACAGTATCCTTTGGAGCTTCCTATGACTACCACCCCAGGGCAGTGGTACAGCCACAGGATTTCAGGCTGGTTATGGCACAAGTAGAGTGCTGTCACTCTGGCAGAGAGAAGAGCAACCACCGGCTCTGAAGAGCCAAAGTGGGATGGGAAGGGAGCTCTGTGCACACAATGGCAGATGGACCTGTACCCTCACAGTCGTACATTCAACCCCCCAACAGGCTCAGCAGACAGACTCTGAAGCACACAAGCAGCCAACTCAGCCCTGTGTCCCACTGTCTGTCCACTCACAGCCCTGGGGATGCTAGGGAATTAATTCCATGTCAGGTCCCATCTGCCCTTTGTACCTGCCACACAGGCAAGTATGTGTCTGTCCCACAGCCTGGGCTGCTGCACCCTCTGGCAGCCAAAATCTGGCCGGGTGAGCAGCCCCTCTGCCGGGGCTCACACAGAGGTGACTCCCGTCTTCCCCGACCCACTATGAAGCATGGCCTGGCAGCCTTTGGCAAGGGAACTCTTCAAAACACAGTTTTAGAGAGCCACAATCACAGGCAGTTACGGGAGTCCTGCCCTCCCCTGACGTGTCAGCAGCAGCTCCGCAGCCCCAGCACGCGGCTGGTTCCTGCAGCCACCCCGGACCACGCGGCGCCGGTGCCTCGGGCTCCCGCTCAGGGCTCCCCTGGCGCTGCCCCTGCGGAGCGCGGGTGCTTCCCTGTGCTCCCAACGCCCCGGCCCCCACCCTGCTTTCTCTTCATCTGGCCCTGGGACTCTGCTTTGAGTGTCTCAGTCCAGAAGGCATCAAAGGATCCTGGAGCCTGGTATCCCGGCTCCTGAGGGTCCAGGGGGTCTTTGCTGAGCAGGACACATATCGCAGGAATGTTCCTCTTCACTGTCAAGGCATCGAGGCCTGCCTCAGGCACGATAGGTTCCCACATCTCCTCGATTTGCCTGAAGAGCACCTTGGTGATCTGGTGCAGCTCCTTGAGCCGTCGTTTCATAATTTCCACACAGGTGATGGTCTTGCTGACAGCCTTGCCTGAGCCAGTGAAGAGAATCTGCCTCACAGACTCCTGCTCCATCTTGCTCATGGCATAGCCCATCAGATTCCTGATCTTGCTCCCATCCTTCACCTTCATCTCAATGATATCAGCAGGCAGGTCAGTGAAAGGAAGAGGACAAGGTTTCTCCACGATTTTGGTCTTCTTATAGTTCTCCATTCTGCAGTGCTGAAAGGGAAAACAGACCCGTGAACACAAACTCCCACTGTAACTGCTGCACAAAGAAATTATCACCAAAATTAGCTATGACCTCTCCTTTGAAGGGCACTCTCAGCTGTCAGAGATGGGGATCCTGGAGAACCGTATCCAAAAGATATATCCTTATAAGGATGTACCTCCAACATGAACACACATAGGGCAGCCTGAGCCCCAGCAGGCAGGTGGTGAAAGGAACAGGCTGTTGGCCCGAACAGAACAAGTAACAAACACAGGCTGCATCTCAGACAGAACAAAGGAGTGAGCTGCGGTTCCTGGGAACAAAAGCCAGGGGGATGCTTCCACAGCTGCACCCCGTGGGCACAGCCCAACTGCAGCACCTCGTGTGTTTCAAAGACACGGGTCGTGGGGCTCTGGCAGTGCAGGTGAAGGTAAAACAGTGCGTGTCCCAGGAGAGAGAGCAAGCCAGGGGCTGCAGGAACAAACAGAAGTTTCCTCGAACGAAACTGAAAGATAGACCCTCTCTGCCAAGGCGGGTCCCATCCTTACCCAGGTCTCCCTGCCCTGTGCAGGGCACTCCGCCCCCCCCCCCCCCCCGCCTCGAGGCATTCAAGCACGCAGCACTTTGTTACCGGTGGGCTCCTGAGCCCCGTTCCACCCACACCTGCAGGGACACGGCAGCCCAAGGCCCGCGCTCCGGACCACGGGAGCACACGAGGCCCTCACCCCCGGCACGGCCGCATGGGGGCCCGAGAGGCCGGGATGCCGCGCTGGGATGCGGGGATGTCCCTGTGGGATGCGGGGATGAACCCCGTGGGACGAGGGATGTCCGTGCGGGATGGAGGATGTCCCTGTGGGACAGGAGATGTCGCTGACCCCGCTCACCTGCGGCCACCTCAGCACGCCCCTCGCCTCAAGATGGCGGCCGGCGGTGCGCGCGCGCAGGCGCGGGGCGTGTGGGCGGGGCTCATGGTAAAGATCACGTGAGTAGTGGGCGGGGGCGGCGTGAGGCCCCGCCCACAGCCCGGGATGTGGAGCGGCTCCTGGAGCACCTCTGGCTTTCCTGGGACAGCTCCAGCTTTTTTCCTGGGCAGCTCCGGCTCTCCCGGGCACGAGGCGGTGTCCCCGTGTGCGCCCATGCAGTCCCGCCGTGGTGTGCCCACGGGTGAGCTTGCTGACCAGGGAGAGTACAGGGGCAGGAAGGCTCCTCCTGACTTCCCCGCGGGGATCCTGCCCCATTCCTGCAGGACTCCCAGGTCACACGCAGCTGGGCAGTGTCTCTCTAAGCTGAAGGGAACTCGGAGACTCCGAGTTGTGGCCAGACCAGTCAAGGCACAGCTCGTGCCCCTCACTGAAACAGGTTCTGGCTTGCAGCAGCCACTTGGGAAAGCAGGGGCAGGGTAAAGGCAAAAGCTGCTGCCTCCTCTCAGCACAGGGATGGGAGAATGGCTTGGGGGAGAAGCTCCACGAGGCCAGAGGGCCATGGGCACAAGCAGCTCCCAGGAAGAGCTCCTGTTTTTGTGCCACAGTTTATGGAAGGCTTGGCCCAAAGCTGCCTCCTGCAGCCACCTCCTGCAGACTGCGAGGAGATCACTGCCTGGGAAAGCCCCCCAGTCTGTGCCAGGAGCAGTCCTTACACTCACGGAGAGAGACACAACCCAGTCAGCGTTCCAGGACTTTACTACGGACCACAGTAAGAGGGGCAAGGGATTTTTAAATATGTTACAAACCAAGACACATTTCAGGGGAGTGCAAGATTTGCAACAGTGGCAGATTAAGGAGCAGTGCGGCTTCAATTCTGGGCTGACACAGCTCAGAGCACAGCCAGGTGTCCCTGGGAGCCCGTGGTGCCACTCCAGCATGCTCAGGCCAAGCGGGAAGGTGCCGGGGCCAGTGGGATGCAGGCTGTGCTATGGGGCCCCGGGCTCTCCATGTTCCCGGCTCTGCTGTCACTCAGCCACAGGTTTTGCTTGCTTGGCCGCTTCCAGCCGTGTCAGTATTTCATTCCACTGCAGTAACTGCTTGGAGAGAAGCAGGGTCTAGACATTACTCTTAAGGAAAGAAATGTAGAAATCACAAGGAAGAAGCTAAGGGCATAGCACCCTGACAGAACCATTACAATCCCGAATCCCTGGGAGAGGCCCAGGGCTGCTGAAAGCCTATATGGATCCACACCATCCAGGTGTTGTAGGCACAGCACCAAACACAGGAGTCCAGGAGGCACTTCTAAACACCCTGTACCACTGCAATACAAGGGTTGTCTACAGCAAAGAGCAGAGCTTCTCTACCCACTTGTGGTTTTGGGATGTGCCTCGGCAGTGGGATCCTATGGAGCCAGGATTAGGGGCTGACTGGCTCAGGCAGGTCACAAGGACAGAGGTGCCCCCACATCAGGAAGGGCACTGGTCGTTAAACCCAGGGCTGGGAACCCAACAGTACCTGACAGGGGAGGGAGCTCTGGGACAGGGTCAGCTCAGCTGTGCCAGGCCTGAGGCTCAAAGGATACCATTTTGTTGTAGCTCTCCAGGAGTGTCTTGACACTGTCAGTGAGATCATGACGCTTCTCCTGCAAAGAGGGGGGGCCACAGTGAGAAACACATAAGCTGAAGGACATCTGTCCTTCCCAGATCCTGAAAGCATGGGGGAGAAACTCATCCAAGGCCAGTACTGAGATTAGAGCTCAGACACCAGCTGTGGCTGCTCACTTCAGCTGGAAAGGTTTCCACAGTCAAGAGGAAGGTCACAAACACCCCTGCTGATAAAGCACCAAAGGCCCTGGGCTTGCACCACTGTTGCCTCGCCTCAGGATCCAGGCTTTGCCTGCCCCAGAGTGGAAACTCACAGCAATATGCTGAAAGGGGCCATTAGGCACTGCCCAGGCTACTCACTGCCAGCTCCAGGAGTGCTCACACAGGGAAGGAAAGGGTGAAGTAACAGGGTGACAGTAACAACAGCCTTCCAGAGACTAGGACACTGGAAGAGTGCAATGCTTTACCTCAGTATCCTAGTGAAAGGGAGGAATGACAGATGGTTAAACCTACTATGTGTCACTCAAAGCTCTGTTTTGAGCAGGGTTTTGGTAGGCAAATTTCCAGCGGTTTTCCAACTCGGACTCCATTGCCAGAAATCCTGGCTCCTTTCCCCCCTTGGAGTACTTGAAATTCTTTAAGATTGCAGTATGCATATTCTGGGATTGAAAAAACCTGCTACAATTGGCCAATTCAAGCAATTGCAAATACAGGGGTGTCAGTCAAGACTCTGGCAAGACGTTCCTCCTCCCTTCTAGTCACGACTGATAGGAATATTTACAGTACCTGCTGCTGTATGTGGATCTGTGAGAGTCGCTGCAGTTTGGCTGCATGGTCAGGAACCGCTGAAAGCAGAGGAGAAATCAGTTTTGTTTTTTGCTTTGACAGCACACAGGAAGAGTTCCCAAAACAAAGAGCACTCCTCCTCCACAAGCACAGCACAGCAGAGCTCACTGAATGCCAGTGCCACACACCACAGACATAGCTTTTATAGCATTAAAAAAACCTACCAACTACCTTGTACATTAAACACCAAGTTTATCTGCTCACTGCTCCTGGATGGCACGAGCTCAGGGGTGCCCACAGCGAGGGCTACTCAAGAACTACACCAGAGTAAAGCACTTGGACAAACATTATGGAAAGCACTTGAAAAGGCACCTGTAGCTCTGCCAGGTTAGAGCAACACGAGGGAGGAGCACACACACCACCAAGTTTATACTTAGCCCACTCTCACATGACCATGTGCTGTCCTCTACTCCAGTCTCAGGCTCAAATAAAAAAACACCCCAGAAAACAGGACAGGCCACAGCTTGGAGGGTGGCATTTTCAGCTCAAACTTGCAGAAGAACATGCATACCTTGGATACTGGCACTGTCCAAAACGGGCTGGAGGTTCTTCACCTGCTCCAGAAGGGCTGCACGTTCAGGAATAGCCTGTTCCTCTGGGTGGGGGGGGACAAGACACAAAATCAGTGAACACGAGGTGCTGCTCTGGCTTTTCACAAATAGCTGTAACTTTTCCAGCTGATCTATCTTAACAGAAAGGGGCTTGTTCAAGATTTTATTTAAGACATCTTTGCTGCTCATCCCTGGGTCTTGATTCACTCCAATTTCGGGCAGGAGAATCTCCACTGAATTGTAGTGATAGGACCAGGGGTGAAGGATCAAATCGAAAGAGGGGAATGTTACATTAGGTATTACGAAGAAATTCTTTACTGTGAGGGTGGTGAGACACTGGAACAGGTTGCCCAGAAAAGCTGTGGATGCCCCATTCCTGGTAGTGTTCAAGGCCAGGCTGGACAAGGCCTTGAGCAACCTGGTCTAGTGGGGAGGTGTCCCTGCCCATGGCAGGGGGTTGGTACAAGATGAACTTTAACATCCCTTCCAAACCCTTAACATTCTATGATTGCACAATTCTATGAAGTCCCATTCACAGACAATACTATTACAGGCTGAATCAAATTCCTTGGGACAGAAGAGCACAAGGCTTGGTGGTGTTTAAAACACATCTAAACACCTTCTGTTTTTGTCACTGCCTAAAGAGTACTGGAAGTGGGGCGAGGAAAACCATTCTAGCTCCAGTTTTCCTGATCAGCCTTTGATTCATTCGGGGTCAAACTGAACAATCAGTACTAAAGAGATCAGAGCTGATAAAACTGCAGTGCTGATGTGCACAAGGGAGCGCTGAGGGTGGAGAACATCCTTGTACAAAGCACGTCTCTGATGCTTCCAGAAAGCGTGGGCCACAACTTTACAACTGAAGGAAAGAAATCCACCCTGACCCATCTCAGGTAAAGGACACTTTTTGCAGTGCTACAAAACCCCCTTGTTTCCCCTCCTTTCATGCCATACCTGCCAAGATGAACTGCAACTTCATGGCATCTGGAACAGCCATCCTGTCAATGTACTGAGGGTCAAGGTACTTGATTACATCTTCAACTGGAGTGTTTGGAGACAAGAAGTAGGGGAGATGTTATTGCATACACAAGTGCAACTTTCCCCTGTGCCACCTGTCAGATTGCTTTGCAAACACTGCTTAGGGGCTTTTTTTTTCTTTTCCAATTAATTAATTGCTACTTGGAAATATGTGACTTTAGAGCACTGTGAGCAAGAACTGACAAATGGCTCAAGCCCAGAAACCCCTTTGTTAGGGACACCTGCAACACTTGCTTTTTGTTTGGATAATGATACCAAAGGTGAACGAAATCTGCTTCCTTCCACCCTCAGAACAAAACCAGCCCACAACCCTCCATCCTGGTCCTTAAAATCATCAACAAATACACGCTTTACACTTTTACACTGGACAGCCTTGGACCACAAAGACTCTCCTGCTCCTTCTGTGACACCAGACACCAAAACCTGGTCAAGAGGTAGCTCTGCAGGACAAGGCACCCTCTCAGTCTGGAGGCAGCTCCCCAGGTCTGTCCACCAGTGTCTGCGTGTGATCCTGATCGCTCCCACCACACACACGGGGGAATGCTGCTCCAGCGACAAAACCGACAAAACCAAGCACGCAGGAATTAATTTCTGGAGCTCCGAGAGCCCTCAGGGGCTGCATTCCAGGCGGAGCAAATCCCGGCACTGACACAGGCCGACGGACATCGAGCAAATGACAGGTCGCGGCGGCCCTTTTCCCAACCCCGACAGCTGAGCCGGAGAACCACCGGCAGAGAGACCTCCCGCAGTAACTTATTTCTCTGCCAAATACGCAAAATAAGGGCCCAAACATCAACGGGGATCAAACGCGGGGGGGGGGGGGAGGAGGCAGAAGCATTTTTTTGTTTGGAGCAGCGAAACGTCACACGGGGGTTTTCGAGCTCCCCCTCCCCCGCCTACTCCTCCCGGCTCTCCCTCCCCGGGACCCCGCTCACGTTTCTTGAACAGGATCTTGATCCTCTCCCTCTTGCCGGCGATGTTGCTCAGCGCCACCTGCACCTTCACCAGCTCGTCCGCCACCTGCAGAGGCACAGAAAGAACGAACGGGCCTGTCAAGCCCCGCCGGGCCGCGGCACCCCAAGGCTCCGCCGGGCCGCGCCGGGCCGGGCCGCCCCCGCCGGTGTCCGCAGCTCCTCCTCGGCACCTTTCTCGGCCCGCAGCCCCCACCGCCGAGTCCGACGCGCCGCTCCAGCTCCTCCAGCCGCCACTGCAGCCGCTGAAGCTCCGCCGCGCCCGCCGCCATCTTCGCGCCGGGCGGAAGCGGCCGCACCTCCCTTCCGGCCGTTGCCATGGCGGCGCGTTGCCAAGGACCGCGGTTGCCATGGAGACGGGAGGCGCGGGATGCGGGCGGGGGCGCGGAGCCCCTCTCGGAGGATGCGGGGCGGTCGATGGCGATTTGCACTGCAGAGGGGAGGCGTGCGGCCCTCCCGCCGCCCCGGCGGGCAGTCGGTCGATGGCGGCTTCATTTGTGGTGCCGTCCTCCAGGAAAGAGGCACTGGGATGTATTAAAAAGAATTGATGTAGCGATCCGTGTGGATGCAGGAGCCTTTGAAATCCGGGAGGCTGCCTCGGGCTTTCCCCCAGGCCCCAGCCTCCCCGCGTTCACCTTTCTCCTATCGACTGCTGCAGGTGATGCTCGGGAGGAAGAGAAGCACTAAGGAGTGCTACAGCTAACCCCAGCCCCACTGCTGCCTTCAGCTGGCACACTCTGCCACATGGATCTCTCAGAGGCATGAGATGAATTCATGCTAGCAGCAGCCACTACAACGAAAAGTCCAGGAAGTTTCCAAACTGCAGAGGGAAATGTATCATGGATACATGTACATATGGAGAAGTGTGGCCAGCAGGTCAAGGGAGGTGATGCTGCCCCTCTACTCGGCCTTAGTGAAGATACATCTGGAGTACAACTGTGTACAACTCTGGGCTCTTCAGAACAAGAAGGATAAGGAGATACTGGAGAGGGTCCAGTGGAGGCCACAAAGATGGGGATGGGTCTGGAGCATCTCTCTTATGAGCAGAGACTGTGGGAGCTGGGCCTGTTTAGTCTGGAGAAGACTGAGAGGGGATCTCATCAATGCATATAAATATCTTAGGCAGGTGCCAGGAGGATGGTGCCAGACCCTTTTCAGTGGTTCCCAGCGACAGGATGAGGAGCAATGGCTGTAAACTAAACCACAAGAAATTCCACTTCAACATGAGGAAGAACTTCTTCATGTTGAGGGTGACAGAGCACTAGAACAGGCTGCCCAGGGTGGTTGTGGAGTCTCCCTTTCTGGAGACATTCCAATCCCACACATTCCTGTGTCACCTGCTCCAGGTGACTTTGCCTTGGCAGGGAGGTTGGACTGGATGATCTCCAGAAGTCCCTTCCAACCCTAATGATGCTGTGAGTTTCCAAAGCGCCTTTTGATAACATCCCCTGCACCCCAGGGCTCACACAGCCACTGCCCTGTCATGCCCAGAATGAACATGGGGCTGGGTGTTGCACCACCACGCCCTAGGCACCAGGGGACATCAAGTCAAGGTTCCAGGCCACTCTTTTAGCTCCAAACCATATGGCAATAGAGAGTACTTTGTTAATATGGCTAGTAATGTGGGTTGAGTGGCTTTGGGGACCCTCCCACTCCCCTTTGCTGAAAGCTAAACCCACTGTGCCCTGAAAAATCTTTGTCCTTCTAGATGTTTTCCTGCTGAGAGTTGTACAGGCCTGCCAGGCTGCAGGAGGGACCTGTGGGGTGGCCCAGTGCCCCAGCATCCCCTCTGCCCCCCAAATAACCCTGCAGGAGCTGTGCAGAGCATTCTGGCAGCAGGAGGAAGCTGAGGCTTCATGTGCTCTGCCTTTTTTCCCAAGGATCGATAGCTGAGATCTTCAGAGAGGAAGAGCTGAGCTTTGTTCCACAAAGGCGACAAATAGAAATGGCTTCATTAGCAGAAGTACCCGGGGGCTGCAGGGGGCCTGGGGGCTGTGCACACAATGCTGCTCTGTGCTTAGATGGTACCACCTCTATCATGGCTTGGGCCCAGCATGATGGTCAATGCCTCAAAAACACAAATGCTTGTATTGGAGGGTCACAGATCACCTACGTCCCCGAGGTAAGAAACCTGGGCAGTCCTAGGACTCAAGCACTGAGGGGCTTTGGGACTGTCCTCATGCACCCTTTAGAGTCCCATCCAGTTTGCAAGCCTTGGAATGGAGCTGAAGCTGCAGCGCTGGCTGCCCACAGCCCAGCACAGAGCACAGGGAGTCTGCCCCCTGCCCCTTTGGGCTGAGAGGAAGCCTGTCCCCATCCCTGGAGCCTGCAGTGGCACACGAACACCCCCAGCAGCTGCCCCCAGAGTGGTACTGAAGCTGGATCCAGCGTGCCTCCTGCAAGGCTGGATTGTCCCCTCATCCTCCGTCTCCTCCCTCCTGCTCAATTACAGTCCCTGCAGGACATGGGGAAGTGGGCATCAATCACGGCTGGTTACTCAGGTGACAGCAGCTGTGTCCCCAAGCCCCCCAGGGAGCATGGAAACACACATCACCCCTCGAGCCTGGTAATGAGTGGGGATGTGGGCCCGTGTGTGCCCTCCTGGCTCCCTGGGGCTCTGGTGCTCGATGAGCTGTGGTCAGCACTTCACAGCAGTGACAAGGGACACAAGACCCCAATTAAGGCTCCATCAATCCCACTCTGGCTCCGCTTGGCACGCTCACAAACACGTACACCCCCCACACACGTTCACAGACTTGCCCCCAACCCGGGACATAGATATTAGAGCCGGACCCGGCAGACCGAGGGTCCTCTGCAGGGGTACTGTGTCACCCGCGTGTTCCCATAGCGTCCCTAGCGTGACACCCTTATCCTCCATGTCCCGGCCGCGTCCCCACGTTCCCCTGCCCCCGAGGACAGGTCCGGGGCGGGCAGCGCTGCTGCAGCACTCTGGACAGCGACCGCATTACACGGGTGGGATCGGGGGTCCGGGTTGAGGCTGTCCCCGGGGGACTGGGGGCGTCCCCGAGGGGCTGGGGCTGTCTCTGAGGGACTGTGAATGTCCCCTTCGGCTGGGCTGGGGCTGTCCCTGAGTAACTGTGGTAGTAGTTGGGGGTGTCTCCAAGAGCTGGAGGTTTTCTCAGGGGGCTGGGTCTGTCCCAAGGGGGGACTTTCAATCAAGAGTATCTGTCCCCTTGGGTACCAGGGACCTGGCTTAATGGATGCCAGGGTGGACCTGTCCTTGTGGCTGCCTCTGGCTGGGGTGTCTGTCCCATGGGAGCTCCTCGTGCCTCTTCATGTGTACGGGTGGCTGCACGTGTGTGCAAGTGCTTGTGGGAGCACATGCATCTGCCCACACGTGTGAGTGTGAATGCCATCGCCTTTGTACAAGGGAGCAGAAGTGATCTGGGCAGGTGTGTGGTGACTGAGTGCCTGAACATCTCCGTGCCTTTCCATGTGCACCCATACACGCACCCGTGACCACCCACGCATACGTCTGTGCCTCCCAGCCCCACCTGGGTCACCTGTGTCCTCTGTGGGCACTGCCCAGGTGCCAGGCTGGCCCAGCACTGCTGGCAACTCACTAGGTGCAACCTCACAGCCCCATGGCCGTGGTCCCAGCAGCCCCAGGGCCCTGTTCCTTGCCTGGCAGAGGCGGCCTAATGGGATCCCCACCCAAGGATGAGCTGCCACAGGGAGCTTGGAGGGGAAGGGAGCCTCATGGCCTGGCTGCCATGACTGGAACTGGTGCCCAGTATGATGCAGCCTGTGCTTGAGGGCTCTGGTAGATGTAGGGCACCTGTTTGCAACTCAGAGCTCCCAGAAACTGAGGCAATCCTTGCACTGGAGGCAAACATGAGGCGGGCTGTGAAACCTCAGGCATTAGAGCTGATACCCCGGGGTACCACAGGCTGCAGGGCTGTCCTGCACCCCCAAACAGGGCCCTGGAGGAGCTTGGTACCCTGTCATGCACACCACCCCTCGACACTGGTTTGGTTCAGCAATTTGTTTCCTTTAATGGATACATGGAGTCGCACAGCTGCGATGGGAGCGTGGGGGCAGGACTGGCGATGCCGAGCCCCCCACGCTGAGGTAGAGGTGAGCCTTGCTCCGCACTCATCTGCTCTGGCACCCTGGGGTGCAGGCAGGCGGAGGAGGAGCCCGCCCAGCCCCAACGAGGTAGTTTGGAGTGCCCGCTGTCTCCCCACCCTCCGGCTGGGGGACTCTGGCATCTGGGCAGTCTTTGGTGGTGGGGGGGCTCTGCTGGGCCTCCATGCCCTCAACCCTCACCCCCAATATTAACCCCCAACCCCAGCCCCACCTCAATAAGCTCCACCCCCACCATTCCCACCAATATCCCCATTATTTGCCCCCACCAGGGTGACACCCCCTGAGCTGAGGACCTGGGGGGCTGAGATGCCACCACCCTGGGGGTGTCTCAGGGCAGGGGCAGCAAGCCCAGGCAGCGCAGGAGGACTGGGTAGGGGCATCTGCAGTGGGTAGGGGGTGCAGTATATATATAGGGGCTGCAGTGTATATGGGGCTACAGTTTACAGGGGCTGCAGAGTACTGTGCCTGCAGCATTTGCATGGAGGGTGTGCATGGAGACCTCACGTGGGCACCAAGGGGATGCAGTGTGTGCACTGGGGGTGCAGTGTATGCATCGAGGTGTGTACAGGGGCAGCAGTGCGTGCATTGAGGTGGGTACAGGGGCTGCAGGATGTAGGGGATGCAGCATGCAGGTCCCAGGGGGTGCCCCAGGCAGCAGGGCAGCAGGAGATGTACAGGGGGTCACCTGGGGGCAGTGCCTTGGGAAAGAAGAGGTGTGTGCGTGTCAGAGAGCACGCACGGGGACAAGGGACAAAAGGGCCCACCTGGGTGTTCAGGGCCTTGCATGGACACAGCTCAGTACTGGAGCAAGAGGCACCTTGGGGTCCCCCATCCCACCGTGGCGGCCCAGTGGGGTCCCACAGCTCAGCCCCCCACACCCTGGGCACCCCCAGCTGCTTTCAGGGTGCTCTCAGGCCTCTGCCTTACGGTGAGGCGCTGGTGGGAGTGTGGCTGTGAGAGGAGGGTGGGAGCAGGGGGTTTGGGGCAGGCATGGGGTTCGGACGGGTCTGGGTGCTCCCTCCACCAGGTGCCGGGGCAGCTGAGGGCCGGCGGGCGAACAGGACACCTGGGGAGCAAGAGCAAGGGGGTGAGGGCAAGCCCAGGGTTGGGGGATCTGCTCACCTTCCCCCCAGCACCCAGGCTGGGGAGTGTGGGACGAATACCCATGGGGGCTCCATCTCCCCCTCATCACCTTCTGCTGTCTCCACACGCATGAGGCTGCCTGTGGGGTGGCCTGGGCCCATTTGGCTGGCAGCCCCACATGCTGATTAGCCCTGACCTTTCTGGCTCGTTAAATATTTAAGTCCTGAAGGAAAAGCCATCGATTTTAATTGAGGGGTGTCTCAGCAGGGCAGGTATGGAGTTGAGGGACATGGGATGAACTGCTTGGCCACGTAGGTGCACAGTGGCACCCCAAAGGATCCTCTGCTCCAGCAAAGCACCCCAACACCTTCCCCTGCACCCAACACCATGCTCTGTAACCAGCCAAACCCACCACCCAGCCAGAGATCCTCTGGGCACACTAGCATCGGGGTGAGCTCAAATCCAAGCCCTGCCTGCAGGATTCTGGGATGGGAGATGACCCTAAGGGCAGGCTCACTTCTCAGCCTGAGTCTGTCCATCCCCCACATTGGCCCTTCATTGCTAGCACCTGCTGTGGGCCAATTTCCACCCTTGCTGACCCCCTCCTTCTCCTGCCCCCTCTCCCCAGGCCCTGCCACTTCATTACGATGGATTTTATAGTAAAGACATCAGATTGAAGGAAGGACTTGCTGGCCAGGCAGTGGCTATAAGTTATTGGATTTCCCGGCCGCAATTACACAGGCCAAGCGGCCCTTCTATTTACCTGTGTAGACAACTCCATTTATTTCTATTGACATGTTGATACTGCTAATGCCGTTGGTGGACAGGTTCAATGCGGTCTCCTGTCTGTCATCTGGGGAAAGGAAATACCAATATGAGTGTTAAGAGAAACAGAAACAAGAACCTGCCTTAGAGAGAGAAGCAAGGATCCTTTGGGCATCCATGCTCCTCTCCAGCCGCTGCCGCTCCCACCTGGGGACAGGGTGAGCCCAAGCTGAGGTGCTGCACCTCGTTACCTCGGTTGGAGATCTTGACGTTCATAGGGAACTGGGAGGCCACAGCCAGGAGGTTGTGCTGCAGTGCGTGTTGCACCAGCCGCTGCTGCTCCTCTGCTGTCAGGGCCACCTTCTTCTCCGGGGGCTCCCCTGTCTCCAGCTTCTCCCGCAGCTGCTCCAGCACCACTGCCTGCGAGGCAGCTGCTGCTTGAGCTGCTGTGAGGTGGTGACCAGCCAGTCCCACGGGGATAGCGATGCGCCCCGGCACTGCTGCCGTCAGCATGCCGTCCTCTGCAACAACCAAGAGACCTCAGCGGGGCCCCT
The DNA here is from genome assembly GCF_003945595.2 of Pipra filicauda. NCBI lineage: Eukaryota > Metazoa > Chordata > Aves > Passeriformes > Pipridae > Pipra > Pipra filicauda. The sequence continues at coordinate 923,782 of NW_024104396.1, forward strand.
CATCCCCACTCCACCCCACCATCCCCGGCTGGTGCTACTTCATCCCACCAGCACAGGGCAGGGTGGGCCACCATCCCCTGCATCATCTGGGTTTGGTCATCCTCCAAAGCCAGCAGAAATAAACTTTTCTCAGTTCCAGAAAGGGACTAAAGGAACAAAATTTCTCGTATTTTCCCCAAGCAAAAAGAGCAAGAGCAGACAGGGAACATCCTGCTCCTGGAGTAGTATCCATCCCCGGGAAGAGACGGCTGCCGCAGGGCAGATGTGATCCTCACCCACCTTTCTTAACACCGTGCACTTGGCTGAGCTGGCCACAGGTGTGTGTGGAGATGCTGAGAGCTGGCAGAGGCATTTTGGGCGCGCCCAGCAGGGCTTGGGTGCTGGCTGGCGAGTAGTTGAAGAGTGCTGTGCCGAAGGTCTGCCTCCGTCCCTCCCGGCGGTTGCTGTCAATGGCAGCTTGGAGCTCCCCGGGAGAGCTGAGTGCCCGCTTCTCACATTCGTAGGGATACAGGTACTTCATGTATCTGCACAGGGAGAGAGCCAGGATGAGATCCAGCATCACGCACCTCCCAGCAAGCCCCATGCTGAGCTGGGCTCAGGGCAGGGATTGCACTTGCGAAGGGGCAGAGCCCTCCAACCACTTTTGAGGCTGTCCATGTCAGACCCCACTCAGGGCTCTGGGAGAGCTAAGCCAGTGGGTGCCCCAGGGCAGGGTGGGTGCCCCAGGGCAGGGTGGGTGCCCCAGGGCAGGTGCTCCCACCTGCCCTCGCTGCCGGGCACTCACTGTGTGCGGAGGGTGAAGGCAGCGCTGGTGATGGAGGTAGGTAGGTTGAGGCCCTTGGTGATCTCCCGCCAGATCTTCTTGTTGATGACTTCGACCAGGCCACCCTTGTCTGTCACCAGCCGGTACAGGGTGTACAGGTCCAGCACTTGCTTGGCCATGATGGGGATGCGGTTCACTGGTGTCCCTTCCAGACGCACAAAGGAGACAGAAAAGGGTGTGGGGGGAGCCCACAGGGGCCCTTATTACCTGGGGACACAGCCTCCACCTTCTCCCCATTGTCACTGCAGGTACCCACAATGAGAGACACATCTCTCCATGCCCACGGGTACACTGGGGTGCAGACAGGACCCCAGGGTGCCTGGGAGAGTGGCACTCTGCTCAGGAGCAGGGGAGACCCCGGGATGCTGGCACAGGGTCACCTTTGATGGAGCTGTCAGTGGGGCCAGGTATGCTCTCAGCTGGCATGTGGAGCCACAGTGGGATGGGCAGTGTCCTCTTCAGACTCCCTTAGAAAAGGTTGTGCCTCTGCAATTTTTAGAGCTCTCTACAGAGCATTAATCCACAAAATCTCTCAGAGCATCCTAGAAGGATTCACTGTGTAACACCCTTTCAGAGCCCCACAAAGAGAGACTCCATCTAAACTTTAAGAAGGGACCCACCTTACAATCTCTCTGAAGAGGGATGCCCCTCACAACCCTTCTGGAAAGACTCACCCTACAATCTGTGGACAGGTTTTCCCTCCCAGCCCCACACAGAGACACTCACAAGAGTCCCTGAAAAACCTCTCAAACTCAAAGATGCCTCCAGCACCTCCCACTGCTTAAAGGTCTTCGGTGCCCTGCCTCAAGAGACCTGACCCCAAACCCCTTGAAGTACCCTTAGTAGAGACTCTGGCCCCTGGTCGCCCAGGATCACCCCCCTCACCGAGGCCATGGGGTCACCAGGGTTCTGTGAGCCCAATATAGACCAGCATGGTCTCCACAGCCACCAGGTCTGGTTACAACCCCCTCCCCACTTTCTCAGCACCCCCAAATAGCCCCACACCCTTGGCACCTCGGGGCAATGGTCTGGGCAGTGGCTGAAAGCTGCAGCAGGGCAGAGGAGGGACAAGCATCACATCCCATCCCACCCCATCCCATCCTGTCCCATTCCACCCCATATTTATTCCTTCTGCGAGGCGGCGGGGCACAGGCAGTATTGGAAAGCCATCCATTTGGCCGGGGGAGGCTGTCACGACCGTGCTTCGCCCCTCAAACGAAGCCGTCATTCACCGCCATCCTCCAGCATCCCTAATTTATGGCCCTGATATTGGCTCGGCTTCTTCACATAAGCCTGAAAAATGAGCTCTTTTTATTCTTTTACTGAGTTCATTTAACTTTTTTTTTTTTTTTTTTTGTGTGTGTGACTGTGTTGTTCACCGGGTCGGGAAGGGGGAGAGTTTATCCTCCTGGGAAAAAGGCAGAGATATTGACTTGATATCTGCTGTCAGTACCTCACCAGCCCTGGTGGGGGCTGCTGGCATGAGCCCCATCACCTCGGGGGGGGGGAGGTGCAATTCAAGGGCTCTCCCTCCCTCCCAAATGCGAGTTTGCAGGGTCTCATCCCCCACTCAATGGCCCATGGACTGTTTTTGTCTCTTTCCCCCTCTCCAGCCCTGGTGGCCAGTGAGAGTGGCTCGCCATTAATCTCACGGCTGTGCGGGCGGGCAGCCGATGCCTGTCCTACTGACAAAGGCACTTGTCTGCGTCCCCGCAGAGTGATGGTCCCGGCCCCAGCCAGGGCGAGGGCCACAAAAGCCCAGGGAGGTGATGCAGCCATTGTGGTGCTGCAATTAGCGCCTTGATTGATTAACGGTCCCGTGTTATCAGCAGGGCCCTCAGCTTGGCAGGGAGATGGGGGGGGGGCTGTAGATCCCTGGTGAGCAAATACAGAAACAGCCCCCCTATGACCCAGCTTGCTGCTTTTGGGGTCCTGCAGAAGTTGGGGCATGGGGATAAGGTGCCCCACTGCCTGTAGCCTGTATCTGATGGGGGTGGTGGTATCACCCCCATTAACCACTGTGGCCAGGTAGGCCCTTGTGCCATGGGGTGGCTTCAGAGGGGCTGTGCCCAACCCATTTTTCAGCCCTGCTAATTTTCCACCCTGCTGCCAAACGTCAGTGCTGAAACTGCCCTGACAGACATAGGGGGGACACATCCTCTTTCATTAGGGTTCACCCTGTGGGCATTAATCCCTTCTGGCCCACTGCCACCCTGGGGACACAGCCTGGGTGTCACAGGCCTGCCTGTGAACCCCTGAGTGCCACAGAAGCAGCTGCCATGGCTCATCCATGGGTGCTTCTTACCCAGTTCCTGATGACCCTGAGAGTCCCGTCACTGCCCCACAGCCCCCCTGGTCCTCTTTTTCTTTGCTACCTGACTCCAAAATCACCAACTCCTCCAACAGGCTTGTGCACACCCATAACTACACACCTGCATCCCTGCCTGCCCTCCCCAGGGGGACGGCACCCACTTGGAGGAAATAAAGGACGAAGGGGACAGCGGGCACAGGAGCCGGACAGCCCCACACAGAACGAGTAGAATAGAGCACCATCAGGGAAGCGAGCAGCTCCCTCCCTCCTCCCCAGACCAGCAGGCACTTACTTAATTAGCCCCGGCCCCAATAGCGAGGGAGTTAATTAGCTCTGGAAAGAGAGATAATGAAGCCGCAGAACAGCCCATGAATCTTGCAGCTGATGGATGCTGGGGGGCCGAAACAGCACTGATGCTCCCATTCGCTCCCCATAGCCCTGCACCAGGGCCAGGGGGATCAGGGGGCACCCATAAGGGCAGTACCCAGCCCTTCCACCAGCTCCAGCCTAGCTCCAGCATGAGCCCCGTGGCTGTGCCGGCACCCCACAGCACAGCACTGAGTGAAACAAGGTTGTGGTGTCTCAGTCTGACCCAAAAGTCAACCCCTGCAGCCCCACAGACAGGAGAGTACCCTCACCACCCTTCCTACGGGCAGGGCACGAGGGCAACTGCCCCTTTCTGCCCTCCCTCACCCCACACACAGGCCAGCTCCGCTGCTCCCGCCCCCCCCCCCTTTAGCCTTCCCCTGTTAATTAGCTCGGCATTAACCTCTGCCTGGGGTTTACTGGCTATCGAGCGGCTTGTTCATTAATCCACACACCAGCAAAAGGCTCTAATTAATACGGCCGCCCACACGCCCGCGCTCGGCAACTTTTAATTGTCGGAGGCCCGGCCGGGGAGGGCGAAGGTTAAAGCATTTATCGAGTCCCCGGGAGCCGGCACGGCCCCCCATGCCGATAGCAAAGATTTCCGATGAGGATGGGTTGGCTGGTGAGCCCTTAACCCCTGGGTGCCCGGCGCGGGCCCCAGTCCTGCACACCATGGGCGTCGCTGAGATATGCTGGTGGTGGGCATCCTCACCAGGTGCTGCTGCTGAGGAGCCCTAATGGGCACTGCCAAGGGCATTCGGACCAGGCATCACTAAAACGCCCTGAAAACTGCTAATGGGTATCATTAACGGGTGTTGCTATCGCTTGTCTCCGAGGGGTATGCTAATGGCCATCCCCACCGGGCGTTCCCAGTGGGCATCTGTGCTGGGATCGCTGACGGGCAATCGGCATGGACAGCTGCCCCAGCCTGGGGCTGCGGGGGGGGCCAGGGAAGGCACCGCAGGACCTGCCTGGGGATTTCGCAGTGATCTGGAGCAGCTCAGACCCGAGAGGATCACACCATGAGCCCCTGCCAGCAGCTGAGGCCGGGGTGAGACACTGACACCCACCCCAGCCACCCACCTTTACCTCTCTTCTGCATGAAGCCAAAGAGGTCATCCAGGAACTCCTTGCGTTTTGGGTCCTCATCCAGTTCGTAGAGCTGGGGGCAGGAGAGAGAGGGGTCAGTGCTGCTGGCACTTGGAGGTGAGAAAGGCAGAGGGTCCTGGCTGTGCCAGGACCTGGCATCATCCCTGGCCCCACGTTCCTGCTCTGTCAGCAACAAAAGGCTCTGTGTGCACCACGGACAGAACCCCCTAACACACCCTCTGTGCTGCAGCACTGGACTCTCCCTGTGCCTGGGGTCTGGTGTGGGCTTCCTAAAAACCACTATTTTGTACCTTTGCTGCAGAGATGCTGAGTCAGTGCTTCAGTTTCCCCCTGTTCCTTACCTTCTTAGGTGGAGGAATCAGTGTTTCAGCCCAGGGGCATCAGCAAACCCCAGGCCAGACCCTGGGATCAGGATGCGCAGCCCTGCTCAGCTCTTCTCTGGCTCAGCACTGCTCAGTGCTGGTGTTCACCGAGTCCCAGCACAGGATCAGCATCATCCTCAGATTTCATCCCTCACAGGGACACATGTCCACCTGCACAGTGGAGAGGCTGGTCCCATGCCAGGGCAGGGAAAATTGGCCTGGCCATGGCACTGGTTACTGTGAGGGAGCTGCCAGCACTGGGGCTGCCCCAGTAAGTTTGTGGGTGCACTGATGCGTTTGCAAGCCGGTGAGTGAGCACACAGTTGTACAGATGCACACTGTGAGGATACTTAAGTGTGCTGGGTGGATGCAGGTCCAGACACACGGACACAACCCCCGAGCTGAGCTGAGCTGAGCTGAGGGACAGCACCGGGGAGGCGAGTGCAGCCCCTACGCCAGGGACGTGAAGTGCCGGCTCCGTGCGAAAGTCGGGGCTCGCCTGATTCCAGCACAGCGCCTGAGTGACCATGACAAATTGGAGCCCGCCAGATCGATGGCCCAGCAGTAAAAGTCAGAGCACATGAAGGAAAAATTAGCACCAATCGAAGACGCTATAGACACCAATTCCTCCCAGCAAGCCCGGCAAGAATTTAAAGCCATTGAAAAGAAACAAAACTCAGCAGTCCAGAATGGATTTCCAAAACATATACAAAGAAATGCAAGCTGGAAAACAAAGTCAGGCACAAAATAGAGTCGTTTAAAAAACAATTGTGCTGGGAAAGGCCGTTAAAAACCAATAGAAAGGGAGCACACCCTCCCCCCCCTCCCAGCACATCATTCACCAGACAGATAAAAGGAGCTGTGCTTTAGGGACATCAGGCTGCAGAGACATGGGACGTGGGGATGGGGGGGATGCAGGGACGCGATGGGGACGTGAATGCAGTGATATGGGGATGTACGGGTGCAGGGGTATGGGAACGTAGGGATGTGGAGTTGCAGGGACTCGGGGGCAGGGCGATGTAGGGATTCAATGAGGACACATGAATGCAGGGACATGGGAATATAAGGATATAGGGATGAAGGGACTTGGGGGACATGGAGATGTAGGGATGCAGGGGTGGAAGGGACATGGGGCCATATGAGGATGTGAGGATGCAGGGATGCTCCTACAGACACCCCATGGTTCCTGTCACTGAAGAGACACATCTAACACGGTCCCTCATCTAACGCACGGTGCCAGCTGCCTGTCCTTTGTCAGGGTGCTAACTGCTTGTACCTGAACTGGTCTGTGGGTGCTACTGCCAGACTCACACCATGCACACTGGTGCTGAACTGCCTGGCTCCGTGGTGTTCCACCTGTGCTGCTTCCTTGCTCTCTAGATCCCACTCACCCATCCCCTCCTTGCAGCTGTTTGCTCTGGGAGTGCCCTGACCCCTGGGTGCCAGCACCCTGTCCCTCTCCTCCATCGTGGTGTTCCCTGCCTTGCCCGGTGCCCCCTCCTCATTGCCTGTTCTTTCCCAGGAGCTCCTCGAGCCATCGATTACAGTAACTAGGTCAGGCTCAGAGCAGAGCTCCAGGAGGCTGCTTTGATTTCTGCCCCAGGAAGGCTGTGTCGGCCAGGCTTTGCCTGCATTTCCTTGCCTGTGGAAGGGCTCCGACCCCCACCACTCCCCATCAAGCCCGTTTACATCCCCTGAAATCTCCTGGCTTGTCAAAGCAGGAACAAATGCCCCAAAACTGGCAACCACCACTCATCCCACAGCAAGGGGAAGCCACGGCCTTCCCGGGGATCACCAGTGGTTGAGTTTCTGCACCCACACCCCTGCTGTGACCCAGGGTGCCACTTGTGTTTCTCCTTCCTAACAAGCCAGGCAGGATCCCACCCAGAACGGGCTGCTACTGACTCCAGCCCCCAAAACAGGTGTGACCACCAAGTGCCAGGTTCTATTTTTCCACTGTTTATTAACCCCTAACCTTTTATCTGTGGGGCACTGAGATGCAAAAACATGTTACATCCAACGGGGGACAAAGGTCAGCTTTTAAGTGGAGACAAGAGCAGAGCTGAGTAACAGGGAACCAGACGGTGAGGTCCTTGGGTACACTGGGATGCACCAGGTGTTCCCTCAATTTTGGGGATGCTCAGGCTGGAGAGGAGGTGGTTTTGGGGGATTCCCACTCATGGGGGGTGGGAGCTGAGTCCCAGACAAGGATGGTAAAGGCATCCTGCCATCACAGCTTCACAGGAGTGACACAGCGGTAGCATGGGTGGTGGCATAGGTGGTGGTCTGCTACAGACTCCAGGCAAGAAGGGACCTATCGTTCAGCCCTATCCCCAGAGAAATCCAACTCCATCCATAACCCAGGGCTCTGGGTCCTGTTGCTCACCCTGCTCCTCCTCCTGCAGGGTGGGGACTGTGGTCCCCTCCCACCTCACTTGGGGACTGACCATCTAAGAGGCAGATCAGAACTCTCCTGAGTCATACACACCTCACCTGGCTCTACATAACCCCACGAGGGCTGACAACCCCACATGGGTGTGTACAAGCCCACGCAAGCATATACAACCCTACACAGGCATGCACAACCATGTATGGGCTTGCACAACCCCACAAGTGTGGGTACACACAGCCCCCATGAGTGTGCACAACCCCTTATGGTCATTGCACAACTCCACACAAGCACGTGCACAGCCCTGTACACAGACACACATCCTCCTCAGGGCCACATGCAAGCTCGAATGGGCACGTACAACCCCGCACAGGCACGCACAACCTTGCATCAGCGTGCACAGAAGAACAACACATGAGAGTGCACAAGCCTGCACACGCATGCCCAGCCCACATAGGCACAAATCCCTACACAGGAACCATGTCTGGATGGGCACAGCCTCCCACGGGCATGTACCGCCCCAGGTGGGCTGGCATGACCCCAAGGTGGGCACGCACAGACTTTTTATGGGTACACACCACTCTGCACGAGCATCCACAACCCCACACGTGCATGGGCACACACCCCATATGTACATGCACAATTTTAGACAGGCCTGCACAACCCCAGAGGGGCACACACAGCCCCAGACAGGCAGATGTAGCCCCAGACAGCCACGCACAGCCCCAAACATGCACACCCAACCCTAGATGGAACATGCACATTGCTGTTACGTGCACACAGAACTTCAATATGTGCATCCACAGCCCCTGACTGGAACACACTACCCCAGATGGGCACGCTCAGACCGAGACTGGAACACACACCACCAGTGGAGCACACACACCACAGCTGTATCCACACAATCCCACACATACATGCACAACCCCAGCCAGGCACTCTATGTGGGTGGACACACCCCACCCTGCAGGGGCACATGCTGCCCCAGCCATGTGCCTCGGAGCAGTGAAGTGGGCCTTGCCTGGGGGCAGTTGTGCAACACAAGCAGCGGCTCCTGCTTGTGGTGACCTATGAGCAAGGACCCTTTTAATCGTGTTTGTATTGATATAATTAGTAACTCATTTAACGCCATCGATGTAACTATATTCCTCTATAAACAGAAGTATTAAACTGTCAAGTCCCGGGATCGATACCCCACCAGTGCGCAGTGCAGCTCTGCCCTGCCGACCTCGGGGACTCTGGGGTCCACGGTGCTTGGCCACCCCATCAGCCACGGAACCCCAGCACCACCCCAACTCCACCTGGCACCGCTGCCTGAGTGCTGGTGCAGGACTAGGGCAGAATGTCCTCATCCCCCACCCCACCCGGGGTGCAGCCCTGGGACCCTGCTCCCTCCTGTCATCCCACTGCCATAGCGACATCTATATTCCTTAAGGGGTGGGGATAACAGCGCTTGTCAGGCAGGTTAAAGGTCAGCGGGTCGAACATGGTTTATTAAAGGCACGTGAATAAACCTTGTGCCTCCTCCTCCTCACCACAATCAAATAACATTGTTAGCTTCACTCATTCACCCAGGAGATGCCTCTCCTGGAGCCAGGGGGGCCTGCAGGGATGGAGCTGGGGTTCCTGAGACCACTTAGCCTAGCTGATTCCCTGGACGGTGGAAGGATGTGGTAAGGTCCTAAGGCACCCCACAGGCATTTCCAGGCTGCCCTGCCTCAGTGGGCCCCTGCACACTCACGCCAGGGCATTGCTGCCAAGGGAAGCAATCTCAGCTCTCAGCGGGACCCCGCGCAGCCCTTGCTCAGCTGCCACCTCCTGCTGGCAGCCAGGGCTCGGATCGGAAGCCAGGATTTAATCCACTTAATATGAGTTGTATCGATCCCGGACCCAGCTCAGCTCCCCCCCACCTTGCAAACCCCCCCCTAACCCTGAGCCGCTTAATATGCACCACATTGATTATCTGCACTGCTAATTTTTCCATCTGGCCCCTGTTCACGCAGGGCACTCAGGTAACACTTGTCTCCCTGCTTCCCCGGCCTCCTGGGGTGCAGCCACACGCCACGGGGGGCTGACCACTGACACACTGTTTTGAAGTCACTGCACCCCTCCAGAGCACCACTGTCGCCTCTGAATGGGGGTCTCTGGCTTCTTCCCTCAGGGAAATGATGCACACCAACCAGGCACCCAGACACTGGAATTGGTTCTACCCTGCTCCCTGATAACATAGGGGGAATAGCCATGAGTGCCTCAGTTTACTCTGCAGGTCATCAAGGAAACTGGCTATTGCCATTTGAGGCACAGCCCTGTACACCTGGGAGTACAGGGATTGGACACGCAACAGTGTCCACAGTTAGAACCCCTCAGCCATAGACCACACACAAGAAGCTAAGGGGTTGTGGGTCCCTCCTCCCCATCCCTTCTGCCAGAGTTGGGGGGCAGTTCACTTCCCGCCAGGCACAAACCACCCCCTGACCTTGTGAGCCACCACTCGCCTCTGCCACCAGTTGTTAATAAGTTAATGGTTATGGGACGGCTCTGCTGGGACGACGGCTGCATTCGAAGGCACTGCTGGTTCCTGGGGGTACGCTACTCCCCTGACCCCACAGCCCCGACGGGTGCCAAGATGCTCGCTCACCCCAACATCGCCAACTGCAGCGGTCGCCCCACCGGTGGGGCTGGACACCTCCGTTTGGAGACCTCCCCCAGAGCCGTGGCTCCCCCCCAAGAGCCTTTCATCATGCTTAATATTTAACGGCGCTTTATAGAGCAGCAGGTTTAATCAGCGCTGATAATGCGGCAGATCCGGCAGGTCATTAAAACCCCCCTCCCCGCCACAGCAGCTACTGCCGCTCCCGGGAGGGCTGCCTGCTGCAAACATTAACCCGGCTCTGTGCAAGGTGAGGGACTGTGTGCTGGCAGAGCTGGCCTTGAGACGGGCAGCCCCCTGCCCACAGCCCCAGGGTGAAGTGGGGGGGCTCACAGGGTCCCCAGCCTCCTGCTCAACACATTTTGCAGGAGGGGAAGCTGAGGCACAGGGTACCGGCTCAGCTCCCCCAAGGGCTGGACGCAGAGGAAACATGCTGTGTGGTGCCACTGTGGGTGCCATCCATGGCCCCGTCCTGCTGTGTGCCCCATCTGTCTGGGGGCTGCAGCACGGCGTGGGGTGGTCTCGCTTCCCGGGGAACGCGCGTCCCCCAAGATCAGCGCCTTGTTACTCGTTCATGGCTGAGCAGGCAGGGAGTCAATGAGCAGATTTGTTCGGGTTAACCTCCCTGACCTGCTGGTGCTTGCCACACCACTGCCTCCCCCTCCAGCCTTGCCTTGCTCCTCATATCTGCCTCCCTCTCCATTCTTGTCTCCCTCACGATCCCTCCCTGAGTGACTGAAGTCGTGGGACACCCCCCTGCCTTCGATCCCTCCTGGGGTGATCAGAGTCCTGGGATCCTGTTCATCACCAGCACCACCCCAGGTGTTCCCGGGGGACATCCACATGCACACCCTGTGTGTGCACACAGGGCACGTCCTGGGGGTCTGTGCACGAACACACCCTCTATAGGGCTGAGTGAGTATGGGGGCGCATACCTGGGGGGGGGCAGGCTGTGTGCGTGCCTGGGATGTGCACTGGCTGCTCCCCCTTGTGCACCTCTGGCCCCATCCCCTTCCTCTGTCTGCTTTGAAGGGATGATGTGAGAGAAAGGGCTGGTGGCCCCCCCCACCCGGCTCCCCCATGCAGGCAACCCTAGTCCCTGTCTTGGCCTCCAAAGAGCTGAGTGCCCAAGGAGAAAGAGCATTTGGGGCTGGTGGTCACCTATGCCCTGCCACAGACCCGGGATGTGAGCTCTGGATCCACGATGGAGCAGCCCCAAGCTGCAGCCTACAGGGGAGAACAGCCCCACCAAAGCAGGCATCACCACTGGCTGCCCTGTACCCCAGGGAACGCAGTTATGCTCACCCTCTGCACACTCATGCACATAACAGCCTGCTCTGCAGATGCACACAATCTTGTGCCTGCTCTCCTTGTGCAACTCACCCTGGACTCAACATCCTTGGACAAACAGCCCCACTATGGATGCTCACACAGCCCCTAAATATGCTCCCCCTCTGCTCAGACCCTATGCACACTTACACACCCCTATGCACTCTTCCTGTGCACATACAATCCTTGTGCACATCCATCCATCCCCTTTACACACTCTCCCCATGCACAACCACTAATGTGCATGCCCACACACGTGCCCCCCTCCTGTGCATGCTCATATGTTCCTACACGTCCCTCCTGTGCACACTCACACAATCCTATACAGCCTGTCCCCTATGCACACTCACCCCCACGCACACCTGAGCTCGCTCCCACACCCCCACACAGCTGCAAAATGGCCTTTGGACCAAAGTCCACCACCCAAGATCTAACCTCCCTGCTGCAGCCCTGCCCAGCTGGCTGCCAGCGTGGGGAATTTACTTCCATTATTATTCCAGTTAGTGGATGATCAGAGGCCCCAGGTTGGTGTGGGGGTGCATCACCCTCCAAATTCTCCACTCGCATCTGATCTTGGGGAGGCGGCTGAGGAGGGTGCCAGAGGCAGCTGCAGGATGGGGGCTCCTGACAGTGCTCCTTTGACCTCCAAAGCGTCTTTATTCTCACACCCTCAACTAGTTTTTACATGTCCTCTCTGGAGCCCCCAGCCTCAAGCGATCAGGACCCCCAGCTGGAAAATGGTGTCATGGCAGCTCCTCAGGCTCCCAGCACTCCCCAGGCTGCAGTGGGACTGGGAAGTGCCCTGGGGCAGCAGGGGGAGCAGGGGGCTGGCACACACCAGGACTGCTCAGCACGCCGGGCTGGAGAACGGGAGCAGAGGTGGTCTTGGAGGGGGCTCAGCCCCCAGACCCTGCCTCAAACACCCATGGGTCCATGCAATTCCATACACAGAGACAGTGGTACGTGCATGCATGTGGTCACACACACTGGGACACCACACGTGTGTGGGCACACACATACACGTGGTCTCATACACATCCCTACACACACACGTATGGGTGCATACACACCCACACACTCGTACAGATCCATAAGCCCGTTCCAGCTCTCACATGGGTTCATACACGTTTGCACAGTCTACGGATCCATACAGACACACAGGGTCTCCCAAGGATTGCTAAACACAGGAGCACTCACAGATCCACACACGCGCATCAGCTCTCACAAAGGATTAGACACGTACCCCCACATTTACATGGGCACTAACATGGGTCCATGCACTCACTCTGGTCTGTATGCACACACACCCCCAAAACACTTCTGTATTCACTCCCAGTTGTACCCCAGCAGCCCCTTGCTCCTGCCCTGTGCCCTGCACTCATGCTGAGCTGCTGGAGCTGTTGTAGCTCTGGGGATTAGCACACTGACCCTTGCTGCTGATGCCACCTTCCCGCTGCAGGTGGTCCCGGACTAGCAGCAGAGCTCTGCCCACAAGTTTGCTGGATAGAAGCCTCCAGGCAGACGTGGACAAGAGCAAACACACCACATCCACCCCCCTCCCTGCCTCCGCAGTGTAACCAGAGACTCTCTAATTTAGCTCTGGGAGCCCTTCAGTTGTTGTTGCTGCACCTGGGTTGAAGATGCGCTGGAGGCGAGGAGGGGGCTGGGGCATGGAGACCACTTCCCTCTCCCCAGGCTCCCCCTCCTCAGCCTCTCCCTCCATTCCCTGGACATTCCTGCCTCCATTCCCTCAATCTCTCAGTGAGACCACCACAGAAGAAAGCAAATCACAGACCTTACCACCACATTTTGGGGTGACTCCAAGGCATGAGGTGGAGATCTGTGGCACGAGGAGGTCTGTGGCTACAGCCAACTTGGGGCACTTTCCTCTAGGCTTTGAGATGTGAGTGACTGCATTCACAGCTGGCAAGCCCTCCCTAAATGCATGTAAGGGACAGGCAGGTGGGTGCAAGAGGCAACTGCCAGTATCAGGGACAGGCAGGGCAGGAGGGAGGACGAACCAGGATTAGGCCGAGGATGATGGCAAACAGCTGCTGGCAAAACCAGCCACCCCCAAATTCACTGCTGAGGCCACTAGATACCTGAGAGTCCCTAAAGGGCTGGCTGGGGCTCACCCCTGTCAGCTGCTCTTGGGAAGGGAGGAAGGAGCTTCAGAGGGTCCTGTTTCCCCCAACCACAGATGGGTCTGAACATTCTGGTGGGGCCCTGGCAGGGAAGGCATCCTCCTGCCAGCAAACACTCCACTGACAGCTGGACACAAAGCCCAGGTGTTTGAATCCCTCCTGCCCTGGGGGACAGAGAAGGAAGCCTGGGGATCTGGTGGTGTTCTTCCATCGCCTAGAGGCAACGAGAGCACCCATCCCTGTGTATAAGCGGAGCTCCCCTGGCAGGAAAACTGAGTTCATGGAGCTGAGCTGGCACCAGCAATGCCAAGCTCTTAATCAGTGCCCTCCAAGTCAAATGTGATGCAGCACCACAGCACTGCAACTTGGCAGCATCTCCGTCCTTGAGGAAGTTGGGGTTCATGGGTAGTGCACGGTCAGACCCCACTCGGTGCCCCCCACCTCAGGGCTGGGGCTGCCTCACAGCCCTGGGTGTGGAGACCTCCCAGACCTTTGCTCAGATCTCTACCCATGTGTCCTTATCAATGTACATAAACTGGCGCCAGGGGCTGATGCAAGAGGCAGGGGTGAGGGGGTCTCAACCTCCTAACAGCAGAGCGGCCCTCCCAGTCAGAGCAAAGGTCTCACCAGCCCCCACCCCACCTCCCCAAAGCAGTGTCTCAGGAAGCATATAAAACCACGGCAAACACAGGGGATATTTCCCCAAAGTGCTCCTCTAGGCAAAGCAGCATTTGCCTATTAACCCTCAGGGGGTTCCTCCACCACACCCTTGTTCGCTGCTCCCTTTCTTAGCACCACTGCACTGTGTGGAAACCCTTCCATGGCTGGTCCTGCACCAATCCACCAACCCATCCCCATAGGGGTGTCCTCCCCACTGCAGAGAGATGGGGAAGTGTCTCCATGACCACCTTCTGCAAAACAGCCTGGACTTGGTGGTCCTTGTTCACTTAGCTATGCTACTGACCCAGAAGGATGACAGCAAGGACAAACCTTGAGACCTGTCTCAGGTGATGCCATGATGGCTTGGGGCAGTTTCAGGTAGGGAGTCCTGGTGGGAAACATAGCCCTGGTCACCACAGGGTCTCTCTCCAGTTCTGGGGCCCCCATGCCCACACTGCCAGTGCCCCAGCAGCTTTCCAGCATGCTTTCCCCCCACCTCCCTCCCGCAGCATCACAGCCCAGCCCCTGGGAAACCTCCAAAAGCCAAAGCACAGCCTCCCCACTTACTCCCTGTGGAGAGCACAGAACCTGTTCCCCAGGCTGGGTGAGCCACAGCCCTGCAGCCTGGGGAGGGCCCAGCAAGGACATGTCCCTCCCAGGCAGGGGTATGTCCCCTCCTGCATGATGACAGAGGAGGGACGGGAATGACAGCCACCCTGCAGACCACAAAGCAAGCTGGCACCACAGCCTGCTTTAAACTGCAGGGGGACATCCACTGTTCCCTGGGCTGTCTGGGACATGCCATCAGGTGGGAACTCAGGTGGGGGTCTCCAGAGCAGGGGTGCATCACCTTTCCGATCATGATTGGAAAAAAAAAACAAAAGAGAGCAAGCAAGGAAGGAGCCAGCTCTGGCCCTGGGAAGTAATGGCAGGATTTATCTCACACCCCAACCTCTCCTGCCATCTCTCTCCCAGTATTCACAATGCTCTGCCCTGCACGAGGAGCACAGGGAGCCCCAGCCAGGGGCAGGGCGTGAGGCTGAAGGACTAGAAATGCCAGGGATGCTTTCTCTAACCTCCTCAGGAGGGAGGAGCTGCTTCCCACCTCCTGGCTGACCCCAGGAACCGGACAGTCAGCCTTTTTCTCTGCAGCAGGGTGTAATGTAACACTTCCCGGACGAGCTGTTTGGCCTGTGCAGCTCACCCACCGCGGCCCTCCCCGGGCTGATTCAAGGAGCGTCAGGCACTGTCAGCATCCCCGGGCATGGCCGCGAGGCAGGTGCTGCCTATGCCCCTGTACCTGCTGCCTCACAGGCAGGCAGGTGCCCAGTGGGTGAGCCCTGGACCCTCCAAACAACAACGTATTGAGCACTCCTGAAACAAAAAAGGCCCCATAACACCCAAAAGTTGAGTTCCTGTTGCTCTTCCCATCCTCTCCCACCAGAACTGGATGAGGCAGTACCTGCCTTCCTCCTCCTGTTCCTGAGCGGTGCCATCCTAAAATGCCACACACCAGCTGTACAGGGACATCTCTGTCCTCTCCCCTCACCACATCTTCCCTGTCACCCACTGTGCCCCTCTCTCCCTGACAATGAAGCTCATGGGGAGCACAAACCTGGCCTGGTGCTGTGCACTCCATGCCCACACCCTTGTGTGGAGTGGCACTCACCATGCGCTAACCAGCACATTAAATACAGGCAGATCTTTCTTCCATCCTATATATGAGCCCTTTCCCTGCACCAGATCTCAGTGGCACAGGGGTGTCCCCCATGCCCACCTGGAGCGAGGCAGCAGGATCAGTGTGCTGCTCCCTCCAATGTAGGAAATCATTGGGCTGCATTTACCAGCCACAGTATGACCTGGCCCTTGCAGGGACACAAGGGAGCTCAGCTCCATGGCTTGCTGGCTCCTTGGGATAACCACGCACACCAGAGCCCTTGCCCTTTTTCACCTCTGCAAAACCTCTGTGGACAGGGGTCAGCCTGTTCTACCTGTTACGGAAAGCACCAGGGATGCAGGTGGGCACAGAGAGATGCCTGGACACGGGGCACCCCATCATGATGCAGGGCCTGTGGACAGGCAAAGGGAACACTGAGGAGGTGGAATCACAAAGCAGGGGTGAGACAGAGTTTGGTGGCAGGGAGATGGGGAGCACATGAGGATGCCTATTAGGGTGGGACAGGGCTTAGGGGCAGGGGCAGTGAGGAGCATTCAGGGAGCACTCATTTAGAGGAGGATGAGGAGCCGGGACTGGGATGCTGGGTTGCACTGATTGTACTTTCCCGGGATGAGGTTTGGGGGCAGTGGATGGATACCTTGGGGGTTCTCATTTAGCATGGCATTGCAATAATATCTGGGGCTAATAGGTGTACTGGGGTTGTCTGCTTGGCTTGGGACTGGGATGGGGTGTGGGGTTAAGCATTTAGGGTGGGACACAGACAGGGTTTGGGTGCAGTTTGGGGGCATAAGAGGTGCCCATTCAGAGAGGGCTGAACCCCGAGTTTGGGGGCCTTGGAGGGACACCGGGGATGCCTGCCCGGAGCAGCCGGTGCTGGTGACGGGCAGCGATGTCTCCTACCTGCTTGAACTGCTCCTCGTAAGTCCACTCGTGGTGTGGGGGCGGCGGCGGGTCGCGGGTCTCCCCTTCTTCCTCCTCCTCCTCCTCTTCCTCCTCCTCCTCCTCCTCTTCCTCCTCCCCCGGAGCGGCGGGCGGCGGGCGCGGGCCGGAGGCCGGGCGGCGGCGGGGACCGGCGGGCGGCGGGCTGGGGCCGGGCTCGGCCGGGGGCCGTCGGGGAGCGCCGTCGGGGCCGCGGGCCAGGCGGGCCGCCTGCTGCCGCTGCAGGCTCTCCATCACCGCCGCCAAGCGCAGCCCCCCCGCCGCCCCCGGTCCCCGCGGCGGGGCGGCCGGCTGCGGGCACAGGGCACGGCCTCAGCGCCGCCGGCGGAGGAGCAGGAGGAGGAGGGAAGGGAGGAAGCACCCCCTACCCCACCCGCTCTCCCAGCCGCTCCCGGGGGCCTTGCCCAAAAGTTGCCTGCGGAACCGTCGCCGCGCCGGGCGCGGCTCCCGCTGCGGAGGGGCTGCCTCCCCCCGCCGGGACCACCCGCTCACCCTACGGGGGGCCCGGCCCTCCGGTACCACATCCCCGCTCCTCCGGTGGACGCCCTTCCCGCTCCTACCGGGGACAGGTCCGACCCGGGACCTCCGTCACTGTCTTACTCGCTTCTCGGTCGGCTTCGGACCCATGTCCTGGTGGGACTCCCGCCCCTGTTCCACCGAGAACCGCGTCCTACCGGGTACCCTCTTCCCGCTCCCACCGGAGACCTCCGCCCCGACGGTCCCACCGGGAACCGTCTCCTATCTAGCCGCTCGCCGCCTCGTCCCGGGGACCCCGTCCCGATCCCTCCGATGCTCCCACCGGGCACCCTGGTCCTCCCGGGACCCTCCTCTTGCTCCCACCGGGGATCCCCATCCCGCTCCCTGTCCGACGCGGGTGCCCCCACCCCGCTCCCGCCGCGCACTCCCGCCCTGCCGGGGCCCCTCCGACCGCTCCGTCCCTCACCAGGGCGGGTTTGGCCGCCAGGCTGGGGTTTTCCACCATGCCGCCGGCTCCGAGCGCCGCCCGGGGCTCGCCCCGCCGTCCCGGGGGGCACTGCCGGCTGCTCCGCCCGGTCCCGGCCCCGACCCGCCGCTCACATGGCGCCGCGCCCGCCGATATTTCTTTTATTCCGCAGCAGATGAGGGTGGGTGGGATTTTTTCCTCTTTTCTTTCTTTCTCTCTTTCTTCCTTTTTTTTTTTTTTTTTTTCCCCGCTCTCTCTCTCTTTTTTTTTGTTTTGTTTTTTTTTTTTTTTTTTTTTTTTTTTTTTTTGCAACAAGTGGCAGTCAGAAGCAACACCCCTCCCCGCTCCCATTTGCTAGCGCACGTCAAGGGAGTCACCCAGGGAGGGCCGGGCTTGCGGCAGCCCCGCAGGGTCGCCCCGGCCGGGCCCGCCGAGAGCCAGCCCGGGGCCGCTCTGCGGGGAGCGGCAGGAGGGGCCGGGGCTGGAGGCGCAGGGGGCTGGGCGACCCCCAATTTTTGTGTGTTCTTGCGTGCTTTGGGGTGCTGGAAGAGGGGAGTGCATGGGGGTGCGTGCAGGCTCTCCGGGTGTGCACACATCGATGTGTGAGGAGAGGGGACTGTATAGGAGGGGTACGCGAGGGGTTTGTGCACAGATGTTTGAGTGTTGCACCCGTTGCACACCTTTACGGAGGTGTGTGTGTGTAGATATCTGTGTGTGCTGGGAGAAGGTCTTTTGTGAGTGTGTGTGTTCATTGCTTGAATGCATAGGTATGTGCACACTGAGACAGACGAGCACCCACCACACGTGTGTGCAGGGTGTCTGAGCACACCTGTATCTGTGCCTGCTGGGGGAGGTGAGTGCATTACACGCCTGCAGTGTGAGCACATGTGTGTGTGTTTGCTGCTGGGGACAATAATACATGCTTATATCTGCATGTGTGTGTTTTGTGTGTTCACCTGTTGGTGTGTGCAGTCCGTGTCAGGAGAGGTGGGGGGGGTGTGCTGTTGCACAGGCAGGTGGGTGCACGTGCCTGTATTTGGGGGTGATTTGGGTGTCAATCCATGTGCAGCTGCAAAGGGATGTTTAGGGCAAGCTCCAAGTGCTGAACCCTGACTACATCCTCATCCAGCAGCAATGTCCCATGGTGGGGACTGAGCCTGCCCTCACCTCTGAGGGATTCTCCTGAGGAATGCTGTGTGTGCCTGTTCCCTGGTTGAAGGGATCAGACTGCAGTGTGGCCTGGATGCCCAGATAGGCTTCCTGGCACGGGTGGGATAAGACCAAGCACCTCCTCTGTCACTGGAGTGGCTCAGTGCTGCTGGTTTGCCCTGTAGTCCTGCTTGCAATGGAGTAAACTGTGGAACAAGGGTATCATCAAGCATGTTTCCAGATGTCAGACAAGGATGTAAGATGGAGTGAGGACATAGCATCTCACTGCTCTGGGTGGGCCAGAGGCCATGGGGAAGCACAGGGCTTCACCTGCTGGCAGCTTCCCCACACTGTTTCCTCACTCCCCCTCCACCTGCCTGCCCGCCAGTTTTTCCTGACCTCATTTTTATGGAGGAAACTTCTCCAGGAGGCAAAGGAGGTGCCTGCTTTTCCTTGGGCTTTTTTTGGCCAGGGCAGCTGCAGGGTCTGCATGAATCTCTGGGGAGCAGTGTCATCCCACATCACCGGGACTGTGGCTTTGGCTCCATCCCATAACCAGAGCAGTTGGTCACTGAGACTTCATGCTGCTGCACTGGGTATCAGTGGCATGGAATGACAGAGCTTGGGTGCCAAGGGCTGCTGGCCCTGTCCCCTCCACAGCCACCTGTGTGGTGCAGAGGCCAGGGGCAGCCAGCATGAGCAAAATCCTTCCTTTTCCTTGGAGCGTCTTGCGGAAACAGCCGCTGACCGTGGCTGTGGCAGGGGCTGACTTTGCTGTCAGGCTTCATGGCCTGGGCTGATCCTCTGCCCCCTTCACTATTTCCTTTTGTGGGGAAAAGCTTCTACTTCTGGGCTCTCCAGCTTCCCTGTGAGCATCTCTGGAGAAACTGCCCCTTGTTTTGCCATGGCACTGATGATTCTCAGGGCTTCTTGGGCTCCTGGCACCCCAGCCGCACTGAACATAGTGCAGCACGCTCACCAGAGAGGCTCTCCCGGAAATATCAGACCCTTCCCTGGGAAAGCAGGGCAGCTCCCGACCCTGCAGGGCCCCCAGACGCTGTTTATGTTTGCACAGGAGATGAATTAGCTGTCGGCTGTCCTATTTCAGGGCTGGACAGCTGTAGCTTGTGCTGGCCTATCCCATCCAGCTGCAGCAGAGGTAGGGACCTCCCGGTGCTTGTCAGCCCCTCTGATCATTAGTTTGTTGGTGGCTGGCATTCTTGTTGAATTGCCACTGGGAAGATGAGACCTGGCCCTATTCCAGAGGGATCCACTGAGCCAGATGACCCCCAGGACTCATTGCACGGACACCCATCCTCCATGGCTCCAGCCTCCCCTCACAGTGCTGCTGCTTTGCACCCCAGGGTGCTGGCACCCTCTGCTCTGGGCTGTGCCTGATCCACTGCACACTGAAGGCTGGGCTGGGTGGGATGAGACAGACTTGGTAATGGTAGTGGGACTACTCCAAGGCTCAACAGGCAGGTGTTTGGTGAAGCTCCCCTTCTCCAAGGCAGAGGGGTTGAGATGCTTGGGTCAGTGTAGCACCCAGGGATGTGGGATGTGGCTAGGCTGGCTAAGTGGCAAAACCAAGGTCTCCAGGGGGTGCAACATGCCCCGTCGCCTTGGACTTGGCCACCAAGGGACCAGCCTGACCAGCACGACTCAGTTCCTCTTTAGAGCCTGCACAGTGACAACAGCAGTTTTGGGGTTCTGCACTTGTGTCATGAAGTACGTCTGTGCTCAGGCTCTCCTCGGTGCAGCAAGCAGGACCATGTCACCTCCACCCTCCGGCTCAGCGTTTTGTACTGATGGGGTCCAGTGATGCTCCCAGCTGGAGAGAAATTCCCCAAAGGGCTATTGACAGCTGTGGTTGAGGCAGCACAGATAGATAGTGGAGGTATAGACGGGCACAGCAGACAGTGGAGTGGAGTGAGAGATACTCGGAGCAGAGAGATACCGCAGGAGGAATCGAGAGATAGATCCTGCGGGCTGATCAATACTCACTGCATGTGGAGGGACAGCAAGATAAAGCGAATTGCAGGGGGAAGGTGTTAGGAAGGCAGCGATGTGCATTTGTCCTGGTAGTGGCTCTGGGGAGATGCCACTCACAGTTGCTTCAGCTGGGGCTGAGGCAGAGCCAGACCCAGACCCAGACCCAGGGTGCGGGTGTCTGTGGCTTCCTCTCCTTGCCCGTCTCCAGCCACTCCACAAGGATTTGGTGTCCTTTAAGGTAGCCTTGGGTCCTATCTGGCCTCTGGGTACCAGAGGGTGCCTATCTTCTGTGTGTCCTGGTCACACTCTCTGCCCCTACAGGGATGCCTCTGCTGTCTGTGGGCATTTTGAAGGATGGGTGCCTGGGCAGCCAAGGGGGAGAGGAGCAGTTGAAGTGCAAGCCTTGGCTCTGGCACAGGGGCTGTGCTGCAGCTGGGTGACTGTGGATGAGTTTCCACCCTGTGGCTCAGTTTCTCCATGAGAATCAAGTGATAGCAAGCTGCAGGGAGTGGGGTCAAGCCAGCATGGACACAGGCACGGATGAGGAGGTGTGGGGAGGAAGGGGCAGAGGTACCAAAAGCCATGACATGCTTTGTCCAGGACCCATTTTTCCTCTTTGGTCACTGGAGACACTTAACTTGACTAAGAGGCTGCAGACACGTGCAGCAAAGGGAAGGGATGCTTTTTGGAAACCTTGAATGCCTGGCACTGTCTGTGCTCAGTGCTGGGATTGGGGGAACCCCTCCTGCTGCAGCAAAGCAGCCAGGGTTCCTGAGTCTGAGACACCAATGCTGCATGGTTTCTCTGCTTGGCATGTCCCAGCCTAGCTGGGAATGCTGAGGAAGGCACCCTCAGAGCAGCCCTTAGCATGGACCAGGCTGCTGTCCCTGCGGCCAGGCTGGGGGGGATCCCCCACCCGTGATGGAGTTATTGACACAGGCGCTACAGAAAACACTGCTGAGATTGTTCACACTAATGTTATTTAGCAGCAATATTTCCGTAATAAAAGAAATCAATGGGCAAGAGAAAAGACCTGTCCAGAGCTTTGATTTTCTTATTTTAATGGCATACTTATTTACTCCCACCAGCGTGCCCATCGGATTTTCATTATGCGGCCTTCGCTGTAAGTGGAGCGGTATTGATACGAGCTGCTGAGTTAGCGCCTTCCCAGGCGGACCAGCTTGTGTGGGATCGCTTGTGTTTCCCAACAGGGCCCAGCTAGACCCCAGGGAAGGGCCACAGTGTGGGGCCAGGGAGGCCTCACAGCCCATGGGAACACACACGTGTGAGCACACCCAGCCTGTGTGTGCCCTCGTGCCTGTGTGCATACGCACGATCTGACTGTGAGCACACAGGTGAGCAAAAGGGTGTACATACCTGCTGGTGCGTGCACTGCACACTGTGCACATGCACGTGCATGACACACTTATCTCACCTGCACAGGCACATGCACACGTGCACATCCTACCCACATGTCCCAGCACTCACATGCGTGCAACTGCCCAGACTGTGTGGACAGGCAAACGATTGTTCTACCTAAATACATTCATGTGCCACCACCTGTTGTGCCTACACCCACCTGAAAACTATTCTACATGCATGCACCCATCTGCACGACCTGGCAATACACACACACACACACACATAGACACAAACAGACAACAATCCTGCCTGCCTCCATGTATACATGCATGTAGCATGTCTGCCAACATGTGTACGTGTGCGTGTGTGTGTGTGTAAACCTCTCAGAACCATCACCTGCTGTGTCTAGGTCCATCCACCACAAACCCAACATTGGTACTGTCCCCCAAAAGGATGGAGCCCCCTGGGCTCTGAGACCCCCCATGGAAGCAGGGACCTGGCATCAGCCCAGGCTTTTGGTCCCCAGCGACTGCAGTGGAGAGAAGAGTAACAGCACCATCTTCTGCCAATCCCTGGGAGCTGAGACAGGGCTGATCCTGCCCAACACTGTACCCTCTATCTCCCAGGACCCCAAGAGGGATGAGACCAGCTTCCCTGGGGACACTCAGCTGTCAGGAGGACTACTGCTGAGCATGTGGCTGACCTGTGCCATGGCAGGGCTCAGCATGCTCCAGAGACTCTCCCAGACACCTGAGCATGTGGGATGAACAACTTTATTACTGTTATCTCTATTCAGGTAGCAAATTAAGAAGTAGCCCATGTGCAGGGCTGCTGGTCAGCAGACAGGAACAGTCCACGGAGGAGGAGGAGCAACATGCTACAGGCCTGGGTGGCCAGGGACACACACGTGCTTGGCAGCAGCGTGGAGGTGAAAGTCCTCCACCATGCAGTGAGCCCACATGGGTCTGGCCACAGGGATGCAAGCAGGGTCCACTGCTGGGTTCCACTGGGGCATTGCAGCGCTCCGTCGGCAGCCGGGATCCCATGCCGGGAGCCGAGCAGAGTGGCTGTCCCCATGGGATCTCACAGCCAGAGGAAGCATTTTGAAGGGCGAGATCCCATCCTGAGCTAGTAAAACAGACATTTGGGCACTCGAGGACACTGGGTACGTGCATAGCCAAGAGGCCATGCAGAACGGGGTTTCCATTAAGGCGACAGACGGTGGGTTTCCCCCTGGGGGGGGGACTGCAGGGAGGGGACTGTGGGAAAGGGACCCTCTTCCAGCCCTGGCCCATCCCCTGGGGCAGATGACACACAGGGGACCAGGGGGATTTCCAGTACAGAAGCTGGGCATTCCCCCACTGCCGGGGGGTCTCAGCGCAGATCCTGCCCCGTGCCAGGGTGACACTGTGTGCTGCCAACCTACATCAGCAGGGATGGAGCCACGGGAGATGCTGCCAGTTGGACACAGTGCTTTGCGCTGCCCGCAGTCCCGGCAGGCTGCCAGGGAGATGGGGGACTTACTGGCTGACCTTTACAGTCAGTGCTCTAGCCTGGCTCACCCTGTGCACCCAGCCCTGAGGGTGGCATCCTTCTCCTGATGTCTGAAGAGCTGCAGAAATTTTGTGGGGCCTGGGGACAGCCAGCTCCAGCCCCTCTCCCGTTGCATGCTGAGAGCACACAGAGGTGTTTGTACACTGCAAGGCCACTCCAGTCCCAAGGGATGGAAAAGCTGGACATGACTCCGATAGAAAAGAGAGAGAGGGAAGCAGTAAAGAGAACTAGTGGTCTGTATTGCTGTGACCACCAAGATCCCTCTGTCCTGGCACCCCGTTGGCCCATGGGGAAGGACAGAGAAATTTGAGGAAGGCACAGGGGATCTCCTGCTGCCTCTGCTAGAACCTGGGCTTGGGGAGGAAGAGAGAAAGGCTGGGAGGAGTAGAGCCAACTGGGCTCGGCAGGGTGCCCTGGCAAGACTGGCTCAGCATCCAAAGGTGCTGAAGAAGGCATTGGCTTCCAGGAGCAGGCCCTTGGCATAGACACGCAGGGTGTAGAAGAGGGTGACGAAGTCCTGAGTGCTGAAGAGGGTGTCAGCCAGGGCGAAGGCGAGTGTGGAGGGGATGAAGCCCCGGCCGTACTCCACCATCCAGGTGCCCGCGCTCCACTGCACTGATGTGGCCTCTCCCGCCTGGTGCACGATGGTGTCTCCTGCCAACAAACACAACCAGAACGGCTCCCAGGAGCTGCCCCACATCATGCCCAAAGGGGAGACACCTGAGATTGGGACCTGCAAGGCTGAGCATCCCAACCCACCCCCAGCCTTGCTCACTTTTCTCTTACTGCCAGCCACTGAGGTGCTGGGATGTGTCTCTGGGGACATAAACTGCCCTATCCAGAGCTTTTGGCCAGCTTGAAGGAAGGGGCTTTATGACAGTGAGTGGCTTTGTCCCAAGGACATGGACGCAACCCACAGGGTGCTATGGCTACTGCACTTACCTGGATAGTAGATCTCACTTCTGGTGGTCCCCTCCTTCCACTGCCGGAATGTCCCAGAGATGACAGTGTCAGAAATATCTGCCCAGTACCGACCTATGGGAGGAAGGACAGCACTGGCTGAGCATGTCCCTGCCAGGGACAGTGCAGGAGCTCAGGTCTGAACCATGGAGCAGCTCTCCGGGGGTGAAGATGCCAAGCCCCAGGGCCTCAATACACCAAGAAGCGCAGACGGGTCTGTTACCCAGGCTGCCTGTGTGAACAGCCAGCCTGGGCTGCTTGGTGTCCTTAAGCCCCATCGTTTCCACCTTGTTTGGCATTTGCTTCCTGCTGAAGCACTGGGAGATGAGATGTCTGCCATTGCCTGCCAGCTGGATGCAGAGAGTCCTGGCCACACAGCATGTCATGCACAGGGACCCACAGGTGCTGCAGGACACCACGCAGGCTAGGCCCCACAAATTATTTTCCAGCATTGTCCACCCCATACAAGAAGTGAAGCAATGCCTGTGCCAGGCACACCACAGCCAGGGTAGCTGGACCCAAACAAGTGGAGTGGAAAGAGCTCACAGAACAACCCTGCCTCCCAGACCTGTCTCCCTGCTTACCTGAGTGGCCCCCGGTGTCAACAGCTGTCCCGAAGAGCAGCACGTACTCGGTGAGCGAGGCATGGAGCAGGCACATGGAGCCCATCCACCCGCCTGCATTCACAAACACCCACTGCAGGTCCTCATCTGGCAGGATGTGGCCTGGGTGCTTCTTTCGTAGCTCCACAATGATCTTGGAGAAAGCCAGCTCATGGTCTAGCCCTGCAGCAGCCAGAGTCACTGTAAGTCCCCGGCAGTGGAAAAGGTCTGCTGGCCACCCCCAGAATCCCCTGCACAGCCACAGGGTCTCAGCGCTCTCTTAGAGGGGTCTGCCTAGGGAAGATGTGTCCTCTCCCCAGCTTTCAGCCCGTTGACCCATCTCTATCGTCTCCCTGGATAGTGATAGAGAATAAACAGCACCAAGTGCTCCAGCCCTATAGCCCACCTCAGGTGATGGGCAATAGGGGGGTCCCAAGCAAGGTGACAGTGCCCCTGCCCTGGTGACATGCAGTCCCGACCCTACACCCTGTGACCTACAGGGACAGCTCTCCCTTCCAGCCCCAGCGAGGGGGCCACTTATGCCTCTGACTCACGTGGGGCTTGGTCGCCTGACCTGGCCCAGCCCAAGGACCGAGAGAACCGCCCCAGGCCCGGGTCCAGTCTCAACCGGGCTGGGTGACGCCTCTGTCCCGGTCCCCATCTCTCCTTTGCTTCAGCCCCATTTTCCACTCCGCTTCCCCCATTCTCCCTGTGGCTGTTCCCTGTACCGGTCCTATCCCGGTCCTGCTGCCCAGTCTCAGCCCCTGGCCCCTCCTTGACTCCAACTCCATTCCCCCCGTGATCCCGGCCCCCCTGTACCGGACTCGCCTTGGTCCCTCGCCCTCGACACGGCTCCCCTCTCCATCCCAGGCCGCCGCTCCCCGCCACGTCCCCGGTTCCGCCCCCCATCCCAAATCCCCATCGCCATACCCCCGTCCCTCCTCGCTTCCCCTCCCCGCCGCTACCCTCCCCGGTCCCCAGGGGCGGCCGCGTTACCCGCGTGGTGCCGGGCGAGCTGTGCGATCTCGGCGGGGGTGAACTCGTACCGCTTGGCCGCCAGCCATCCCCGCAGCACCTGCAGCACCAGCGCCAGCGCTCCCAGCGCCAGCCCGGCCCGCAGCGCCCGCCGCCCCCACGCCGCTCCCATGCCGCGCTCCGCCGCCCCCCCGGCACCGGGAGCGGGAGCGGGACCCGGCCCGGGACCGCCCCCGCCGCGGCCACGCCACGCACGGCCTGGGGCGGCTGCGCCGGCGCGGCGGGGCGGAGCGGGAGGCTGGAAGGGGCCGATCCCGCCGGGTTTCCGGGAGCGGGCAGGCATGGAGCCAGCGCCGGCAGGGCAGAAGGAGGGGGGCAGCCGCTTCCGCGCCAGCGGTACGGACGGGGCTGCTTTCCTCCCTCCCCTTCCTCCCTCCCTCCCTCCCTCCCTCCCTTTATCCGTCCGGACCCCCCAGTGGAGCGCAGCTCAGCCCCGGGAAGCGGGAGCTGCGGGAACCCTCCCTGCCTCGGGCGGGTGGCAGCGGACTGGGACAGGGAGGAAGGGGTGAAGCTGGGAAGGTTCAAAGTCTCTTGCATGTCCTCCTCTTGTGGGAGGTGAGTGTTTGTGTAACCCATCTGCAGGGGGATCTGCCCCCCCGCGTCCCTCTCTGACGCCCCGCTGCTCTCCCCTGCCCGCAGAGCACCAGCACGCTCGTTACAACCCTCTGCGGGACGACTGGGTGCTGGTATCGGCCCACCGGGTGAAACGCCCCTGGCAAGGGCAGCTGGAGAAGCCGCCCCCCGAGGACGTACCCCGCTGGGACCCCAAGAACCCCCTCTGTCCCGGGGCCACCCGGGCCAACGGCGAGGTACCACCAAGGGGCCCAGGGGTCCGGGCTCCCCCAACACCCTCTCCTATCCTGATCCCGTCTCTTGCCCCGGCAGGTGAACCCCCAGTACGAGGGCACTTTTGTCTTCCCAAATGACTTCCCTGCGCTGCAGCCTGATGCTCCAGAACCTGGTAACTTCTGGGGGTAGAATAGTCTGCTGGGGACCCCTAGACTTGGGTCTTGGAGGGGCTGCAAGGTGGCCTGGAGAGACATGGGTGCTGCCCCAGCACCTTCTCCCTCTCTACTCTCTGTTCTTCCCTAGATGACAGTGATCACCCCTTGTTCCGAGCTGCCCCAGCCAGGGGTGTGTGGTAAGTACCTCCATGGCTCCAGGGAATCTGGGACGCAGTTTGTCCAGAACTGTGAGGTGATGCTGGACTGAGCCTGCTCCCCTCTTGCAGTGCCTGTTCTGTGCACATCTGCACTATTTTGGGGTCATTCTGGAGGTCTTGTCACTGTCCCTTGTTCCACTGCACCCAGCAGGACTGTGAGGATCTCTGGAGATACCCACAGTCCCAGCCACATGTGTTTCCTCCACAGCAAGGTGATGTGCTTCCACCCCTGGTCAGACCTGACGCTGCCCCTCATGTCCCTGGCAGAGATCCGGACTGTCATCGATGCGTGGGCAGAGCTGGCGACCGACCTGGGTGCTTCCTACCCCTGGGTGCAGGTGTGGGACTGGTGGAGGCTGCTCTTTTCTGGCTGGAGGTGGGAGGCCAGTGCTGGGTACTCTGGCAGCACCAGGAGTTGGGAACATCTTAGTTGTGTGTGGGTCCCCTGTCCCTACGTTGTGC
Organism: Pipra filicauda; assembly: GCF_003945595.2. NCBI lineage: Eukaryota > Metazoa > Chordata > Aves > Passeriformes > Pipridae > Pipra > Pipra filicauda. The sequence goes on from NW_024104396.1 coordinate 951,767, forward strand.
CTCGCTGAGCCTTTCCATGCGGGCGTGAGGCTCTGTTCCCCTGCGGATGCGCTTCCCTGCCTTGCTGGGGACACCACAGCAACTTGCAGTGGGGACCCTGCGGCCGGGACCTGCTGGCTGCACCTCTTCCTCTGCAGATCTTCGAGAACAAGGGAGCGATGATGGGCTGCTCCAACCCGCATCCCCACTGTCAGGTGAGGCTGTCCAATCTGTCACCTGGCTAAACCGTGAGTCCTTGTCGGCGACCCTACAACAAACCCCCGGGGGAAGATGAGAACGGCAATTCCCCCCCCTCCTCCATGCAGTGAGGAGACCCCATGCCTGTCCAGTTACCACCTCTCTCGGAGGCACTGTCGCTTGTGGCTGCCGTAATCTGGACTCTCCACCTGGTGGCAGCAGGGACCTGCAGATGAGCAACGTGACTGGGGGTACCCCTGCAAAGGCGGGTGCGAGTCCCTCAGCCCCGTGTCCCAATGTGCTTCCCAGGTGTGGGCCAGCAGCTTCCTCCCGAACGAGGCGCGCCTGGAGGACCGGACCCAGCGTGAGCACCTGAGCCAGCATGGTGTGCCCATGCTGCTGGAGTACGCTGAGCAGGAGGCTCGCCGAAAGGTCAGGACATGGTTGTTGTCCATATCCCCTCCCTGGCAGCTGGATATGTGCCCCAGCCCCCAAGAGCTGGGCCCCAGGAGTGCCCTGGGGCGTTGGGATTGCATAATTCCCCATCAAGCACCACGTCCTGCAGGAAAGGCTGGTGGTGGAGAATGCGGACTGGCTGGTCGTGGTGCCGTACTGGGCCACCTGGCCCTATCAGACCCTGCTGCTGCCCCGCCGCCATGTCTGCCGCCTCCAGGACCTCAGAGAGGGCGAGAGGGACAGTGAGTGGCTCTGATCCTTGTTAGCCCCTGTCTCATGTCCTTTGGGCTTTGACCTTCATTAGGAGGTGGCTCTGTGGCAGCTGTGCTGGTGCTGGAGGGTCCATGTATGTCCCCTTGGGGTGCGAGGCCACTGGGTTTGGCTGAGGAGGGAACTGATACCCCTGTTTTCCTGGGATAAAAGCTTAGTGTCCAGGCACAGGCAGTACTGCAGGTGAGAATAGAGTCCTTTTTGGAGTGATGGTGCCTCCCTACTTTTGAGGGAACTCCTGTGGTGTTGCTTGTGCTGTCTGCATGGATGGAGAGAGCATCAACTACCAAGTGCAACCCTCTTGCCTGTCACCGATGTCCACCCAGGGAGAGGTGCTGAGGGTTACACGCCTCATTGCCTGGCATGATGCCTGCCCTCGGAGGGGTTTGGCCAGCTCAGGGTGGCACTCTTCTGCAGGCCTGGCCTCCATCATGAAGAGGCTGCTCATCAAGTATGACAACCTCTTTGAAGTCTCCTTCCCCTACTCCATGGGCTGGCACGGTGAGTGGCGTGGCTGGGGGACCCTCACAATCCCCTCACTCTCATCCCTGTCCCCTTCCCGCGGCTCACGCAGCACCTACACCTGCGGCAGGAGCCCCCACAGGCCCCCACCTGGAGGAGGACTGCAGGCACTGGCAGCTCCACGCCCACTACTATCCCCCACTGCTGCGCTCTGCCACTGTCCGCAAGTTCATGGTGGGATATGAGATGCTGGCGCAGGCACAGAGGGACCTCACCCCTGAGCAGGTGAGTGCAGCTCGCGGGGATTGGGGGAACCAGGGAGTCCTGTGCCAGGGCTGTTCCTGGGACCAGCCACTGGCTGCCCTTTGTGCTGTGCCCTGCAGGCAGCTGAGCGCCTGAGGAGCCTCCCTGAGGTGCACTACAAAGAAGGGGACAAGGAGATGTGATGGGGAACAGCAGAGCCGGTCCTCATATGTGAGTGTGAGGGGAAACCTTACCCCATTTTATGGCTAGAATGGAGGTCGTAGCCGGGTGAGGAGGTTTCTCCCAGGTAACAAGTGATAGGACAAGAGGAAACAGCCTCAAGTTGTGCCAGGTGAAGTTTAGATTGGATGTTGGGGAAAATTTGCTGAAAGGTTGGTCAGGCACTGAAACAGGCTGCCCAGGAAAGTGATGGAATCACCATCCCTGGAAGTGTTCAAAAACATGGAGATGTGGCGCTTGGGGATGTGGTTTAGTAGTGGCCTTGGCAATGCTGGGTTAATGGTAGAGGACTGTGATTCTATGTGCTTGGTAAGGCCAGGAGCCAACTGGCAGTGGTGAGAGCTGAGGCCTGGGAACTCCTTGTGATCTTGTGAAGCCTTGTGACCCCTCTCAGCTCCCAGATTCTCCTGAGCCTTGTCACGGCTGGGCTGGGTTTTGGGACTGATTTACTTGTTCAGGTACTCCAGGCCTAATCCTGTGGCATCCTCAATAGGTGGTGCTGTTCCTTGTCTCCTTCACCATCCTGGCTCTGTCTGTGCCTCCACAGCGTGCTCCTACCACCACCAAAGGGCTTGCACTCCTTACCAGTCCAGTCTCACTGGTGGGATTGGGAGTTCTTCCTTCCCTGTGGAGGGACATACCGGACAATACCCCAACCTCGGACAATAAAATCTGGAAACAAAAGTCCCTCTGCTTGTGCCCTCGTGGCTCTCAGTCCTGGGTGGGAGGTTTAGGGTCTCTAGTGGGGACCCCCAACTGTTGGGGGGTGGGTAACACTGGTGGCTGCAGGAGATGTACTGGCACCCCCATGCCTCTTATTCCTGGTCCTGCCTCTGTGCTGCCTCCTCTTCCTCCATGGGGGGAGCTCTGAGTCTGTCTCTGAGTGCTGCAGGCTTGGGGAGGAGTGGGAAGCAGAGAGGAATGGATGTAGACCAAGGCTTAGCGAGCTCCTGGGAGAGGACTGAGTCCTGGCTAACTCACTGCATGGAAGCTGCTGGCTGGAATGGTCAGCCCTGGAGCTGTTCCTCTTCATCCTCTGCCTGGGACTGCTGGCCTGCAGCCCTCATGGTGCCTGCTGTGAGTGCTGGGGCTGCCGGGATGCAGCCAGGCACTGGTGGGTCAGCTGTCTTCGTGGTGCTGTTGCTGCCCCCTTTATCCTTCCCTGTGGCTGCACGTGGTGTGGGATAGCAGCATCCTGGTCCCTGAGCTGAGGGATGCTGCATTCACCTGTCTGTGCTCTCCTCCCTTGCAGCCCTTCCCTCCAGGAAAGCCCCAGGGCTGTGCAGGGGTAGATTGTGGACAGTGATGCCACCACAGCTGACGTGGGGGAGGATGCTGTGCTGTGTACTATCATGTCTTTGCACAAATAGTTTTTATTTGTCACTAAAGAACCGTTCTCGCAACTCTCTAATGAGACCCCTACCATTGTCAAGTCTGTAAGTGAGCTCCTGAGAGCTGGAGGTACATTGCAAGGAGAGAAATGCTCTCCTCCTACCTACAACACAAGAGTTTGTGAGGAGGGCTGTGTTCCCTCTGACCCACCTGTGCATCCCTGTCCATGGGGCTGGGGGAGGCAGAAAGGCACTGAAAGCCACTGGCTGGGAGGCTGGATGCTCTTCTACGTGCTGGTCCTGTCCTTCTGCCTGGATTTCCCCATCCCTGAATCCACAAAGCATCCCAAACTGACCTCATGGCTCCCCAGGTGCCCCAGGGTTTTGGGGAGGAGCTGGAGCCATCATTGTACACAACGCCCCTGCGCACGGTATAGGGGTTGCCCGGCTCGGAATCTGACCTCTTGCAGAGTGATTCCTTCTCTCCTGGGACGAGCAGTGTCCGTTTGGGCTCTGCGACCCACCCGATCGCAGCCCCTCGTCCCTTATCATTGCAACCAGTGCCTGCATGCCAACCTCTGAATTACCACGCGTGCCTCCAGGGTCCTGGGAAAGCGGCAACAAATTGGTTTAAATGTGGCAATCCAGATTGGGGTAATTAGCCGCTGAACCGGTTGTAACGAAGCTCGTCATCTCCCTGCACGCGCAGTTAGCTCTGATTTAATAGCCCGCCGGCTCCCAGGCCGGGCTGCCGCGCCTCGGCCCGGGGCCGTAAATGAAACTCGCAGTTAAGTCAAGCGGTATTAAACTTTACAGTCGCCGTCTTTAGAAACGAGGCTCTCTCCAGTAAATCAGAGCAAGTGCGATTGTAAATATCGAGGCAGGATCCATATTGCTTAATTAAACAGCAGCTAATGAACAGCCCGTTTGTTGTGTTGTGATTTAGGGCGGAGGCTGGGGAGGCAGTACGTGCCGAGGAGTGCCGGTTTCGGGATGCCCTCTGCTGCCGGTAGTGGCTCCTGTAGTTCAGCTGCTGCTAAAAAAGTGTCTGAGATGGCCTGAGAATTGATTTTATTTTTTTTAAATAAAAATTAAACACCTCCTCTCAAATCTGAAAAACTCAGGGTGGAAGCCAGCAGCAGTTAGAGGAGGAGCAGGGGATACAGCCAGATGTGAGAGCAGGGCTATACTGAGCTTCCCACTTCCTCCCAACAGGTCCACCTGCTCTTGCCCTGATATTTTTAGCTTGTGCATGGAGGTGTGAAAGGCTGGAAGGGAGCAATGAAGCTTTCCTATAGCACAAGGAGGCATCAGTCTGGTGCAAACAGAGCTACCGTGGATGGAAGGGCATTGCAATTCATAGGAACCATTGCTGGTGTGCTGCAGAGCCCCAAAGCCTTTTACATTTTAGTGGTTACAGTCCAGTTGTAATTAAAAAGTGATTTAGGGCAGAGAGATTAAAAAGTCTAGCTGGGTGAGGGATGGGGGAGTGGAGGGGCTGTGGGGTACCCAGCTGTTGCTCTTGACCTGGGAGCATCAAAGGGAAACTGAGGCCTGTTGGGATTCCCTGTAGGAACTGGGTTTCTCAATGCCGTTCTGTTTCTGCAGGGTAGCTGTCAGAGATCCTGGGCGTCCCTGTGACTGGGTAATCCTTTTCCTGACTCCACATCCCCCAGCATCTGCAATTCCTGCCCTGAGCTGCTCTGGAGGAGTGAGCAGGGTGGGGGATGGGGAGAGCAAGAGGAGCTAAGGCTAAGCTCAAGCATGGAGTTAATGAATTAAAAACACATCAAGGTCCCTTGGAGGTGTTTGCACCCTCTGTGGTGCGTTAATAGGTCTGTGAGGGATTAGAAAAGGGATGCAGTGCTTCTGCACTGGGCTGGCACATCCCATGCTCTGCAAGGAGCAAAGGATAAGTCCAGTGGAGAATGTGGAGATGTAGAGATGCTTGAGGGGGTATGGCCAGGAATTTATTCTCATTTTAATTCCATTTTCTGATGCCACTGAAAGAAATGGGTCAATCTGCCAAGGGACATGGCTTTCCCAAAGCTCCTGGGGTTTTGTCTCGAGAGAGACAAGCCAGTGTGCTTGCACAAGTTGTAGCAGTGGCTGTCTCCATCATAATTCCTGTCCTGCATGTTTGGGAGACCCAGAGCACCCCGAGCTCTGACACTGAAACCTTCTGCGGACACAGTTGAGTCCTGGGATGCTGGTCTGGGATGCTGCCCTAGTGCACAGGCACCATTGGAATGAGCACTTAATGGTAGAGGCAAGTGCTGGAGGCAGGTACATGGCCTTTGGTTACATGTCCATGTCCTTGGCAGCTGCCAAAGGCTGCAGAGCTGCAGACATGCTGCAGATCCCGAGTCCCCAGTCCTGCCTACCCCTCTTCCTCTCCTCCCTGCTTTCCAGTGCAGGTGAGACAATAATATTGAACAAAAGAAGTTAATCTGTGACCAGAGTGTTTTAATCAGAAAAAAAAGTTATGAGTCCAAGCCTGCTGGCTCCTGCCAAAGTGCAGTTTTACTGTTCCTCCTGGTACCAGGTTTATGGCTGTCATTTCATTCCAGTTTTACTGTTGTTTTTGCCCTTATCGTTGAGTTTCTCCTTGCCTGCTGCTGCCTGAAACTGAGTGGGGGTTTTGTCAATGCATTAGGGAAGAAATCAGGGAATTTTCGGGGGGAAGAAGAGAAGGAAAGGGAGGAAGAGAGGAAAGATGAAAGGAAGGAAGAAATGGAGGAAGGGAGAGAAAAAGGAGGAATTGGGAGGGTGGGAAATAGAAAGGGAGAGAAGGCTAAATCCTTCCCATTTCTATCTAAAAGACACCACCAGGCCCTTATAATGAAAACAATTAAAAATTTTAAGCAGATGCTAAACACTCTGATGCCCTGCAGCAGAGAGCTCAGTGCAGTGGGGAGATCTGCTGTGCCAGGAGAACGCCAGAAGAATGAAAAGCAAAACCCAGATCTCTTCTAAATTTTGTCTTAGCTGGACATGCGGGAGCACGGGAGCAACTGGGCCAGCAGACAGCACCCGTCTTGTCCTGGGCCATGTGGTGCATCTGTCCTGGGCTTGGCAGCTGCCTTGGCAGAGCCTTTCCAAAGGGTTGAGACCAGCAGGAAACAATTTTGGAGGTGACTTGCTCACATCTTAGACAGCTGATGGTCACTGACTACACCCTGCAATGCATTTTCAGAGCCTTTGGGGACCATGTGTTGTGGGAGGGCTGCTGGTCCCAGGTGGACACAGTGAAATGTCTGGATGCTGCCTGCCAAGCTCTGCATGGACTTTAGGACAGCAGCCCCAGGGGTGGAATTTAGCTTGTTAATCATCTGATACATGCAGGTAATTAAATACTATCACACTGCAACATCCATTTGGTCACTAAGCGATGGCTTCCCCCAGTTCCCTCCAAATTTCCTGCTTGCCTGGGTTTGGGGAGGTACCTTGGGGCTCAAGTCGTGCCGATGGGGACCTGGTACTGCGTGTTGTTGGAGCCTCTCTCCCATCCTGGAACCCCATCCTGAAGTCAATGGCCTCTGTTTAGAGCAAAAGAAACCCCAGGAGGGTCCAGATTCCTGCTGGATTCAACCCAAACACAACTAGCTGGGGAGAGAGAGGAGCAGGCGTGGATGGGAGGGCAGGGGACTGGTCTGAGCTGGGGTCAGCCAAAATGCTTGACCACAAGAGGAGGTTACCCACCTGCAGTGGATATGCTGGAAGAAGGGAGGAGCCCTTGCAGCACCCAGGATCTGGCATGGCTGAAATTGGGCACCCTGCACACCCCTGCTGCTGGAGCCAGCTGTGCGAGCTCACAAACATCTGTGCCTGCCCCAAAGGAAGGATCCTCCTTCATCCTGACGTTCCAGAGAAGGAATCTGTAAATATTTTGCTAATTATCATCAGCAATACCGGGGAGTCTGCTACAAAGCTCTGGGGGCAGGGAGACATTGTAACACCAGGATGGAGCCGGGGTGGAAAATCATCCCCTGGGGTTTGACTGGGCATGAGGTGACTCCTGGCAGAGGCAGAGCCCTTGGGAGAGGGGAGGAAGTGGAGAGATACTAATTAGATGCTAATAAGAAAGTAATTAGTAGGTCTCCAGCCTTGCCAGTGCCCTTGGGCTCCCCTGCCCGGCTCCAAGCCAAACCACCTGCTTCAGCGTCCCCAGAGTGGCTTAAGCCCCACAGGGGACGGCCGGAGCGGGGATGAACCAGCTGCTGCTCCCCACGCACACTGACATGCCTGACCACAACAAAATGCCCTCATAAATTGCCCTCGTGAAACAAAACTTGACAAATAAAAGCCGAAAGTCCATCTGCAGCCTGTTTGCTTTTGGTGTTTAATACGTCCCTTGGTTTGCTTGCATTTGTGTGTAGCTCATGGCAGCTCCTCCGCTCCCTCATGGCTACGTGCTTGGGACGGGAGATAGGACTCCTGGGCTGCCTGTGCTGTCCCTGAGGGCAAAGTGCTACCCCTCCTCATGCCTCAGGTTCCCCATGCCTCAAATAGGATAAATTACACAGAGACCTGGCCCCATCAGCTGGCCAAGATGCCTCTGGGCTTTAAGAGGATCCTTGGGACACCCGCAGTGTGACACCTTTAGGGTGCCTCCAGCTTAGATGTGGCTACCTCCCATCTGGCACAGGTCTTGCAGATATGAGAAAAATGTTTCCCAGCCCCAAAACAACACCGTGCGGCAAACCCCTGGGTTAGTGCATCCAAACTGCTGGCTCACTATTTAATTAACACAATAAAAAAAAAATTAAAATTAAATGTTTAATTCTCACGTGGGCAACAAACAGAAAGAGTGCAAAGCCAGGATGGCTCCCCAGGATGCCAGCTTGATTTTTAACCTTTCCCATCCCACTTTCAATTTCCCCTTGGGATCAGAGATCATCAAAAATCATCTATTCTGGTTGCAGCTACTTCCACTGCTCTTTTGTAATAGCAGGACCCTGTTCCATCACAGTCCAGCAGGTCACCTCAGAAGTAGCTGACACATCGGCACAGGAGAAATGATTCCCAGCCTCTGCTGGGGTCTAAAATTTCCCCCCCACCCCCAAAAGGACTAGCCGATGCATCAAGAACTTGGAATGATTATGATAAAACCTGCGGGACACCAAGGGCATCACTATGATTTGTGCTGTCTAAATGTTAATCAGAATAATAATGCCTATTGAGACAGCTGTTTTAAAAGGCTGTGATGTCGGAGTAAAAATTCCAATAAAATTCTATTAGCCCTTCCTCGTTACACTAATGGTGCCTGCTGCTAAAAGCCCCCTGCTATAGACACCCGTATTAATGGGCTTATTACAGGAAATAAAATCTGAGGCTGAACATTACAGTGAAGCCTGATTAATTCAGCAAGGTAATCTTTTTTTTTCTTCCCCCTCCTCTCTGCCTTTTCTTTTTCTCCCCCCCTTTATTTAATGAATATGCTTCTTGAAGTGCCAACTTCTGAGCTTTGCGTGGAGTTTGGGGATGATTTTAAACTGATCTCATTCACAATGAGATGAATCTTTGTTCTGGTTCCTGGTGCAAATGGGGGGAAAGGCTTCTCAGATATCTCCATCAAACCAGGAAAGAGGAAAAGCAGCCAGGTTAGAAGTGAAGATGTTAGGAAGGGGGGAATATCGGATATCCCATGGATGGTCCTGGAGTGGCAGCTCTTGTGCTGGAACACCCCGTTGCTTGTCCCCACACAAGTGCATGGTGACATTGGACAAGGTGAAGCTGCTGGGGGGCAAACAGCAGCTTCTCTCAGCTGCTCCCTCCCATCCTTTCTTGTCCTGATTTCTCCTCTTCTGCTGTCACCCCCATCCCTGCAGGAAGGTCTGCCCAGGTCTCAAGGCACTACATCCAGGTTTGCAGGTGCTATCCCAAACCCAGTGTGGTGTCACCCAGCGAGGCTGGCACCCTCAGCACACGCTGAGAGGCAGAAACACACCAGCAGACACACCACTATTCATCCATGCTATAAATAACTCCCATAAAAATCCTCTTCCTAGCCTTTTGTGTTCAGCCAAACCCTGCCAATGGGAAAGGAGACGGCATCTATTTTATGGGCGGCTGGAAGCCGGCTTTGCATTTTTCTGGCTCATGTAATCCCACAGGTACCCTTGTTTCTTTTCTTTTTTAACAGCCTTTTGATTCATGTTCCTCCGAGCCAAGTTTAATTATGGCTTCAGCTCCCACTGCCCAGGGAGGGAAAGGGGAGAGGGCAACCCTGCCAGCCTATGCAAGGACACGGGGCACAGGGCAAGAGGGAGGGGGGGGGAGGGGAGAAGGGGAGGGAAGGGAGGACAGAGTGAAGGAGGGAAAGCAGGAAGGAGCAGGCAGGCAGGCTGTAAAGAAGGAAGGGAAAAGGAAAAGGAAAAGGAAAAGGAAAAGGAAAAGGAAAAGGAAAAGGAAAAGGAAAAGGAAAAGGAAAAGGAAAAGGAAAAGGAAAAGGAAAAGGAAAAGGAAAGTGCAGCACAGGACTGTGCCCATCCTGAGAAGCCCAGGGTAGTGTCCAGGTCCCAGCTTGGGTAATGACTGCATTTAGTAATCTAGCTAATTTTTTTAATTAACCTCAGCAAGAAGCTGTGAACACCATGAGCTTGTGGAGTGGTCAGGAGATACTGGGCGATGGGCTAGCAAAGTCTGTAATTCCTTGATCTTAATTCCACATGGATATGTTGCAGTCATAGCCTTCAAGTTAAGCATGGGGCAAACACACTACATGCTGGTAACAATTTAATTATAGTGTAGGGGAGTTGAATGTCAGTGGAAAGAAAAAGGTGGTGGGATTGCACAGACCCTGCCAAGCAATGCTTAGGAGTCTGCAGTTGGGTCTGGAGTTGAGGTTTCCCTCTGGGGATCTGTGGCCTCGGTGCCTTGGGAAATGTGGTGTCCTTGGACTGGGGATGGCTGGAGATTTTCCCCCCACCCCACCTGTTCCACCTGTGCCTGTCAATTCAATCACCCAATTCACAGCAGCAATCTCTTCTCCCTCATATAATAACACAACCAGTGCTCACTTAATTACCTACCTGCCCTAAAAATAAGAATACCTTCAACATCCTTAGTCCCTCAGACCTCTCTGGGTAGGTTCTTTGTGTGATCACCTCCCCTTTGCACCCTTATTGGCACCATCTGGCAGTGAAGGTGAGGATCCGCATGGGAAACCCTGTGACCGGGACAACACTGGTGAGTGGGAAGAGGAGGAAAAAGCATACAGAAGGAAGAAAAAAAAAGGTGAAGAAATCAATTTAGTTGCAATAAAGCCTCTTACTGTATTAACTGCTAATCCAGAAATACACAAACACACAGAGGGAGTCCTTGGAATAAAGGCATTTAATTAAGCTGTTTGCTTGAAGTTGGCTCTGAAAGGTCTGGCACGATGGAGGAACAGGCACAGCTGGACCCTGGGGAGATGCTTGCTGGGGCCTTCCCCCTTGGTTCAAGGCCGTGGAACAGTGCTGTCCCCTCCATGAGGACACAGCCTACCCTCCAACCACATCTGAGCTTCCCTTTGCTGGTTGAGGAGAATATCTCCTGGCTCCCCGGGGATGCTGAGAAGCTGACTTTTCGTGATGTTTCCCATCCAGCTGGGGTAGGAACTGTTGGCATTGCAGGACCATTTGCTCTTTCCTCTTTTCCTTTTCCTCGAGGGGAGGGGGCCTCAGTGAGGGGGGTTATAACTCTTCTCTCCTTCCATTTGATCTGCCAGCGGGCTCAGCGGGGGGAAGACCCTGTCTCGGCAGGCTGCCCACGAGATAAAAGGAAGAGAGGGCCAAGCCAAGACATTTTTTCCACTGTTCCCCCCACCCCTTCACCCTTTCCCCCATCCCCCGGTTTTCTTGGCAAAGGACGAAACAGGGAAATGAGTGTACTCCTTTCAAAGCCCTTCTTCTTTCAATATTGAACCGAGCCTGGATTCCCTTCTGGATGCCTGATTGCTGGCATTCCCGCTCCCCATGCAGCCTAAACTGTAACAGCTGAAGGCTGGGGATGATGTCGGGGCACTGCAAGCACGTGTGGGGAGGCTGTAAGAGAAACACCAGCCCCCTGCTTCCCACCCCAGTATCTGGGCTGTTCTGCACCTTGTTGAGACCTGTTCCCTCAGTGGTCCCTCTGCCCTGTCACCACCTTCAGCCTGTGAAGCTCTGCTGCTCTGGCATGTCACAAGTTGTGGGGTCTCTGCCCCTGTCAAGCTCCTGGGCTATAGGACGTTTGGCTGTGACACCATGTCCTGCAAAGCCTGTGCTTTGGGGCATGGGAACCAGCTCCATTGTCCTGGGATTCTTGTCAAGACTTGAGAATCCTGTCCTGCCCCTAGCTGGGATGAAAGCCATCCCAGGGAACCTGGCAGGGTGCAGCCCAGCTCCCACTTGCTGTGTTGGACTCAGTAGAGTGTTTAACTTTTTCCAGAGATTTTCTTTTGATTTCACCCTTTTCTATTTGATTTTTTTTTTTTGAAGGAAGATAACGATCTTGCATTTCCAAATGAAGTCATTTGGCACCTGGGTAGGGTGGGGGAGAAAAGATTTATTTTTCATTTAAAGTTGTGGAAACAGGATAGCCAAAATGTTTCATGTCTTTTTTTTTTTTTTCCAGAACATTTTTAGAAAGAGAAATTTCTCTGAAGTGACCTTTTCTTAGGAAGTGTTTTGATGAACTGGCATTTTCTGGATGAAAAATCATTTCTGTCCAAAGTGCCTGGCCCTTTCCAGGGCAGGAGCAGAGGGGCCATGAGAGCTGTGGAGGGAGAGAGCTTGGTTTTGGGATTTCTCCAGCAGTCTGGGGAGGATGCTTGGGGTGGTGTGGATAATTTGGTGCCAGGACCTGGGGGGCTGATGACCAAGGTGGTGAGTGCAGCTCTGGTGTGATCCTTGCAAGGCAGCAAGGAAGGTGAGGTGGGGCAGCCCAGATCTCCAGCTCAGCACTCTCCAATTCCTCCTTATCAGCCCCTTGGCATCTCTCATGCCTTTATCCCACTTGGTGTAACTTCCTGAGGAAGGAGAGCAGCCCACCACTGAGGTCTTAGTGTAAACCTTCAATAGCAGCTGCTTCTAATTACTGCTTGAAATCCTTTGAGGCAGGAGGATCTGGATTTGTGAAGGGACAGTGGGGATAGAGAGCTGCTGGGTGTGATCCACTGTGCTTTTCCTGGGGGGGTCTCACATCGGCACATCCCACAGCCCCAGGTCCTGGTAATGCACACCTGCTGGGGCTGGAGAAACACAGCCTGCCTCTGCTCTTGAGGCAGATCTTTCCTTACACCCAGGGTTGCAATAACCTTTTCAGCTCCACAAGCCCAAGGACTGAGCTGGACATCCCATGGGGCCGCATCCAGATATGCTGCAGGGCTGCTGCCCCCAGCCAGGGTGCTCACATGGTCAGTGCAGCACACACCATCCCCACTGCCAGGAGGCTTACATCTTCTTGCCTCCATCCCATGTGCACATGTTTGGGATGGGAGTTTGGGATGCCCCAGGAAACCCGCTCTGGGAGGTTGTTCCCCCTCTTTAATCCCATTCGGATGTCCTCATTTTCTGCTTTCCTGCACCTCTCATGTGGCATGTCGATTCGCTATCGCTCTGGTTTATTAATCAGAGTGTCAGGCAGGAGCAGATCAAATGGCTTACAAGAGCCTAAGTACGTTACAGCAACGCTATTATCTCTCTCCACTGAAATTCGTAATCTCCATGAAAAATTAGAGCAAGCTGCTCTGACAAGCCCCATTCTCCATATGCCCCATGAGCAGGACCCTAATTATTTCACCTTTCTTTAACTCTTTATTGATCCCATCCTCCATGAGCCGCCTGTTATTTTGCCTGGCATTCATACATTAACAAAAAAGATTGGCTTCACAGACATTTCTAAATTCCTGGTGCTCGCAGGCTGCCTACAGGAGACCATTTTTCTCTCCTGACAGAGAGACAGGCAGCTGCTTTTGGGGGGGTCCCTCACACTTTTTGGGGTGACTTTGCCTGGTGAGGTGGCAGTGGCTGAGGATCCTTCCCGTGGTACCCAGCAGGTGGTGGTGATGTATAACTAATTCCTCACGGCCTTTTCTTATCGGAGGCTTTTAATGTTTTACTCAGCTGCAGGTTGACGTTATCCATCTCTCAGGCTTTCAGTGGGGGCTCACCCCACCGTAAGACATTTTTTTCGTATTTGCCATGCTGGACACAGGCAGGGCTGGCATTGTTTTGTTCTTGATGCCCTTTTTTCCCTCTCCAGGATTTGCCACGTGCAGACTTTCATATGAAGGGAATACAAGAAAAACCACTTATCACTCCTGCAAGCCTAGTTGACACAGTCTTTCCACTCTTTGACTGTATTTAATAGCTTTTATTTTACATCTTTCAGCACTTGACAATAGGACCAAAAAATATAATATCCATAATAATGCCTGTTCTGAAGGGATGGTGTCTGGAGAGAGACAGCAGGGGGATGGATATAAGACATGGAGCATGAGGGACACCAGAGAGGAAGGCAATGGCAAATGTCTCGCTGTTCAGGGGGTTTTGGCTTGCCTCCACCTGAGGTTGCCTTCTCCAGGCAATGAGGACTTGAGCTTCAGCTGGAATGTTGCTTTCCAGAATTCCAATGCAATCCTGCAGGACACTGGTGGTGCTAAGAGGGCTGAGCTTGCTGCATCTCAGCTGCTGACCTGGTGCCTGGGGACATGGATGGAGATGGTGAGGGGCTGAGGAAGAGGCAAGAAGTTGCAGAAAGAAGGATTTAGTCAACACCTCCTCTGCCAGCTTTGGGATGCACTTGCTGCTTGGGAGACGGATGGGGATGATGCCGTGGGTGTACTTGGGCAGAGAGGAACTTGGGCAGACTGGGAAGCTCAGGTACCCTTATCCACTCTTTGGGAGTGACAAACAGTGCCATAGTTCTCACCCAGTGCCTTCCAGGTGGCTACTGGGCCAGCTGTTGGCCTCTGGGGAAGGCATTGGGACAGATCCTGGGAAAACTCATTAGTTCTCCCAAGAACTGTAACCAAGCTGAACCAGAGGGGCATGCTGGGGCTGGAAGTGGAGAAATGAGGAATGTCGCTTCCAGAATCTTTGGCTAGAACAGCCAGAGGAGGGGAAAAGGGGAGCTGAGGGTATGCAGGCTGATTATGCTGGGTTGGAGTCTGGCTGGTGTTGATGAAGGACTGGGTTCAGCTTGGCATTGCCAGGTTTGCAGCCAGCAGCCCCACTTCTTCCCGGGGATGCTCAGCCTCCCAGCTGCCCTCCATGGCAGTCAGAACAGAACAGTGGAGGGGCACAGTGCTCCATCTCACTGCTCTTCAGTGTGGAAATACCCACAGATACCGAGGGAATTTTTATTTCTAGGAGCCTCCTACTTCCCTAGAGAGGCCAGAGCTGCTTCTCGAATTCAGCATCCTGAATGCTCCCGGTGTCACTGCTTTACATGGAAAGTAACTGGTTCCCCTTTGCTTTTTACTCCTTGCTGCATTTACGTCCAGATGTTTAACTTTGACCTTGGATCAATTTAAAGTTATCCATTTTTCTATAACAAGGGCCTCTGAGATGATGAAAAATTGACATGGTGTAATAGCAGAGAAATGTCTTTGGATCTGCAGCCAATCTCTCCAGCCCTCCAAACTCTGCAGAACATCTGAGCAAACCCAATAGTTTCTAATTTTTAAACAGGTATGTACATGTGTGTATGTACATGTGCATAGCTCTGTACATATTTGTATTAATATTCTCCACCCATTTCATTGCAGCATCTGGCCATCAGAAATGCAACTTGTGATGCTGGGGGCTAATGGGATATGTTTTTATTTGTTCTTGTTATAAAATAGGTACCTCCGTATTAACTTTGCAGGGCATTATATTGATGTAGGGCAGTAAACTTTATGGCAGATTTCACAACCCTGTTAAGTGCATCATCTTAGACTGTAATATCTGTCTGGGATGACAAGTGAAACCCTTGCCAGAAATACTTGCCTGGGAAAAAAGGTAGTGTGAAGATGGAGGAGGAGAGGAGAATTGATGCTGATACCTGCAGGATCCTGGGGTGTGCAGGAGGCTCCCCAGATCCTGGGAAAAGGGGTTTGTTCACTGTTTTTGGCTTCTCGTGAAGTCTCTGTGAGCAGTGTCTGTGCCAGCAGTGACTGCATCCCTCGAGGTTCTGGCTGGCTGCTCCGGAGGCTGTTTGCTCTCCTGTCCCTCCGCCTTTCACATCCCCAGTAAATCTAACGTTATGCACACTGTGGCCGCTGGTCACAGATAACTGCTTAGCTTAAATCCTGCTTGAATTCCCTTGGCTTATCTGCTAAATGGGATCTCTGTTATAAATAGAGTCCTGCAGACATGAAGGCCTATTTGGGCAGGGGCTTGTTTGGCAAGGAGTTTTACAGAAGTTTGAGCAAATTGCTGGGGAGAAGCTGCGAGATAATAACAAGGAAAATGATATTAAACTGACTTCTCTGCTTCCTCCTTATCCCTCAGCTGTTAGGAACTCACCTGGAGAGTACAGCTCTCAAGCAGACAAGGCAGCACAGGTCTCCACAACTCCAGCCCAGTGATTGCAGAGGTGAAATGCTGTCTCAGAGCCAGGAAAAGGAGGGAAAAGTGTCCCCATGTGTGTACCCTTGGCAGCCCTCAGCAGTGGGCAGAGGGGTGGATCCAGGCAGGGTGAAGACGAGCTACATGCCTGCCAAGGCACCACTTTTGCAGGGATGCTGGTTCTCCTCCCCCAGCTCGTGGTGGCTGGCTGCCACCACTGTCAGCTAATTGGGATGCTGATAATTAAAAAGTGTTTCGTGATTTAATTTTCCCCTCATTATGGTCTCTGCCTCAGTCTTGATGGTGCTGAGCACATCTCTACAAAGACTTTAGGAGACGGAGGGGGTGATCCACACCGTTGCAGGACAGTGGTGAAACCAGATCAGGTGCAAACGGTTCATGAAGAGACTGAATCAAAACCCCATTGCTTTGGAGACACAGAGAAGACCAGGCTGGGAAATGGGTTAACAAGGCTGAGTCTGCAACAGGTCAGCAGAATCCTAATTCTTCTGAAAGGCTCTGGGTTATGGTTTCAGCATCTGCAAAAGGCAACCATCCAGAGGGGGGTGTGTGCAGGAGAAAATTTCTGTTGGTGCATATCTCAAGCATTGCAGTCACTCAGTGTTAAAGGTAAAAAACAACCAACAAATTAATTTACTTGGAGGATAAGCATTGCCTGGGGAAATCAATCCCCTGGCCAGGACAGCTGGGCAGTATTTGGTGGTGATGGGAGTCTCCATCACAAGGGTTCTTGCTGTTGTGTCTTCAGCTGGGCCAGAAGACTCTGCCAAATGTTATCTTGCTCAGTTCTTACAATCTGGACAGCCATGATCCTACCTGAGCCCTCAGAACATGCATAATTCAGTACCATTGACACCTCTAGTACAGGAAATACATCTCTTAAATATCTTAACTACATACAGAGGACCATCCTACATGACCATTCCTGCTCTTGACTTACAAACCTCTTTCTGCACAGGGCGGTCAGTGCTGCGGCAGGGATGCTTCAAGACTTGCCTCCTTTAGGATGGAGATCAACAATTTCAGGTACACTGATAGGGCAGGACCATCTGAAATTCTCACCTGGAGGCCTGAAAGAATTAGTCAGATACTTGACTGTGAACCTGCCATGAGGGTGTTTGCAGCCAGAGTGGGTTGTAGGGACTTTTTCCATCCTTTTGCTTGCAAAGCTTTTTAATTTCTTTCCCTTGTCTAACAGTCAAACCCCAACAGGGAAGAGTCAGGTTTTCCTGGAGACTTGAAGCTTCAGGGTGCTGCAGGGAAAGGACATTTGAGCAGATATTGCCGGCTGGAAGTCGGCACCAAGACCCCTCCCTGTGCACAATCCAGGGCTCGTTTGTCAAATAAGCTTTGTTTTGGGCCAGATTTTCCCAAAGGCCAGAGGGATGGATTGGAGAGGGACTTGGTGGCAGGGAGCCTCGGAGGAACCGTTGGCTGGGAGAGTGCAAGCCAGACTGATGCCAGCACTGCCTGAGGTCACCTTTGGCTTGAACCAGGAACATGGTGTGGTGCAAATGGGAAACGCCAGAGGCAGCTTGACAGAGGGCAAATTGGGTAAAACAGCATCAGGAGTGTCAAAACAAATTTGTTTCCAGTATAGAAAACACCTCCCTTGGGAGCATGAGGGAGACTTAGGAGTTGTTACTTTTGGACGAGAGAGGCAGTGAATTTGATCAGCAAACAAACGGGAACTGGCAAAGCTGACAGCTTTTGCTCTGATTGCTTTGCTTCCTCTGTGCTGGGCTGTGTCTTTTTTTTTTTTTTTTTTTTTTTTTTTTTTTTTTTTAGGGTTTTTTTCCCATTTAATTTATTGAAATGCTCTGGATCCCAATTCACTTTCTTTGCTCTTTACTTCTTATTGCTTTGGCTGAAACTTTAAATCCCCAGTATGACTAGGATCAGGGCAAGAATAAAAATATCCCATGGAAAAACAAACCAACCCAAGGACATGAAAACAAGCTGCAGCATTTCTGATGTTCAATTTTGGTAACAGAGGGTGGGTGTCTCTTGGGAGCAGGACAGGGATATGGTGACAGTGGCCTCTGGCATGGAGGGCTGTTGCCAATCCCTGCACAATGGAGTGAATTAGTGGGTTACACTCCTAGGGATTGGGGTCTCTGCCTGACTTAAAGGGAAGGATAAGGGAGAAATCTCCCTGCCAAGGGGTGAGGCTGGAGGCTTTTCCTGAAGCTAAGAAAGTGCCAAGAAGGAAACCTTGTCTTGTGAAATGTCCTCAGAGAGCTGTAGGGACACAGAGAAATGGCTGCCAAGCCACCTCCTTGAGTGATCCTGGCTTTCCAGAAACAGCACCCTTTTTCACAGGGGGAAAATGAGGCCCAGGGCAATGACGTGGTATCAGTAGGTAGGGAAGGCTTGGAGTAGCACCCCACATTCCTGGGCATCAGCTGCATTCCCTCTGTGTAGACAGCATGTGTAGTCAATGTGTCACGTTCCTGCCTTTTCATCAGCCTGAAATTACCTTTTGTTAAAAGAGGAAAGAAATCCAAATCTTCAAGAAGCCACTCAGGCTGTTGTCTGAGGCATGTTTGTTTGTTTGTTTGTTTGTTGTTCTTGTTTTTTGTTTTTTTTTTTAATCAAAGAAACAGATGTTTCTGTTTTATATTAAATGGGCCACAGGGCTGGATCCTGCTCTTGCTTCCAGCACTGTGTGTCTGGAGTGAAGCAGCGGTCACTCCGAAGGGAAGAGGTACTTGTCTGCAGTGCCTGACCCCTCAAGTTTTGGGAAGGGGTCTTTCCCCTCTTTGTGGCACTTTGCTATTAATGGCATTAGTAACAGATGGATTTACAGCCTGTCTGCTGTGAAGTGGCTCTGGGAATAATTCTCCTTCCTTGTCGCTGTTGTGTCTACCTCAAAACGGGGCTGCTCTAGTTTTGCTGCAGCCTCCCCCATGTGCCTTTGGCTCAGCTTCTGATTCAATGGTGCTTTTCTAGCACCCTCCATGGTTGCCACTCAAAGAGACCTAGGATGGACCATTGCATCTCATCTTATGTACTTCCTGGGGAAAAATATTTCCCAATGGGATTCCCACAGCCTTGCTCAATCTGAGCCTTTCTGTCAATGTTGGCAGGTACATTTCAGCCTCCTGCAGTACCTTGTGCGCAGGGACTGTTTTGAAGGATGCTTTTCTGCAGCAGTTGGACTGTTGTCACATGTCTTTACCCTTCTTACATTTCAACTCCAAAGGAAATGGTGAGAAACTATTTGCCCTGCCAATGACCTTGAAGCATGGGACCAACAGCTTGTGTTCACATGAAACCTCCTGCACATCCTGCATGGACTTGGTCTGCTGTCAGGGTCTGATTCTGCCAGCTGTGATCTCTGGTCTGTGTCAAAGTTGGATTTAGCTCCCAGTAAACAAGCTGAGAAAGCCGGAGCTCAAGTAATGTGGAAGCTTGGTTCCTCAGAGCTGCAATTTGTCATTGCTTTCCCAAAGGCAGGTGACTGCTCTATGGATTATAACAGATACTGGTATCTGCTCACAGGATATTCAAGCTGAGACTAAGGAAGGAGCTCAGCAATGCACAGTGCAGAACCTCATCAGCAGATTGGCAATGGGGCCCAGCAAGGCCAGGAGCAGCAGCACATGGAGAGATGCCTGGTGGAGGTAACAGCTTCTCAGTACTGTCTCCTCTGAGCTCCCTGCCCTTGAAAGGAGGGCAGATATATTCCAGAAATGCCCCATCCTGGGCCCAGCATAGTGACAATCAGGAGCATCCTGCTTCTTTGAGAAGCAGCATCTCAGGGGTGTCTGCTGCTTTTCTACCACCAGGTTTAGCACCTAGTCGGGGAGAGAAGAACCTTAATTTGAGAGGGATGTGCTGCCCTGGAAAGTGCAAGAACACTGTGCTTGGCCACACTGCTAACAGTGCTTTCTCTCCCTGCCTCCAGCACCACAGATGTGCCAAGGCCCAAGCTGCTCTGTGAGGATGATGGCCACTTTTCAGAAAAGGTTTTGGACTCCCTAATTGATAACTGCTCCACATTAGGGCTGAGGTATAGGGACCGTAGCTGATCAGGTGCAGAAGAAAGCTCTGGTCTGGATCAGAAGCATCTAACGTGTCAGATCCTCTTTAATCATCAAAATACAAAAGCAAGAATCTCATCTGACTGCTTGGCTGTGCTGAAATAATAGCTTATTCAGAAGCTAATTTAAGATATTTAAGCCTAAACACCAGCATTTGGGGTGTGCATTTATAACAGGCAGACACGCAGAAGCTACCTCTACTGCATTTAATTTCTTCCACAAACTCCACTGATCCAGGCATTACTGCCCAGGCAAAACTGGCACGAGTTTCATTGCAGACATGACCAACCATGTTGCTGTGAGCTGCCCAGCATTGTAACTGAGATTAGGTGCGCTATTCATTTTAATTGAGTGTTTGGGCTGGTGCGTCTTGCTCCAGCTTGTCACTAGGACCTTATTACCTCCAGCATCTGAAGCCTTGCCTACCTCACCAACAGGAGATGAAGAAAGGGGGCACTTGCCAGGTGCCTGCAGCAGGTCTCAGCTGCAGCGTGTTGGGTGACGTACGGGATGATGCTGGGAGTGATGGGGGCACCCAATTCAGCTGGGATAGAGCCAGTGAGGTATTTGTGCAGGCTGATGGGATGTGTGGAGCAAAATTACTGAAGAGAGGGGGATGGATTCTGGGTTTTCAGCATGTTGTCACTCTGCCTGCCCTAGGGCGAGCAGGAAGACCATGAGCCCTCAGGCACCCCCTTTCCTTTGAAGGCAGGGAGATGAGTACCTGGAGTTACTGGTCCTGATACTATCTCCTCCTGCATCCCACTGGCCTTAAGGATACAGTTATTCTTGCAAAGAAGGAGAGGCACTGTTGAGGAGTGGCCCAGACTCATTTTGAAGACATCGGAGCCAAGCTGGACCAGACACCCGTTTGGGAGAGCAGACAAACTCACTACCTTAGCTCCTCCAAGCAGTGGAGCCCATGCCTAGGAAATGCCCAGCAAAACCTGCTCCCTCTCCCAAATAATATTTCAGCCTGCCACAAACACCAGGATTGCTGGAGGATGGCAAGTTCAGCTGCTGACCTCTCCTTGTACTGAGACAGTGAAGAATATATTTATTTTGTCTGTACTTTCTCCATGCCTTTACAGACTATTATTCTCCATGGCTGTACACAATCTCTTTTCCAGGCAGCTGTGTCCCACCTGAATCAATTCCTCACTGTGCAGAAGCTTTCCCAGACCTTGGATTGTTTCCATTTGGAGATCTGGGAGAGCAGAAGCACACACACTGTCCATGGATACAGATTTACATTGTGGCACTGTGATGTTGGTGTTTTCCTATTATTTCCTGATATTCCTATTATTTCCTGACAACAGGTACCACTCCTGTGCTTCTCCCTGTTATGTGGAACAGCAGCACCCAGCTCATGAGACAGGCAGTGCCCCAAACAGTTTATTGTCACTGTGTTCCTCAACCCCATATCTCATTTGTCATTTAATTGATAAGCAGTTTTGTCAGACCTCTTGGCAACTTTTAAAAATCAGGTCACCCTAAACACATGGTGCTGGCAGAAGTTGTCACCTTACTGTCTACCTCCTTCCCTAATTCATTTACGAACAGACTGAGCAGTGCAGGTCCTTGTGCTCCCTGCTTGCAGGGCTCTGTCATTCTGCTGAGAAACTGCCCATGCATTCCAGCCTGTTTGTCCATTTCTAACAGGGAGGAACCCTCCTTGCTTTTCTGCCACCACCCCAGTTCCTTTAGGGATTACTTTGCTGCTTGCCTTCAGGTTTGTTTTGAGATGAGCCATAAGAAAACTTATGGAATGGGAACCTTTCCGAACCTGCTTGCAGCATGTTTGAATAATAATGGTGCTCTGCTTTGTCCCGCTGGAGGCTTGCCATCAACTGACCAACTCCAGCATCTGAGAAGGAATCATCCCATGCACCAGCACAGGCTGGTCAACTGGAAAGCAGAAGGATAAGGACCTCGGGGTCCTGATGGAAAACAATCTGTCCCTGAGCAGTGTGCCCTTGTGGACTGGAAGGCCTATGGTGTCCTGGGGGTCCAGCAAGTTGAAGGAGTGGGTCCTGTCCCTCTACTTGGCTCTAGTGAGGTCAAATCTGGAGTGGCCACAACTGTGTCCAGTTCTGGACTCCTCGGGACAACAGAGACTTGGAGCTCCTGGAGTGGATTCAGTGGAGGGCTATGAAGTCCCTAAATCATTTAGGGACTGGAGCATTTCTCTTAACTGAAAGGTTGAGAGAGTTGGGCAAGTTCAGCCTTGAGAAAAGACAACTGAGAGGGGACCTCATCAGTGTCTGTAAGTATCTGAAGGGAGGTGTCAGAGGACAGAGCCAGGCTCTGCTTGGTGGTGCTGAGCAACATGACAAGAGGCAACAGGCAGGAACTGATGCACAGGAAGTTCTACCTGAACATGAGGAAGAGCTTCTTTCCTGAGCAGATGATGGAGCACTGGAACAGATTACCCAGAGAGGATGTGGAGTTCCCCTCACTGGAGATATTTCAGAATTGTCTCATGCAATCCTGTGCCATGTGCTCTAGGGGACTCTGCTTGAGAAGGGAGGTTGGACCAGATAGCCCTCTGTGATCCCTTCCAACCTGACCCACACTGTGATTCTGTGAGCTTATGGTCCTGCAGACTCTGCTGCTTCTGTGGCTGAAAGAGAAGCCACATTGTTATGGTCACAGCAAATTGATCTTCACATTCTTTTCCGGCTGTCTTATTGTGCATTTACGTTTAACCTGCCAGAGGCTGTGCTCTTTTTAAATTCCTTAGCTGGACAAGCTTTCAATACTTGAAGACTGCCCCCTTTCCTCTCGTGCCCTGCAGTTTTACCCAGCTGGCCTTTCAAAGGTCTTTTTCTGTGAGGAGGAATGTGCCGGTGCAGAGTAAAGTGCTGTTGGTTCCTTTTTTGGGCCCAGAGACCAAGTGCTCTGTGTAAAATCCTCCCTAGCACCAAAACAATCATGTCAGCATCACACAGGGAAAAGATCTGGAAACTCTTATTTGATTCCAAAGGCCTCCTAGAGCTACAGTAAGAAGGAATCCTGGAGCTGTTCTTAAGCTAGAAGTTGTCAGCAGTGTTGTCCTCATGAATTTCCTCATGGAAAGGGTTGTCAAGCACTGGAATGCTTGATCTCCGAGGGAGGTGGTGGAGTCACTGCCCCTGGAGGCGTTCAAGAAATGACTGGATGTGGCACTTAGTGCTGAGGTCTAGTTGACAAGGTCATGATTGGACTCAACGATCTTGGAGGTCTTTTCCGGCCTAAATGATTCTCTGATTCTATGATTCCTCACCACTTTCCACCCCTCCTCTCTCAAGAGAGGCCTATTTCTCTTCTTTCTGGACCCACAGCTGTGAGAGTTTACTGGTCCTGCACTGCAGCAGAGTGCAGCAGACACCCCTGTCTGCCTTGAAATGCCTGCTCTGTCAGAAGAGGACTTTTGTATCCACCTGGTTCCATGAGATCTCTTTCTGTGGTCATTTTGAGGGAAATGGCTCTCCAGCCATCAAAAATGGCTGGGTAGCTGAGGAAGAAATGTATCTTGGGCCTCCTTTTAATTTCTCCTTTAATTCCTATTATCAATCTTTGCTTGTGCAGCAGCCAAGTTGTCTTTGGTAACTTTGCAGCTTGCAATATTTGAGCCTGTTTTCCTGCCCTGGGAAGTCCCCCATGACCAGCCATGTTGTGGCAGGAAGTTGTCCCCCAACACTGCTGTGCTCTTGTATGCTTGCAGCAGATGCAGAGCAGAAAGGTAAGATGCTTTCATGGCAAGCTGCACCACTGCTGGCAGGATTTTACCAGATTACGTTGGTTTGCCCTACAGGGATGTTTCCTACATGCTGTTGGTCCTCATGCCTCCTTTGGAAACCAGACCAAGTGTAATGAGCAGGGGTGGGATAGCAGTCTCCCAAGGACTGGGTACAGCTCTGCTGCAGCTCCCTTTGGGCCTGCATGTTGAGGTTTGTGTCCCACTGCTCCCCAGCAGGCAGAGATACTGGTTACCCAGATCAGGCAAGAGGAGAAAGGCCAGTGGGAAGAGCTCCAAGCCCGGCAGCTCTCCAGCTGCCTCCATCCCATCACACAGTCAAGCTGAGGCTGAGCTGGGGAGCCTTTTGCACTGGGACCAGCCACATGAGCAGGGGTCTTACAGTATTAATTAAACATCTGGAGAGTCTGGCAGGAAGCCCACTTCATTATCACTGGTGCTTTCAGGAGTCCTTCCCCTCCTGCCTCTCAGAGCTTCTTCCTTCCAGCGTGTCACCATTTGCACACCCTGGAGAGACCCTCACTCTTGGTCCAGATGGGAAAACAACTATTCCAAAATTTGGGGGCCCAGGAGTGTCAATCAGTCATCAGACACAATATGGGCACCACAAGGTGGTGGGGAGGGCAAGTTGAGGCAAAGAAATCAGGCTGAGGGGCATTACCCTTGTTGTGGGGCCCTGCTGCTTTGCATGGAGCTGCATTTCAGAATGTCCTGGAGGCAAGTTGCATGTCTCTGGCAGTGTTTGCGTTGCTTTGTCCTTGGTGTTGGACACAGCGTGTGCAGCTGGGTGAAACATCTCTGAGGTTTCCCTTCCAGCACCTCCCAGACTCAGAAAGCAGCTATTCCTCTGCTCTGTGATGCATTTCCAGCCCTGTATGCCCAGGCTGCTGTGAGGGTGTTGAACAGGTGGCCCAGAGAAGTTGTGGATGCCCCATCCCTGAAAGTGTTTAAGGCCAGGTTGGATGGGGCTTTGAGCAACCTGGTCAGGTGGAAGGTGTCCCTGCCCTTGGCAGGGGGGTTGGAACGAGATGATCTTTAAGGTCCCCTCCAACCCAAGCCTTTCTATGATTCTTTGATTCTATGATAACCTACTCTGCACAGGGCAGGGTGTTCAGATGCCTTGTCTTTCCCTGTACCCACAGTTACTTCCAACCCATGGGGCGAGGATGTTCTTGCTGCCTGCACTGACTGCTTGGCAGCTGCTTGTAGCCTGGAGCTCCTTAGCTCTGCCACCAGCCCCCAGAGCTTGGCTTTGCATCATGCTCCTCTATCCTCCAAAGGGACTCTGGCAGCATCCCATAACCCTCTGATGGAGCTGAGAGGGCAAAAGGGCCATGGTACAAGTGCAGCAAGCTCCTCTCTGAACCCCTAGTGCTTTTAACTGGGGAGGGCCAGCTCCTCAATACTGCAATTGGAACTCAGAGGGTAGGTACAGAAGTGTGAAAAGCACTGGAGAAATAGATCTGCTGCCTTGATCCTTCCTAAAGCTCAAATGGTAGTAGTAGTGCTATAGGAGACAGTTAGTTTGCAATTAGTACATGGGAGGCACAATGAGATAATTAGCTACCAGTTAACAGGATGAATGTGAAGACCACATTCCCTGCTTACAGATGTTTGGCTAATTTGACATCGGCAGCTTTGTTAAGCTATTATGAATTACACAGGAGATGCAATGAGCTGGATCTTGCTAACAAGGGTGCAATCACTCGTGGCTTGCACCAGGGAATTTATTGCTCTGGGGGCGACTGGCCCTATCCCACATGGTTGTCAGGTCTCCCAGATTCTCCCTTTCCCCAGCTCCTGTGAGGGCGCTGCCAGGGCTCTGTGCTGGCCTTGACCCTGTGGGGAGGGAAGGCATGAAGCCCAGCTTGCTGATGGCCCCTGGAACTTGGTGCCCTCTTGGAAAATCATGCCTAACTTAACAAGACCACTGTGCCATCCTCTGGTCTGTTTGACCAGGAGCAGGGACAGTGCAGGGGAGATGCTAAGGAGACATGGCCCTCAGCATGGAAGGGATGAGGAGGTCTGGCAGGATTTTCATGGGACCTATCAAGTACAAAAAGGTGGCTTTCGCAGACCAGAAATCAGCCTTATGAGGAATAAGCAAGTACTCCAGTGAGTGATGTTAAGGAAGGGCTAGATAGCACCGAGCTGGGGACAAAGGAGGAAAGAGAGGAAGGAAAACTTTTGTGATAGCCCATGGGAAGCCTGTGGGATGGGATTTGCTGGACAGGGAAGTTGTGAGATCTTTGACATGCCACTTCTGTCCTAGACAGAGAGGATGGCCAGGAGACATCAAAGAATACCCTTGAAAGCCTGGAATGTTTTCTGGGGCTACTCCCGGAGATTACAGCCTTTATGCCAGGAGACATGAAGTCTTAGTCTGGACTGGTGTCCATCTCCACAGCAGCTATTTTGCTAGCCCCCCATCTGGGAACAGCAAGGAACTGAGGAGGGGAGGGAAGCAGGAATGCTCAGCTGGTGCCTGCCCAGGCTTTGAGACAGGCAGACACAGATGTGCCCATGGAGGCGGAAGTGTGGCTGGGTCAGCACTGTTCTGGACTGAGCCAAGTGTCCTGCTGGGAGATGGGGATAATTAGCTTGAGCCCAGCATGATGCTGATGGTACTTTTGAAAGATGCTGCCTGAGATATGTCAAGGGCTAAGCAACCTGTTAAATGCTCTTTCAAATCTAATAAGATAACCAGCCCCCTGAGAAGCTGAACAAACAGTAGCATTTCCACACGGAGGAGGTGAGCAACCTTTGCAAACGTCAAGCCGTTCACTAGGAAGTTCGGGGGCAGTTCAGGAAGAACCCCCAGGGGCCACAAAATGGGAATAGAAAGCCTTGTAAAGCAGCTTGTCCTCAGTGATTTATCTCTTTTCTCCCTGACTTGAATGAGAAGCTGCAGAGACAGCATGAAAATGAAATATAACCAGGAGGAATACTCCGTTTCAGCTCTCCTGCAACTCTTACTGCTCCCTCTGGTCCCTGCCGCTCATCTGCAGAGGTCCAAGGCAAAGTGTTATTGAGCTGCTAGATCTGACTGAATTTTCTTCACATCCCTGAAGGGCCACAGTGACTGGAGTGCTGCTGTGAACAAGAGAGGACATGGTTAGCCAGTTGGCAGGACCAGTCCTCGTGAGACTCAAGCAATGTCTGGCCCAAACTGCTGAATGAAAGGGTAGCAAGGCCAGCTCTCTGCTGCCATGCAGCAGATATTTGAAGCAAGGATGGAAGCTGAGATTAAACCTGCCTTGATAACACACTCAGATAATAGTTGTACCCTGACGTGCCTCTGCGGAGAGGAGCTCTCTGCTGTCCAATTGTTGTGATTCCCCCTGATGGGATTTGGTGGGCTCCCTTGAGATAAAATGGTGTTGGGAAATGGACCTTCCTGTCCCTAGTTTGAATGTCTGGCTTGGGACCTCCTGGGCTTTGTCTTAGCGCTGACCTGCCCATCTGCTGGTAAACCCTGGAGGGCTACCAACACCTCTGGGAGGAAGAGAGAAGCAACTCATAGCTTCAGAGAGGGCTCTGAGCCCCTGAAGCCTCACTGAAGCAAATCAGGGAGTGCTCATGGACTCAGAGAGGCGGAATCATCCTTTCCCTGCAGGTTACAGTGGAGGGATGTGGTGGACAGCCCTTGCCAGCTCCATCACACAGTGGTGAAATGAGGAAGGCAGCATCCTAAAGCCTTTAAGGACACTTCTCTCCTGAAAGTCCTAGGCCATAGGTGTCCACCATGGTGACTGAGAGAGCTCATCTGGGAATGCAAGGCTGTGCTGGGGCCCAGCAGGTGAGGATGAAGATGCTGTTGGTCTCCACTCTCCCTTTTACTGAAGAGTGGACAGGGAAGTCCACTTTTCTCTGCCACCTCTTCAAGCTGTTCAGCACAACTCAGCAGGTTTTATGCAGTGCAGCTCAGGAAGTGAGAGTGCGCAAGCAGGGAGCATGAGGGCTCCTCAACCTTTGGGATGGGGGAAGAAGAGTGAACTTTTGCAGCTGTTTGCATAGAAGTCTCTCCGTGGTTTTTATGGGCTCTCTGTCATGTTCAAAAGCCAGCTCAGCCGTAATCTTCAGTCTCCTCCCTCCCTGGGGGCTTCCAGCTGTGTCTCTTTGGCTTTCAGGTGGAGGGTGCTGCACAGCTGGGACATCCAAATGGGGTGTGCATCTACTCCCAAACCAGTGCTGCTCAAACCTGGCAAGGAGATGGCTCCTGCTGGCCTCAGTGACAGCAGGCTGAGCTGCGAGTGGAGCTGGCTGGGGAGCATATGTATTTGTTGTCCAGCTGGCCCCACCAAAGGCACGAGCAGAGACCTGGCTGTGGTACCTGTTTCCACCTCCCCAGTGCAGTCGGCAGTGGAAAGCAAACCCAGGCCAAAAAGGATGATGGATGAAATGGGATGAGGTGAGATGGGCAAGGAGGCTGGTGGTGGGGCTGAACTGAGCACACAGGAGCTGGACCATGATGAAACCCATCAAAGGGCAGTAGAGTCTGGTAGATTCTCCTCCCCATTCCTTGGGAGTGGAGAGAGACCTCGGCTCCACATTTCTGTGGTTTCTTTGCTCATTATAGGAAAAACGAAGGGTGAAGACAGGTCAATGAATCATTACTATTTGGTTTGGCTGCACTACCTTGCTGTATTTAGGAATGGCTGATTCTTTTTCTTCTTGTGAGTTGTTCTCTCTTCCCTTGCTCCTTCGGGTTTTGGGGTTGTTTTGTGTTTTTTTCCCCTTCGATTATCCTGAATTATTGCAAGATGGTGAAACAGAAGAACTCCTCCTTTCCTTGCATTGACTTCTCTTGCAGCAGATGTCAAATAAAAGAGTACAGTTTTTGGATAACTCATCCCAAAAGGGGGTTGGTGCATCCTGAATCTTTCACCCGTTTCATGCTGAGACATTGCAGGAAGCCACTGGCGTGGCCTTCAGGCTTATGACTGCACTTTCCAGGGAAAAAGAAAAAAAACAACAGAAAAAGGAACAGTATTCCTCTATCTATTTCTTAATTATGTATTTTTTTTGGTGGTTGTGGAACATCTGTTCTGCATTTGTGTGCTATGTTAATATCTCTAGATCTGTTCATTCCTTCGCTGCTGGGACGCCGGGATTGTGTGGTGAAAGGGTGCACACACCACCACTCACCTCTAAAGGCACGGGCACGATGGAGGGCACACCAGCGGAATGAACACTTCCATCTCATGCTCCACAGGCTGCATGGGAAGCTGGGACTGCTCCCTTCCCATCCCATTGTTACACATCAGGGATGGCTGTGCCACATGCTTTCGGCATGTACAAGCTCAGCCCCAGTTTTTATCCTGCGGAAGATATACGTGCCTTGGGGCTGTGCTGGGGAAGGTGTTTGTAGAGTCATCTCCCTTCTGCTGTTTCAGGCTGAGACGGGGAGGGGAGGCAGCACTCCTGTGTTTGCAGTGATGAAGGTCCTGGAAAGACAGGGTGCAATTTTCTCATTTGAATCTGTGCTGGGTTATAATTTTTCCTAATTCCTCACCTGTCATGACACAGAAGCTAGGGATGAGAGCTCCCTCATACATATCACTGCATGATTACATGGTGTCAGAAGAGGCTTTCTCAAATTATTCCACATAGGTGGAACAGTCTGGAAGGGGAACTGGCAGAGAGCCATGCACAGGGGCTACAGTCTTCGCAGCTCACCCATCAGCGAGTGATGCCAAGGGGTGAACATCCTGACCTCTCAGGTAGACACACACTCCTAGCAGTCAAAAACAAATTTTAGGTGAAGCTGGACGGGAAAAGACAAATCTCCCCCGGAAATCTGAGTGCAGCCTATCATCCTGATGGCATTGTCCCTTAATAGAGCATACTTCTGCCCTGTTTGTTCTCCCAGGCTCGGTAGGGATGGTTATGGAGCAGACCAGCATCCTAATGGAGATCAGGCAGGAGAGCAGTTAACTACTCACAACTCTGCAACAGGATTGTCCTGGGGATTGCAACAGGAGGGTTAATCAGAGAGCAAACTGCTGGTGATATAATCAAATCAGGGAGAGGCTGCTGTGAGAATTGGAGGTGACATTGCAAAGTATATGTGGGGGGTGTTCACAAGGCGAGGCATGTACTCCCTGAGGGAAGGCAAGCAAGTGGCCAAAGACAGTCTGGCTAACAGAGCCCAGATCAAACATGTGTTGTGAGTGGGGGTTGAGGTATTTCTTCCAATTTTTTCTACCAGAGTTTTCATAGGCTTTCTGGGAAAAGCAGGCTTGTGTTCCTTAGAGTGTCCTACAGGGGCAGCGAGGAGACACAGGTCCCCTAAAAGACCATGTGGATGCTGGCTGTGGGAAGCAGTGGCAGAACATAAACTGAGAGAGGTTTTTCAGGTACTACCCTCCTGTCAAACACTGCATTGCATCCTCCATCACCAGTGCTCTTGTGACTGCATGGTGAACCAAGCAATGGCACTGATCTGGCTAAAAAAAATATTTTGTGGGGTGTGGAGCATGCCAGGTTCATTTCAGATGGATCAGCTGCATGAATAGGCTTGTTGTGCCATGGTATGACTTTGGGTGCTCAAGCAGGGGGTTATGAAGGGTGCAGACTGGACTGCTGCTCCAGGAATAGCTTCATCACTTTGAGGGGTAGCAAGGCCAAACCTGAGACCTTCTGCTCCCCTGAATCACCTCGGGAGCTCTCTAGCAGTGGGCTGTTACCTGCAGCAGCACAAGCACTAGAGAGCCTGAACTGCTGAACACCTGCTGTTACATTGTCCCCACATGAAGAGCTTGGCTCAAGCATCTACACTCATGTAGGCTTGAATTTGCCCCTCCACCTCTTGGGCTTGGATTTTCCTGACTGAGCTTGAAGTAGAGGCTGGCTGTGGAGACTGTGGTGTGGGCTGCTTGAGTGGTGTGGGCTGCAGCGAGCTAAAGGCATGCTCAGCAAAGATCTCTGGTCAATGTGCTGGCCCTGTCCAGCCCTGCCTGTGCCCAGGGCAGCTGCAGGATAAAACCTCACATGGAGAGTCTCAGGGGAAAGAGATGGCCCAGACCTCATGACAGTCTTCAGTGTTTAACCAGTGGCTTGTAGTGAGGTGGTGCCTTCAGCACGGTTTTGAGGAACAGACACCCAACCCCAAAGGGTGCATGGCCCTTTTCTTCTGTCCCCTGTGAAGCTTCAGTGTTGCCATAGTAGTTTATCTTTAAAATCCTTTACTGACTATGGCCTAGGGATCTGGGCATTGCCTAAAAAGACTGTGCAGCTGCCCATGGCTCATAGGATCATGGGCTCATAGAATCATAGAATGGTTTGGGCTAAAAGAGGACCTTGAAGACCATCCAGTTCCAGCCTCCCTTCTGTGTGCAGAGGCACCTTCAACTAGACCAGGTTGCTCAGAGCTCCATCCAGCCTGGCCTTGAACACTTCCAGGGATGGGACTTCCACAACTTCCCTGAACGACTTGCTCCAGTGCCTCACCACTGTCACAGTAAATAATTTCTTCCTATTATTGAATCTAAACCTCCTATTATAGAATCTAAACCTACTCTCTTTGAATTTCAACCCATTCCTCCTTGTCCTGTCACTACATGTCTTGCTTCATCTTTCCTGTAAGTTCCTTTCGGGCACTGGAAGGCCACAATTAGGTCACCTTGAAGCCTTCTCTTTTCCAATCCCAATTTTCTCCTCCTTTCCTCACAGGAGAAGTGCTCCATCCCTCTGATCAACTTGGTGGCCTCCTCTGGACTTGGTCCAACAGGTCAATGTCCTTCCTGTCTTGGGGACCCAACATCTCCTTGCACCGTAACAGCTCTGGCTGAAGCGATGCTGAAGTGCTGCTGAAATTCTACTGGCCATCTCATGGGGGTCAGCAGCACATGCCATGCTTTCTCATGGGAATTGTAGGGCTGTGCTTGAGCTGCCTGAAGCTGCCAAGGAGATTTAGCTGTTCATCAAGCTGGGGGAAAGGGGTATTTAAAGATCCCTGATCCATGCTGGCCATGGAGGCCACTTTCCACATTCTCAAGGACCAGGGAGAGTCAGATGATGGATGTGGTAGGAGAGCATGAATAGATAACATGATGGATCAGGAATACATTAGCAATGGGCAGTACCTTGCTCAGCTCCTTCTAGTCCAGCTCTCCTGCAGCACAAATATTTTCCCTGTCTGCATCTCTGGATTCACTGTTTAATCTCGTTTCAAATGTCCCAGGCTTTCCTTGGGAGAAGCTTCTCCACAGTCTCATAAATCTTCCTGTCAGGAAGTTTTTTCTTGCTACAGACTTGAAAATTTCCCTTTCTTAATTTCATACTGTTTATCCTCCCTTCCCTGTTCTGAGCCCTCCCGTGGATAGGCACTGGAGCAGGACAGGAGCAGCGCTCTCAACAGCGTCTTTCTTGCATTCTGCTTTCTAAAGGGGTTATTTCTCACTCATGGCTGGTTCCTTTCCTCCTGCCTGGTCCTACTTGCTCCCAGGTAATGCAGTGAGAACCTTGGACTGTGCTGGTGGTGTTGGGAGAAGCATAAGACGAACCTGATGGGGAGGCAGATGAGTTGGAGAAGCTCTTCGGAGCCTCTGGTCCCATGGTCAGCTCTCCTTAGCCTGCCCTGCGTCTTGTCTCTTCCTAAAATCCCCCTCACTTCTCACCTTTGGCAGTCAGGAATGATCCCCTGCTCCTTCTTTTCTAGTGTCTCCAGCCTAAACTTTCTTTACTGCAGTTTCAGTCACTCCCTATTCTGCTTTGCTCAGCACCGCCACGGTGAAGAGTTTGTTGCTGTGACTTTTGTTGCGGCCTTCCCAGCACAGAAAGCCTGCTAGTTTCCTACTTACACTGGTGACAAGAAATGCTGGTTCTGAAAGTCCTTTGGGCTCTCCCGGGAAAGGGCTGCAGGCTGCTGCCTCTGCTGCCTCTGTACTGCAAACAGATGAGCCCAGAGGAACACCTTGCAGGTTAATCTCAAGACTCTCAATGTGGTTGGGTTGGGTTGCAGATGTTGATGCCAGAGTGTATTTATTCATTTTGCAGTTTTGCTTATTTATCAGATCCTGTGATCATTAAATTGTGCATTACCATTTGGCATGTGGCAGGTTTTAATTCCTATGGCTGGTTTATGCCCTCTGCAGGTATTAGCCTAAATGCATTTCCTGACAAGTGATGGATGCTCCGAAAAGCCGTGGCAACATATTTATTGATCAGAGCTCTCCATAACCCTAGCTCACTAATGCAAGCTCTCGCAGCGCCAGGAACTATTGTCTCCTCAGACTGTTTCATTAACTCAGATGTGAGGGTTTGGTCTTTCCTTCCACGCCGGATGGAGTAAATCTTAAGCGGTGTCAACTCTGACAACGGCTCGGGCTCACTAAGTAAGGTAGACCTGGCCTGTGCTTGGCAAGGGGACCTCTGAGGAATATTAAGGAATAGAGAAGCCCTTCAACGACTTTCCAGTGAATGTAGAAGCAAACATAAACCTCCCAGGTGTATTTGGGGCTGAAGGGTTCCTCTGCAATTGCCTCTCTTGCAGGTACCCCTGACCTCTACGGGGTCCTGCAGACGTAGGTGTGGGGGAGCACAGCATCTGAATGCAGCTGCAAGTTCTCCCTAGCACAGATGGAGCTGGCTAGGGAAGTTCCAGCTCGAGGCTCCCTGCAGGGTCTGCGTGCAGAGCTGCCTTGGTGCTGCAGGGAATGGGTTGCATGTGCTGCCAGCAGGGCTGTGCTTGGAAAAAACCTAGTAGGAAAAGTTCTGCTTAGAAAGACCTGTTTTGAATAAGGAAAAGGTTAACCCTTGAAGAGGTGGAGGAGCAGAGATGTATCCTGAGTTACCCCATGTTTCATGGAGGTGTACATGGACTCTGACGCACTCAGAAATCTTGGGGCTGCCACAGCATGAAGAGATGAGGAGTAGTTAATGGTGTGGCCAAGATGGCTGGGAAATAAATCCAGCCCAAAGTTGACTTACAGAGGCTTGAAGAAGTGACAGGTGGTGGTAAAAGGGTTGCCACATGATCCTGGCCTGCCCATGCACATCCTTTCCCTTTCTGCAGCTGCAAAGCATTGCTCCTGCCTCCTTTTGCCAAACTGAGTCTGAATGAGTCTAAATTCTTCAAGGACAAGGTCCATAAGCCTTGAGAATGTCCCCATTCTTCTGGGAGAGAGTAGGGTAGACAAACGCAGGACATCCTGCCTCACCCAGGGTCCCACTAGAGCTGGGCCTTCATGAGATGGAATGACCTTGCAAGAAGATCATGCACAGAATTCTGGGGGTGGCACTACAGCCCTCAGTGATCTGCAAACCTTCTCTGTCATCTGATATCTGGGAATTGCTACATCTCTGGAGTGAGAAAGACAGCTTCCTGGCCTCTCTGCTTTGCAAGATCCCATGAATGAAACCCTATTGTTGGGGGCTAGTTGCTAATGCCTGCTGCTAATGCCTTCCCTTTGCTCTGTGCTGTGCTCTAGTGGTGGGAGAGGATCTTTATGCTCTGGAAGATATATCCAGCGACGCAAGTGGCTGCTACAGTGGACAGACTGTCTGATTTGCTTCCAAAGACTCATTCTTAGACAACCTTCCCTGAGTCTGCATCTTGGGTCCAGCCATCCCACCATGTTCCCCCTGCCACAGCATCCAAAAACCTCAGCCCTGCGTGTTCATTTCCCCTCCTTTGAGAGCAGAAAGGTGGGATGGCATCACGTGGGGGAAAAACAGGGAGTGACTGAAGCTGCAGCCCAGTGCCTTGCAGGGCTAAGCAGGGATTTCACACTGCGTGACAACAGCTTTGCAGAGCCACAGCTGGGCACGGGCACTGGGGGATGGAGACAGAGTCATAGAACATGCTGAGTTGGAAGGGACCCACAGGGATCATCGAGTCCAACCCTTAGCCCTGAACAGGACCATCCCCAAGAGTCACACCATGAGAAGATTGGGGTGAAGCTGCCAAACCCATGTCTGGCAGGGAAGTGGTAAGCAGTTGCAAAGAGCTAGTGGGAGGGTGATGTGGGATCCTTTGGCTCCTCAGTTATGGGAAACTCCAGCTGATCTAAACCTGCTGGCAGGGCTGTTGTTGTCTGCTGGAAAAGCTTCTCTCCACTCATGCTGGAGAGGAGTGACATCCCATATGTTGCAAACATTTCCAGAAACCAGCTCCTCACCCCTTCTCCTGCGGTTTGCATGGCCTGAACGTCTCTGGTAAGAATAGACAAGGTTGTCAGGAGAGAGAACTCTGGTCTCAGTGTGACACTGGAGCACTCCACAAGGCTGCCCAATGGATGGCACTGGCTGCAGCTCTGGGCATGGGTGATTTGGTGTGCCCCAGGGCAGGACACTGGCTCGTCTCCTCTGACCTCTCCTTCGCAGAGCCCTTGGTCTGGGGCTGGAAACCAGAAATGGAACCCCGATGTCCAGAGGCCAGAAGGCAGAAATCTGTGCTTTTGCCAAAAGACAAGCTGTGTGCCCCTCATGCCAACGCTCACAGATGTCTGGCACAAGCATCTTCGGGACTTAATTGATTACTAAGGTGGCAAATCTACCACTCACCAAACTGTGCTGGAACGAGAAGTTTTTCCCCCCGATCCTATGCAATCGTCCCCAAATGCCAAAGGCATCAGGGGATGCCCATCCAGGTGTCCATTGCTTGGAGGGAAATACCTTCTGGTTTGCCTGTGTGAGCACCTCTGTCTCTCCTCAGCCAAAGCTCCCTGAGGCTGTTGGTAGACTACTACAAGAGGAGGGGTAGACACTGATCTCTTCTCCGTAGTGACCAGTGACAGAACAAAAGGGAATGGCCTGAAGTCATGTCAGGGGAGGTTTAAGTTGGATATTAGAAAGAGGTTCTTTATCCAGAGGGTGGTTGGGCAGGAGCCTGGAACAGGCTCACCAGGGAAGTGGTGCCGTCACAGCACCAAGCCTGACAGAGGTTAGGAAACATTTGGACGACACTCTGGGGCACAAGGTGTGACTCTTGGGGATTGTCCTGTGCAGGGCCAGGAGTTGGACTTGATGATCCCTGTGGGT
This sequence comes from Pipra filicauda, assembly GCF_003945595.2. NCBI lineage: Eukaryota > Metazoa > Chordata > Aves > Passeriformes > Pipridae > Pipra > Pipra filicauda. The sequence continues at coordinate 987,258 of NW_024104396.1, forward strand.
CTCTTCCAACTTGGCGTATTCTGTGATTCTGTGAACATTAGGTTTGAAAGCTCTCAGTTGTCCCCATAACTTGATCACAAATGTTAGTAAAGGGTGTCTTCAGGGGTTTTGAGCAGGGTATGAGCTGAAGCCAGGGACCCCTTCTTGGGGGTATTTGGTAGATGTGGGTGCAGGAGACCTTTGGGAAGAGCAAGGTTAACCCTCCCATCATTGCATGGGCTGCTGAGTGCCTGGGCAACAGAATAGGACAAGGACATTTTCACCTGGGACGGTACAAACAAAAGGACTCTTTCCACCTTGATCTTCCCATGCTGGAGACTGATGAAGAGAAATAGTTATTTTATAGAAAGATACTGTGTCTTACATTAATAGAGAGAGATTACAGCTTAATGTGAGAAGAAGAAAGAAGCTAAACGAGGTGCTGATGCAGTGAGGATCTTTATTGTTAAGCAGTCTTAATAACGTATAGCGTTGTACTCATCTTTCAGTAACTTTATTCCACTATTGTAAATCTGTTTTTAGTGATCCCATCATTTCAGCCTTAATTCTAGTTTAGAGCTGGTGTGCTGGAGCCATCTGCCAGCCAGGAGAAACTCTTACTTTCCTCTCCTCACACTAAACACTGGGAAATGCCCTGCTCCCACAAATACACCTATATGCACCAGTGTGTCCATCAAAGAAACCCCAAGAGGAGAAGCACTTCCCAGACACCACAGTGAGGAGAAAGAAGTCTCTTTTATCCAGTGGGAAAGCAGAAATGGGGCAGGGAGAAGTCCTAGTGGGAATGGCAATGCAACTTGATAATGCTAAGTCAGGGTGTGCAGTTAGAGATACCACTCTTCACACAGGCTCTCCAAAGAGGTACAAAAGCTCTCTTATCAGAGAAAAAAACCCAACAAACCAGTAAAGTAGATTATAATGTGTTTTGTTTCGGAAATCACTACAATGGGATGGAAACCAGCAGGTTTCCTCCTGCATCCCGTTAATGCCCATGTCCCTTTGCTGCTCCTGCAAGGCTGGAGACAAACTTTGGGTGCTGCTTTCTGAGCGACCGGGCAGCAGCGCCCTGAGCTGAGCTTTAATTAACAGAAAGTGGCCACCGTTCTGCTCAGCGCAGCAGTCTCAGACTTCAATTGCTGATAGAGGCAAGAGCCATTTCTCACCAGGTAGAGGAAATAAGGCTTGCATCAGAACATAAAAGATTGTTTTAATTAAACCTGGTATTTCTAAGCCCGTCGCTGGCTGCAGCCAAACGGAGGAGGCAGCTGGAGTCGGTCAGAAAATTCCCAGGAAAAAAGGCACTTTTTTTCACTTTGTAGGCTAGAAATGGAACATGATAGGAAAAAAAAAGGCTTTTATTTTGTTCAGAGTTGTATTTGTCTCTCGGCCATGCAGGCTTGGAGACAGCAGGCTGGGCATCACAGAAACACTTGTGGGGTGTTGCAGAGGAGGAAGACCTCTCCTGCACGGACTTTGTTGCCAGGACTGACTGCAAACCAGGATGGCCCGAGAGGTCAGACCCTAGCCCCAGCCATCACACAGTCTTTTGTCTGTACACAGTGGTCCTTCACTCCCTTCTCCAGCTCACTTCTAGCTCTACAGTGGCCTTTGTGTGCCAGGTCAGCATCCAGATAAATTTCTGCCTCAGCACTGTAGAAGTCTTGAGGTACTCTATGCTCAACTCTCAGGATTTTTTTGGCCAGCAGTTGTGTGTTGAGCCTGTGTATCACCCCACCAGCAGCCAGGGTTTTCTTTTTTTGGGTAGTTTTAGCTAATTTAGTCCTGTAGCACAAGAGCAAAACCAGGCAGACAACAAGCTCCAACCTCATCAAACACCCTGAGGAGGCTGAAGAAAAGACCCCAGCCGTGGCTTTTATCTCCATTTTCTAAATCCATCATGATTTTGAAGCCCTCAGCTGGAGCTGCAAATTCCTCCAGCTACTCCCTCTGTGCTCACTGAGCCCAGGAATAGCTTATGCTGGTCACTGAGCACCCTCTCCTGAGCTGCAGCAACCTACTCCCTGGGCAGAGGCAGCCACCCAGACAAAAGCACATTTTTAAGTGCATGTCAGCTTGGGCATTTTACTGCTGAAGTAGGTAAAATTCAGAGCTCCCCAAAAGCATGGCTGGCTCAGAAAATCAAACTGTATTTAGGCTTGGGCTTCACAAAATGGTCAGGCAAAAGACCACCAGACTTAATGTGACATCGCAAACCACCCTGATGGGACCATGCTTTCTGTAGCCACAGGCCATCTCCCATCCATGCACTCAAGCAGATTGAGAACACCTCTAGATGGGCTTAGAATCATAGAATATCTTGAATTTGAAGGGACCCCCAGAGATTATTGAATTCCAGCTCCTGGCCCTGCACAGGACAACACCAAGAATCACAGCACATGCCTGAAAGCATTGTCCAAATGCTCCTTGAACTCTGTCAGACTTGGTGCCATGACCACTTTCCTGGGGAGCCTGTTCCAGTGCCTGACCACCCTCTGGGTTTGCTCAGATGCTTCTCTGTGTCATGTACAGCTCCTTTTGTTCATTTGCTTTGCTGTTTTATTTTGACCAACCAAGTAGCTAGTTCTCCAGGAGTCCCATGCTGGCTGGGACAGCACACGGTCTGGGTGAAGTGACCAGGGCATCTGGGAAAAAGGGCTCCTTCTGAGCCCTTGGGTCTTCAGGGCCTCCAGCACCTCCCAGGCAAAGACTGCGAGCCAGAGGAAAGGCTAAGCCACAGTGGTGAAAGTGTGGGACGTTAGCAGCACCATCAGATCCTAGCATCCGAGATGGAAACTTCCCAGCTTGTTCTGCGCAACTAGTTGATATTAAATCCTCAATTTCTTGCCTAAAATAAACACAATTGAGCAAACACACAAAAATATGTCTGTATTCACAGACAGAAATACACTTACACGCCACATATCTAGAGTTTCAAATGTCGCATTTGCTCAGAATGCTGCTTCAGCAAAACCAAAACTATTTGCAGAGCAAAGTCAGTCACAAAAAAACAACTTTCCCAGCTCAGAAATTTCTGGGGGCAAAAGCAACAATGGCTATTAAAATGGAACTGCCTGCCAAGATATTTCCAAACCAGAGAGCTGCAGATGAATGCGAATGGTCCCACCTCAACATTGGAATAAATTTAGACAAATAAACAAGTAAATTGAGACCAGCATGAAACTACTGGAAATGATCAAACCAATTTACATCTCTTTCCTTCCTTCCTCCTTGGAACTACCAGCTTCTTACTACCAGTAAGAAGGTAAAAGATCTCAAATTTTTATCTCAGTACAAGACAGGAAATATTCCTAAAATCTCAAATATTTCCATGGATTAGGATTTTTAAGATTTATTATTTATCTGCAGTATTCCATAGCGTTTCTGAAATACCTCCTGCCAATGACTGAATTAAAATAGCTTCACCTGACTGAGCAGAGGAACCAAGATGTTTTTGTGGTGCATCAGGGATGTTTGTCAGCTGTCTGGGTCCCGTCGGCAGCTGCAGCCAGCTGATTTAAACTGCATATGCAAAAATCTTAATTAATTAGCAATTAGGTATGGCAGCTTGTCAAATTGCAGAGCCCGGCACTGGAAGATGTAGACTCTGGCCACGTACCTTCAAAGTGTCAACCCCTAAGCAGGGCATCATTAAAGCTTTTGTGACAGGGATGTCGCACTAAGTGCGGATTTTGGAAACATCTAGTTCAATTTCAAGGAGTGAAAAATGAATGGTGATGTATTGGAAATGTTCTGCATTGAACTGCTCTGTATGGGTACAGAAGGGGGATGTGGTGTTGCAGGCTTTTACCCCTCCTCACAGGTCAGGTGTGTTCGTGGCTCTTCAGCCAGATGTCCTCTGGTCTGGTCTGGCCTGGGGACACCATGTGGATATTCCAGCTCATGGAAGCAGAGATCTGACTCTCTGGAGGTCTTATCAGCCCATATCGGAGCCCATCTCCCATCTGTGCCACTGCTGGCACTGGCTCAATCCATGCCAACAGAGGAATTTGGTTGAAGCCAAATTTCATTTTGGATCATCCTCGCTGGAGTCCATGGGTGTTCACGTGCACCAGGACAGGGTTTTGGGCAGGTGAGCCAGGGCTGTGGTGGTACAGCACACTGGTGGGTACCAACAGGGCAGGGCACGTTTCCCATCACAGCCCATGTCCCGTGGGAGGAAACACTCCCCTGTGCTGCCACAGGTGCTGACCACATCCAGCTGTTCTGCAGCTGGTGCGGCTTTCATGGCTCCACCATTTCCAGCATCTCACTATGTGTAGGAGGTGCTGGGCAGAGGAGATGGGACAGCAGGACAGCCAGGGCCTGGGTACCCCTGGGAATGCCACATCTGCTGGAAGCCCCCTCCAAGAGTTTTTCTCTCTAAGCTTGCGGCTCACGTCCTGCTGCTGCTGTTCGCCAGCCTGGCCAGATCAAATCATTTATTTCCCACACAGCCTGAAAAAACACATTTCAAACCAATTTAGTTTGGGGATCTTTGCACATTTCCTGATGGATTTCCCAGCAGAGGTGCAGACTTCTGGTGCATTAAAGCCCACTGACTGTTGCCTTGGTTCCTCCTGTGGACCCCACAAGCTGCCCACGTGTCCCCCAACAGGACAACAGGATGGAAAAATACTGACCTATGTTTCCTCATGAGAAGTTTGAAGAGCCACACAGGAGTGAGACCATAGCTTTGAGCCAGATGACATGAATGGCTGTCCACATTCACCTGCATTTTAAGTCATCAGCAACACACTGGGTCTGGGAGCAATGGTAGGACCCAGACAGGGTACATTAGAGACCGCCACAGGGATGTTAGTGTGCTGCTGTGATTTTAATATCCTTAGACAGGAGATAAGCTATCTCCACAGACAAAAACAGGAACCAACATGAAAAATGCAGCCATTACCCAACTAGACACAGTTTCCTCAGCTCTGGGAAGCTCTGAGTGGAGGCAAATGCATACAGGATTGAATTTTCAGTCTGCTCAAACATTCTCCTGGGGCCAGATGTATGTAGAGAGAAAAAAAAAGATTTGCATCTTCAGAAGAAGCTTAAAGCTCTTTACGTATCACCAGGTGCCTCCTGCAGCATGCTGACTGGGTCTACTGGTCACTCAATGTCATTTCGTTAGAGCTTTAATCACACTAATGACAGTCCTAACATTTCAAGATGGTTCTGGAACAGCTGCTGAACTCTGAGTATTTTTTACTGCAAAGGAGAGGATGCCAGAACTTAGTCTCCACTCTCAGGTGTCCTGGCATCCTCTCTCCTCTGCACCAGCACATTGGGAACATCTCCTGCAGAGATGGAGAGGTGGTACCAGCTGGAAATCATCCTCTCATTTCCCTCCTGCCACATGTTCTGTTTTGGGTCTGCGCATCAAGCAGGACCTTGCAGAAGTCTTTTTTGGGGGTTCGTGCCTTGAGCAAGACTTGCAAAAATAAAGACAGTTTAATCCAGAGCAGGAGAAGGCAGAGGGAAGAGGAGAAAAGTGTCCAGCTACATAAAAAGGAGCTACAAAGTGGACTGGAATAGGCAGAGATTACCTCTGCTGGGCACAGACAAAACCAATTGCAGGCACTCAGCAGGGAAGGTCGAGGTAAGACATTACGGGACATTTTCCAATTGATATGGGCAGCATAGCACAGGAATCAGCCGCCAGGAGGAGGTAGGAGCTCTCATCAGCTGTTCTAGAGAAGCAGTTAGCCACTTGCCTGGCTGGGCAGTGCTGGGCTCAGCTCGGGGTAGGAGCATGGGGTTCCTGTCTGCCTGTGGTCACTCCCAGCATCACAATCTCCACAAAATGGAGAAGAGACAACACTGTCAGTCCTGCCTTGCTACCCACGGCTTAGAGAAGGCACGGAACAGCTGATGTTGTGTCTGCAGTGGCATCCTACAGGTCCTGTTAATCACGCTGAAATAATCAAGCCCAGGGAGTCAAATGCATTAACTGCTAATTACAGGCGTTGCTAACCCTGCAGGCACTCTGTGCCCCCACCACCAGGCTAAGCCCAAAGGCAGGGAGCCTGGCACAGTGAAGGGGAAGTGACAACCCTGAGCATGAAGTGCTGGCCTCACCACCCCATTGTTAACACCTCTCTTCTTCCTTGCTGGAGGGGGGGTGGTGCGGGGGAACTTGTGGCCTCCTGGGCACATGCACAAAGAACTAATTATAGGATGTGTTAATATTCCTGAAGGAGCCTCCATGTTGGCTCCTTCCATGACCTTGGGCAACTTTTTTCCTCCCTTGCAGGGAAGACAGTGCTTGACCAGAGCCTGGCATGGGGCAGGGGGGAGGCTGAGAGCCAGAGCTGCAGTGCTCTGATCCAACACAGCACTGCATGTCCATGTAGTGAAAATGCATGAAAAGCTTGAATCCTGCTGGAATTTATCTCCTGTCTTCCCATTTCAGCTCTGCTCGTCTCCTCCCAGCACTGAGCAATGCAGCAGATGTGGTGCAGTCTTGAAATGACAGGACAGTCTTTAGCACATCTGGAAGCTCTAACAAGATGAGATGAAATGCTGGAAAAATCAGATCTTTTGAGCTGCACCAAATACCTCCTGAAATGCAGGAAGCCCACCCCGAGGAGCAGCAAATCTTTATCATTCCTTCTCCATGGTCTCAGTCCTACACCAGCACCAGAGCAGCTTTCCATTTCAAACCTGAGCTTTCTCTCAGCAGAGGTGGGGCTAACCTGGCACACAAAACTGAGGACACAACACCAGGAATAGAAAATCAAAGCAGCAACCATGGCTGGGTGTCTCATTGTTGCAGCCAGACACCTAGCTCCTGAGCAGCCTCTGATCCACAGTCACAACACAGACCTCATTTCAACCAGCATGCCTCAAACTACTTATTTAATTGACTGATATTAATCTCTTTATGAATCGCTAATTACTGTGATCTTATTTGCATTTGCACTGACTAGATGCCCAGGCAGCATCATGCTCATTTTGCCACATTCTTTTATTAAGCTGTGGCTGCAGATCTCCTTTTTTAAGTCAATTTTATTCCTTGCATTAACTTGGTTTTACAAGCAAGGCTTTAAGCATGGAACAAATTAACTCATTAGCCTCAAATAATCCAGTGACCAAACCAAGCTATGCTTCATGGACTGTTTTCAAGCCCATACTGTCCTGGCAGCAACTGCAGTCGAGAGGGTGGGATTTTTTCTCAGTGACTGCCTTGGGGATCTCTCCACACGTGCACCAGCTTTAGCCCTCATGAAAAGTGCCAGCAAGTTTACATTGAAAGTTGGACCCACATTTCTCCAGCAAAATATTTCTGATTGAAAAGCTAAACATTTTCACCAGAAAGAGAACAACTGGAAGCAAAACACTGCGGTTCAGGCCAGGCAAAAGGGAGCTACCTGCAGTGTGGTGATGGGTTATAAGAAGGAATTTCTGAGCCTCACCTGCTGCTGTTTGTGTGTGTAACGTGGGGTCAATTCCATTGCCTGTGATGCGTTTTACTCCCTCCTGCATGTCGCATATTGCAATGCTCTAGGAATACCCATTGCCTAAGGCCGTTTCCCAAGACTTTTCTATGTTTCTTGTCAATGAAACCCCATGGATAGCCATGGTGTTTCTCCTCTTTTACATTCAGCTCCAAAGCAAGCTGTTTGTTTGCAGGCTGGCAAGGGCAGGAACTCAGCCTGTGGGCAGCCAGCTCACAGCTTGACCCCCAGCCAGGACTCCATACCAATTGCTCTGCACAGGCTTTTATGGCTCTTTCAGCTGCACTCAGCTTTGATTGTGCCTGATCAAAATGCATGTGGCCAGGTTTGATAATCACTGATGATCAGGAGCTTTTAGGAGGCAAATGATGGGGCCTGTGCTAGCTTGATGGATCAGGTCATTAGGAGCAGCTGTTTCCCTTCTTGACTTGCTTTTTGAAAGGAAGTTTTCTTGTTATTTCCTCCCTTGCTCCTCTGAGAAGCTGTGTGAGGGTGTTTTGGGCGTCTCTGGCTACTGCACCTTCTTGAAAACACAAAGGTTTTGGTGGTGTACGGAAGGAGGTCAGCACAGTCCTGCTGTGTCCTGGCTAGCATGCACAGCAGTGGATTTGAACAGTAATTTCTGCATAAATCAGCAGCTAGTCCTGATGGGACTCCAATAGTTCTGTTGGCTGCAGGTGGGGCATCTTTATCATCACAGAACCCGTGGTGAGGACAGAGGTATAGGCAGGGTAAAGAGGGATTAGAGGCAGTTTCCAGTGCAATATTCATATTCTTGAGCCCTGCCTGCTTAGCTGGGTGGACTAGAAGCACGAAGAGCTGCTCTGTAGTAGTGGCCCAGCTGTGAACATCAACATTTGGGAGTGAGGGGCTGCCCGTGAGGCAGTGAGGCAACCCCCATCCTGCTTGGTACAACCCTGGCGGGACGCATCATCCTCAGGAAGGAGCTGTGGTCTTCCAAATGAGACTTCAGCCCCTCCAGGACAGAGAAGTCACTGTAAGTAACACTCATAAATGCGAAAGAGTATAAGCATGGTGGTCGTAAATACCCCCTTGCCCTGGAGGAACTGAGCTGCTGCCAGCACTTAGAGAGTTTGTTACAGACTCTGCAATATGTTTCCAGCCTGCATCAGGCTTCCTTTCCCTCTCCACCTTGGGAGCCCTGAGCTGTGGCTTGGAAAGCCCACATGCACATGGGAAGTGATACAGCCCCAGCATTGCTGTCAGTGCGACTGTCTCTGGCCTTACAGGGTCTCACCAGCAGCACCTGTGGCCAAAAGCTTTGCCTCACGTAAGGACCTGCTGCTGTGAGGGCAGCAGTTTGTATGTCTCCAGTGATCAGTGGCCTCTCTAGAGCATGTTCCCACCCTACAGACAGAGCCAGGGATCTGCTGCAGCTGCTGAACCTCAGAAAGGATCGTGTGATTTAGCCTCCAGGCCCTGCTGAGCTGCAAAAGCCAGGGAAAAGCCAGACAAGGAAAAGTGAAGCTGTAGTTAGAGGAATCCATCAGAGATGGTATGACAGCTGGCTCTGCCTGTAGATGGTTGACAGCCTGGACTGGAGGCAAGATAAACAGCTTGATACAGCCACAGTAGGCATTCAGCTGTGGTAGGGCTAAATGCATCCTCAGAGAGGCTCATCCTTACGTGTCCCACTGTTCTCGGGGGATGGGTTTGCATGCAAGGTTAATTGTAGGTGCTAAGTATCTGCCTCCCCGAGGACACCTAGTTCAGCCCTCCTTGCTCTGCTGAGACGCTGTCAGCTTAGGAATTAATTACAAATATGAGCTGGAAAAAAAAATAATTTTAATAAAAGAAAAAAAAAGTGAAGGGGGGGAGGAAGAGAAAATTTGCCAGAGCCATACATTAAAAACAAATTATGTTCAGCAGGCAGGTGAGTCAAGGCCCGCCAGGCAATTGGGAAGGCAGCGTGCAGGCAGTAATTGAAAAAAGCGAGACGCAAGTGAGCTGCTTATGTGCTGGCATAATAACTCCCCACACATCCATGATCACAAAGTTAGCAGTGATAGCTGGAGTAGGGATGGGAGCTGCCCTGTGCTGTGCCTAGGGATCCCAACATGCCCCAGCACTGGGCTAGGGTCTATGTGCCTGGGAGAAGGTCAGGTGTCTCAGCGGTGATTCCTTGCCGTGCTCGTCTCTCGGACCTGATGAACCTCAGATCACCCCCAGGGTTTGTGGAACTTGAGTTGGTGCCAGGGCTCCTTTTACAGCCCAGATTATGGGCTATTGCAGAATGTGAGCACTGAATATCTACTGCAGGAGGGATGCTGTTTTTCCTTGTCAACTGTCTGCTTCTCTTTCCAGCTCCCACCTTGGAGAAAGACTTGGCATCTCATCCTTCTCTGCTCCTCCTGACGTTCCTGCTGGGTTCAGCCTCAGGTAGTGGCCAGGGGAGACTTTATCCCCTGGAAGGAAGTCATCAATCTCTCCCCAGATATCTGGGAGCTGGAGGCAGCCCTGGCAAAGGCTTTCCCTAAGGCTGCCAACCCTGCCTAGCAGCTGAACTGGATGTGTGCAAGCAGGCAGCCCCCAGACTGTTGTGTCTGGGAGGCAGCCATCCTCTAGGGTCAGGTACTTCCTTATGACATGAGCTTATGAAATGCGATGTGGACACTCCTTATAGCCCAGGGTCCCTCTCTGCAGGGGGAACAGACCCTCTTGTCCAGGGAGCTGTCCTGCAGGGAGTGCAGGACTCTTGCTGTTACACTGAGCCCATGCTGGCTCCTATGCCCAGTTGTTCTAGGGGAGGACTGGGGATATAGGGTAGCCTTTTGGTCTCCTCCTCTTCACCTCCTAATCTCCAGGCAGCCTTGAGAAACAAGGAAGTAGTGGCAATGGAATGGGGACTGGAAGTGGTTTCCGTGTTACTGCTTTGGTTGGGTCATGTCTACATGTTGACAGTTGGCACTCAGTCAAGCCCTGAGCTTGCTTCTCCATTAATGGTTAACCTGGCCTGATTCCCATTCCAGCCCCTCTCACCAGGACTCTTGCCCATGGAATATGTTATGTTTAACCCCAGCTCCGGCTTGTAATCCCTTATCTAACCCCATTCCCTCCTCCTCCCATCACTCCCTCCCTCGCAGTTCCTTTGTAATCATTTCATGTTTTGGGCTCTGTTGCTTTGATTGCGTCACATCCAATGGGTCAACCAAGATCACGACTCATTTATAAGAGATGCTGTACATGCAGAGATCATCCCTGCCCTGGGAGCTTATGGACAGCTCAACAAGACACGGTTTATCCAGGGACGGTAGGAATAGAGACATGGAGAGATGTGGTAACTTGCCCTATGTCGCACAGAGGACCCTACACAAGGAGCAGTCCCAACCCAGGTGCAACCACGGCCCCACATAAGGCATGTGGAGTGCTAAAACCAAGACAAACTAAGCGCAGCTGGCATAAAATCCATGCAGTACATTGAACTGTAATGATTCTGACAATAAAGCAACCCAATAAATATTATGAAATGAAAACAGCCCTCCGGGAGCGTTTTCTATCGATTGCTGAGAGCTGGCATTTGTGCAGCAGATTACGTGCGAGACAGGTTCGCTCTGCCTTTTCTTCTTTCTCTTTTAAATGCAGAATGAAAAGAGCTCTCTGGAGTGTGTGTTGGAGGGATGCTCCCTCCCCCTTGTGCCTGGGCGCTATCAGGAAGGGAGAAAAAGATGAGCAAGACAGGGAAGGCTGTGAAGCCAGTGGGGTAGGAGTTTAGGGGTGCAATTTTTGTCCTTGCAAGCAGTGACGGTTCTGCTGGTGTCCCCTCATCCCAGCCTGCAGGATTAGGGTTCCCTTTCCAACCCTGAAACATTCATACCCCTGTGGCTAATGCATGAGGTGGGTCTCCTGCCCCAGCATGAGTGAGGGGGTCGGATGGTGTATGGGGCTGAGCAGTGGGATCTGGAGTGGCTTTGTCTGTGCTGGGAAGATCTTGCCATCAGGACCTTGCAAAGACACAGCTCTGGCCTTCCTGCCTCCCTATCCCTTACTTGAGCATGGGTGATGGTAAATGCTCCTTGGCTGGCCTGACACAGAGACCAGCTCTCAGTTGTGTCCTGTGGGGTTGGTGATCACAGGAGCACTAATATATTCTGGATCACTACTTAGCACCTCACTCAGTTTCTCTGGTCTTTGTCTGCTATGGGCTAGTCAGTGTCCACACTTCACCATCACCACCTGGATTTTTTTTTCCCATTTCCCTGTCTTCTTCTCTTGGTGCCCCATGGGATGCTCAGCTGAGCCAGTCCTTCTCTCCCTGGGTGAATTATCTGATGCTGTGTGGGCATTGTGTAGCACAGGAAGGTTCCTGCTCCTGCTCCCTGAACCGTGTTTTCCGTGTACCAGGGCATCCTGGGCAGCCAAGCCAGGCTCTGGCCTCCCTCACACAGAGCTTCATGTTCCAGGGTGTGCATTCCCCTTGGTTTCTCTGGCTCCTGCCTGATGCTTTTTGAATCCTCTCCACCAGGCTAATTAATCCCGTTCCCAGTGACAGCCTTCCTACTGCTGCTAATTGTGGGAACACCAGCCCGTGAGATAAGTGTGATGGACTGCTCCCTACCTGCGTTTTGTAGCACGGATGGGCAAACTCACAGGACATGAGAGGGGGTAAGGGAATTCCTCATGAATTCAAGGCATGAATCAGGTGGGCAAGCTGTCTCTTCTGGTATGAGGATCCATTGGATGAAGCTAAGCAGAGTCAGGTTCCAAAGTAAATAAGTAATATTTCCAGCAATAGGTAGTGGATGCTCAGCATTCTTGTTGTGGGTGCTAAACACTTACCTGCATGGTAGGGGAGGCTGGACAATTTTATAGAATGGAGAGGTTCATAGTTACACTGGAATTAAATCTTGCCCAGGAAGTCCCTGAGCTGAGTGGCTGCTACGTCTTTAATGAACACCCAAACACTGGCAAAAGAGGGCCTGTGGCAGCAAACCTCAGTGCTGAGCCGGGCTCTCCCAGTGCACAAACCCTCTGTACTGCTTCTCAACCGGTACCTCTTCCTCTCTGCTTTCAGCTACCACCATTTCATCAAAACCCTCACTTCTGCGGACTCGGGGCAGGGCACCAAACACTGAGAACCATTGCTCAGGCACTGCTGACATGTTTGCCATGAATAGCACTGTATTAAAAGAAATACATTTTAAATCTGCTGCAACATAGCAAGAGATACCCCTTAGCGTGTATTATCTCATCAAGTTTGCCCAGACAGAGCTCAGGTCTTTCACCAGCCTCATTTTTTCTGAGCAGCAGCTGATTGCGATTTACCAAGTCACATCTCCAGAGCTAGGGGTTCTTTTTTTATTTTTTTTTTTTATTCTATTGTTTGATACCCCCCCCCCCCCCCCCCCCCCCCCCCATTTTAGAGAGCTCTCCTGCAAACAGCTTAGACAGGAACAAGAAAAAGAAGAAAAGAAAGGATAGTTATTCCTCACTGGGGAGTGGGCATAAATAGCTCCATCTGTTGCAGACATTTTGTAGACCCATGTTATGACCAGCTGCTGGGTGCATGACAAGAATGGGCCTGACTCTGTTCTCAAATACTTACCAAAATAAATTTGAAGTATCTGTGCTAGAGTCAATAGTTATTACACTGGATTTTTATCAGTGTGAGTGATAGCAACTGAAGGTTTTTTCTAAGGCATTTGCAAAAAAGAAAAACATTCCTGCTGGCTAAAGAGATACACTTCTTTGCTAACTGGAAATAATCATATGCATTTTGATATCAGCATCTGCTAAATAAGTCCAGGGCTGTGTATTAATGAGGGTGTTGTAAGAACTTTGGAGTACAGGCTCAGAATTCAAAACGATGAGGATGGATCAGAGTGAGTGTCTGGAATCAGCCAGATGAAATTTAGTACAGAGAGCACAGGGTGCCACATTTGGGAGGGATAAATGAATGCATGAATGCATAGACAGGAGAGCCTGGAGAGGCAGCAGGATGGCAGGAAAGGATCAGGGGGTTCAGATGGATGACTAACTTAGCATGAGTCAATAGTGTGATGGTTTAGCAAAAAGGGCAGCTCACCTCCTGGGATGCATAAATGTTGGATGTTGGATGTAAGCCATTGAAAGCTGCAATTCTGCTTTGTCTGAGCTGTGTCCAGGTCCGGACACTGCAGCTGAGGGCACTTTCAGATGAACTGGAGAACAACAGCAGCATATTTGAACAAAGAGATGCTAAAATGGGCCAGAAATCAACATTTCCTTCCTGTGAAACATCTGCTTTTCAGAGGGAGAAAAGGAAGGGCACTGGCTCAGCCCATTTCCAAAAATGAAGCTCAGACTTCTCTGAGTTTGACTCTATTGCTTCTTGCTATTTCTGTCCCTCAGACCCTTCTCCCAGGTCATTTGGCCCTGCCCCAGTGGGATCTCATCCTTTCATATATCAGATTTCTTTTGGCATGTATTATGATGCAGAGCAAACCACTCTCATTTACTGTTTTGCAGGTTATCTCCATTCCCACTCACATCCTTGGGTTCACTGAGATGTGTGATGAGGGACATGGGCTCCTTGACTGACTTCTGGATAGGGAGTCTGGTTTCAGTGTTCATGCTCCAGGCTCTCCCTTTCTGTTATTCCCTTTAAAATCTAAGAGACTTGTAAAAGTCTCATGTTTCATCATTGTGACATGCACTGTACGTCTGAGCAATGTTTGGGAAAACAGTAACCCAGAGAGCGGACACCCCCTCTCACCTGCTGGTCTTGATACCAGTGTTCAGGATCCCAAGGACAAATAGCAATAAACAAAAAAACAGCTATTTATATGTGGAAGTGGAATTGCTCTGAGGCTGACCCTTTCCCACTGGAAAATGACTGGCTCCTTGGTTGCAAAAAAACCCTGTGAAGTCGCTGGGAGGCTGCAAAAACAGTTCATTATCCACTGCTCGATGAAAGCAAGAGGCAGACTTTCCCATACCGACTGCTTCCTCTTTGCAATGCACTGCGCATACCGGCCTCTGGGTGACATTAGCGTTTAGGTGGGTGTGTGTACACCGGAAGAATACAGGAATGCCGAGCCTATTCCAGAGTCACAATACAGCCTGTGGATTAAGCTCTTCTTCCATCAGTATTAGGGTAAACTTGCAGGAGGTCTCTTGAAATCAGAGAGACAGATTATCTTGATAATAAAAGCAATCAGAATCTGTCCTGCCCAGGATATTTAAATGACACCAGTGACTGCATGAGCATCAGGGATGTGACTGGGACTGGTGTGGGCAGTGTTTTTCACAGGGTTTGGGCAGTGCCTGTGGATCTGGCACTGGAGGAGGAGGGAGTACAGGCAGGATGCCCCGTACCTTCCTCCACCCTAGCCCCATGGTGCCTCTGTGTGGGGTGGGCAAGGGAACAGGGCAGCAGGGCAGTATGAGACTGAATGCCTGCCTTGGGAAGAGAACAGCCTAAAGAGTCATTTGTCTCCACGAGCAGTGGCTGAAATGAGTCGAATGAACCATTTCCCCAAAGGACTTCATTTCTCCTTCCCTTAGTTGTGCCAATCTCCCTACTCCTGTGCTGAGGACACCCATGCATGCTGCTCTGCTCCAGGGTTCCACCACCTCAGGTACAGACCCATGGCCATATTGGCCTTGGAAAGGATGAATCCTCCTTATCCCTCCTTCTCCTTGCCCATGTCATTGCCCTGCTGCCACAGCCTTTGGGGACATACCTCTGGCTGCCCTCATCCAGATGCCTACATCACTTTGGCAGCTGCAAGGTCCCTTTCAGACAATTCAAGGGGCTTGCAGGGCTCACCAGCAGGTAAGTCCATGTGCTGGGAGCCCTCTCCTAACACTGCCTGGCATTCAGAGTACTGTCCAGCTATATGGGATCAGCCTTTGTGACAGCAGCCAGCTTGGTATTGAATGCTGAGTGATTCTCTGTGCTCTCAGTGACACCCTCTCGGTCTCCAGCTGTGCAGGATCCCAGGCTGTGGTTGTGTCATTTATCTGCCTCTCCCAAAGCATTTTGGGCTTAGCTGGGTTCTACCAGGATAATTAACTGCTTGGGCTGGGGAGAGGAGCCTGAGATGGGGGTGCAGGGACTATAAAACCCTGACTAGTCAATAGCACCTGTCCTGTCCCAGCAGACCCAAATGAATGGACTCTCAAGGTGAAGCGCTGGCTCTCTGGTGTACCATGGGAGCTGATACAAATCAGCTCTTGCACAAGCCAAAGCGCTCAGATGTCCATTGCTTAACAGGGCTCGTGAACTGCGTATGAAGTGCTGTGCTCAGATGAGACGCGTCCTCTTCAGAGGGCTGCACTTCCCTGTTGGCTTTGCCTTTTGATTCTTCCTGGCCTTTTTTCTGTCTGCCTTTTTTTTTTTTTTCTTTTTTTTTAAATATGGTTTTGAAATGAGGCCAGTGTTGGAATGTAAAATTACACCTATTTTTAAGGAACAGGAGACAGCATGCTCTGTTTAGCGTTTGGACAGCGATGCCTCTAGCTTACCCCATCCTGTCTGCCAAGAAGGGCGATGGGGGCTAAAGTCTGCCCCATGTGTTCCTGTAGGGGTGCACAGCCACAACTGCTCTACACACACACACACGCACACACACACATACATATGCACAGACACCTGACAAGAACCTTTCACACCATCTCCCACACCAACTGTGTATGCAAAAGCTCTCACCCACATTCCCTGTCCTACAACCATACTCAGTGAAACACGTCACCAGAGCATCTCTTTGCACCCAAACACACATGTCCAGCCTACAGAGCCTGTTGCTTTAATGTTTTGCTGTACTTATCACACACAGCCACACATCACCTCTCTCATGCATTTCTTCAAACAAACAGAGCAGCACACAGAGCCGCAGTCTCCTGTATGCCATCACCTGGGCACAGTGATCCTCCCCAGCACTGCTGTGCATACTCCTGCACCCATCACAACTTCTTACCTGAACACAGCCTGTGCAAACAGTGTCATCCCACCCCCCATCTTCCACCCACACACACCCTGACCCACAGGCTGCCATTTGCTCTCCAGCATCCCTGCCCACCTCACGACTGCTGTAAGAAATCACTGCCAGGTCCTTTATTAGCAAGGAAAGCAAAACTAATCAGGAGTACCAGTGGCCACAGGTCTCTCCTGGGTAAACAGGAGGGCTGAGCAAGCCATGGGTGCTACGTGTAGATGGATCTCATGGTGCTGGGGATGTCACTTTCACAGTTGAAATAAGGATTGCCGCAGACCGGTGTGACATTTTGTCTCTTAGGCTGCATGCACGAGGGTGTCAAAGGCCTTGTTGGGAGCAAAGTGCAAGGCAGAATAAGCTCCCTGTTTATTACCAACGGAGAGATGTCAGGTCTTGCTTTTCTCCTCTGTAAAACAGACCTGGTGATTGCACATAGCTCAGGCTGCTCAGGGAGGGCAGGCTCCAAAAGTCAGGTTCTGACCCCGAGGATCCATGCCTAGCCTGGCATCTCTAGTATAGGATTTCCTCCAAAAGACACCTGAAGCACATTTCCCAATCCTCTCTGCTCTGACAAGCTGTCTGGAAACGCAACAGGTCGATGCTACCAGTTGCCCGAGGGTTGCTGATGTCTATCTCCTGCATTGGCTTTCCAAATGCTCCTTGTCCCTGCCTCTCAGCAGCCCTGCCTTGTCTCCTCACTTTCAGCTCTGGGGAAACCTTTCAGCACCCCTGTCTCCCCGGAGCTCCTGATCCCTTGTGCTCCCAGTCACGGGCACTAAAGCTGGGATGGTGGAGCGACAGACACTATGTGCTGCAAGGTAGGGAGCCCTGCAACCGGGTGAAACACAAACGAAGCTTTTGAGTGATCTGATTATTGCTGTTTCCTTTTGTCGCATTTTTCTGGCAGCAAAGAGACCCCTGACCTCAACACTGTGTTATGTATCAGCTGCTGCCTTTGATTCCCTGTACCAGGGATGCAGTTGGCTCCACACCCAGGTTTGCTGGCAGACAGCTTTCTGGGACCGTGTGTGCTTGAGGTTTGATCTCCTTTGCTTTGTGCCTCTGCAGAAAGAAAAACTGAGCCGTGCTGTGAGAAATTCCTCAAAAGAAAGGAATGGAAGCATTGCCCAGCAGAGCAAGTCACACAGCTCAGGAACTGGCTGCTCAGCCAGTGCTACCACATGGTGCCCAGTGCCCTTGAGTAAACAGGGACCTCTTGTCTTTCGGATAGATAGATCTAAAGGAAAGGAAATTAGCATGAGACTGGACATTGAGCGTAGGACAAGGCACTGAAACTGGAGCTCTGCTCCATGCAGTGATGCTCCCTTGCTTCCGGGGTGACTGAGCAGGATGTGCACAGTGTAACCTGCCTGCTAATGGCAGAGCCCTGGGCATGGTGTGAGGCCACACCCTTGGGGGTGGGGAGGATGCAAGGTCTGCTGTGGATACCATGTGCAAACCCTGGGTTTCAGGACACGGTACCAGCAGCCCCCAGCTGGGATTGGAATGGTGAAACCTATTGAGCCAAGGCAGGATGAGGAAGCAATGCAATGCTGAGCCGCCAGCCTGGCAGGGACAGGTAATGCCCCTCCATCGCCTCTCTCTTGGGGGGAACTTGGCACTACACTTCAGCCATTCAGCCCCCAACTCTTTTCCAGATGTCCAGTGTCCAGTGCCTGGCTCCAAGCACGGGCACAAGCTGCAGACAGCTCCCTGATCACATCCTGACAGCATGGCGTGCTGCATGCTGCTTGCTTGCATGCACAAAATGCCATTCTCCGTGGTTTCACGTGTCTACAAGGCAGGTGGTCTCCAGCTGCTGGGAGAAATTTATTCACAACAGCTTATCTGTGTTTCTAGATGTGCCATGCAGCTCTGATGCAGTTTGGGCGTTGCTTCTTCCACCATCATCAGAGAAATTGGAGTCAAGATGCCTGTGCTCCCAGCTGGGATATGGCGGGACTGCTTGGAGAGGGGGCTGGGTCTGAGGAACTGGAAAAAGATGTCTCCAAAGTTAATCAGTACCAGGAGGGAAGCTGCTCAGACCTGACATGAGTGGCCTTCAGTCTGGATATATGCAGTTGCAGTTTAGCTGGCCTGATCCTTGATCCCTGGGTCCTTCTCCTTCCAGGAAGGACAAAGCTCCTTGGCAAAACATGTCATGTGGTTGCAGCACTTCTGGGGTGATGCAGAGCAGTTGGAGGGGGGCAGATGCAATAGGCTAGGGGGGAATTAGGCAGGGAGAGACAGAAAGGAGGAAGGGAGGAGGTGGGGGAGGAGAGCAGGCACGCTGGAGAGGGGAGAGAATGTCAGGGGAGCACCGATATATGGAAAAGGCAATTAAGACACAAAGAAAGAGAAAAGCGAGACCTAAAAGGTAACTGACTAGAAAATTAAAATTATTCAGCTACAGAAAATAGATCTAATGGCTTCAATGTGATGCAGTTCCCAGCAGATCTGCACAAACAACATGTGAGGAGGAGTTGCCTTAAAGGGGCCAGGGACTGAGAGGAGTCCCAAGTCCTCTGGGGTCTCCAGAAACCACTTTTCTTCCTGCTCACAGGAGCATGCCCTTTCCAATCTTCTTCCAGGCTTCTGCCTATGGCTGGGTTTTTTGCTGTAGACCTCAAATCCCTGGCTGCCAAACTGCTCTCCCCAAGGTCCATGACCTTTGTCCCCATGTTGCAGGTTGCTGAAAGGATAAAAACTTGTACAGGGAGGGAATGCAAAGGTGGACATCTGATCTGGAGAAGCTGGTTCAGCCTCTTGATGAGGAGCCCCACCCTGGAGAGGACCCGGGAGGGTCCTCCATGGAAGGCACAACCCAGCTGCATGGCAAGGGAAGCCTAAACCATGTCCAGGGAATAATAAAGGGACAAGAGATAGTTTCAGAGGGTAGGAGAGCAAATGGCCTGGCCAATCCACTCCATCCCTCCTGACATCTTTGAAAAAGGAGGGACGTAAGAAGAAGATTTATGTTCACTGGCAGGGATCAGCAGCACCAACTGCCCCAGTGCCTTTGACAATAGCCACTGTAAGGGTGGATATGGGGATGTACTCTCCTTCTGTTAGGGGAACATCATAGGGTGCTGTGTGGTGTCTGTGAGGGGACACCTTTCTCCCCCCAATTCCCCAGCATTTTTTTGCCTAACACCTTGTTCTGTCTCTCTTTTCATCCAGTCTGGGCTTCCAGCTGCTTGTCTCCTGAAGACGTGCTGAGAAAACATTGCATATTATACAATGAGAAATGGTAAACACAGTGTTCTTGCTAGTTTTCCACTTGTTTTTATTCTGTGAGCATCAGCTAAAGCCACAGGGATAGGGTATTTAATTAGAGTATTGTCTTTCACCTGCCTTTAGTCTCTGCAGGGTCTTCTCAGGGGGATCCCATTCCAGTGTGTTTCAGGAATGACTTTACTGGGAAAGGGATGGGGGCACATCCCTACAGTGTCTTGACTTTGCCTAGCACAGCTTGTGCCTTGGAGTTCTCACTCAGCAGGGCATGAGATGCCAAGCAGAGGACAGGGAAGTCCTCCAAATCCATTCCAGAGCTGTTTCTGGGCAGGAATTAGATACTGGGATGGGGCTCATCAGATCCTAGTGCATTCTCTCTCTGAGACAATACTGCCACAAAACTCTATTCCTCTTTAATATCATGTCCCTGTAAAAAAAGTGCGTATGATTTGCACTCAATGCATTGCAGCATATTCCCCTGGAGGGTTCCCAGGCTCTTTATGCACTCTAATTAACAATGATCTTCCTTACCATCACAGTAATTTATTTATTCAGCACCAAGGGGCAGACATGTTGCCTTGCAGACAAAAATACCCCATGTCTTTCAGCAGAACTGGTGGAAATACAATGGAAGCTGGTTCAGTGGAAGCTGGAAGTCTTGCTTTGAAATCATACTCATGTCACAGTTTTGAGCAAGGAGACCAGCTGGTGCTGAGGCTGCAGCCAAGGGTCTCATCCTGTAGCTGGGCTGTGCAGGGCAGAGCAGAGTAACTCCTAACTACTTCTTCGACTCACTTCTCTGCCCCTGCCTTGCATCACCTTGGGTCAATTACCAATTTTTCAACTCCCTGGATGAAAGGATGGAATGTACCTTCAGCAAGTTAGCTGATGATAAAAGACTGGGGGAAAGTGATTAATACACCTGAACGCTGTGCTGCCATTCAGCTGGACCTTGATAGGGTGGAGAATTGAGCAGAGAGAAACCTAGTGAGGTTCAACAAGGGCAAGTGTAGGGTCCTGCACCTGGGGAGGAATAACCTCAAGTACCAGCACAGGCTGGGGGCTGATTCTACTAGAGAGCAGCTCTGCAGAGAAAGACCTGGGAGTATCAGTAGAAAACAAGTAGATCATGAGCTGGTCGTGTGCCCTTGTGGCCAGGAGGGCCAGTGGTATCCTGGGGTACTTCAGGAGGTCCAGGGAGGTGATCCTGCCCCTCTACTTGGCCCTAGTGAGGCCACATCTGAAGTGCTGAGTCCAGTTCTGGGCTCCTCAGGACAAGAAAGACAAGGAGCTACTGGAGAGGGTCCGGCAGAGGCCACAAAGATGATGAGAGGTCTGGAGCATCTCTCTTATGAAGAAAGACTGCAGGAGATGGGCCTGGTTAGTCTGGAGAAGAGAAGACTGAGAGGGGATCTCATCAATGCATACAAATATCTCGAAGGTAGGTGCCAGGAGGATGGTGCCAGACCCTTTTCAGTGGTGCCCAGTGACAGGATGAGGAGCAATGGCCATAAACTAAAACATAAGAAGTTCCACCTCAACATGAGGAAGAACTTCCTCACATTGAGGGTGACAGAGCACTGGAACAGGTACCCAGGGAGGTCATGGAGTCTCCCTGTCTGCACACATTCCAAACCCATCTGGACAGATTCCTGTGTCACCTGGTCCAGGTGACACTGCCTTGGCAGGGGGGTTGGACTGAATGATCTCCAGAGGTTCCTTCCAACCCTAATGATTCTGTGATTCTGTGAATTATGGCAAGACCCACAGGAATGTCTTGGGATGCTTTCCTGGGTCCTGCAGGCCGATGGGACCAGGGGCTATGAGACTCAGCTTCTCTGCCAGGGGTGCAGCCAGTGATGCTCAGGCACATCCCAACTTTCAGCCTAAAGATTATTTGAGGTTAATCCCACCACAGGCTTGTGCAAGGTATCATTTATGAATTCACATCCTTCAACATTCTTTCCCTTGCCATGTACAGATGCAAGCAGCTGTGCCTGGAGGAGTAGTGGGCACATAAACATCCCAAGGATGGTCAGTCCCTGTGTGGGGGCAAGTCCTACCAAAAAGAAAACTTTTGTTGCAAACCACTTCCCTAAGCTTGTCTCCCCATTTGACTCTGCTTTGGGAGAGGAGGAAACATCCTGTATGAGCACCCGCTAGGCTGCAGAACAGGTAGTGCCCTGGGTGTTTTAACCTCATCATGTGCCCAGCAGAGGTGATACTGTCCAGCTCAAGACTGCACGTGGCTGCAGAGCAGAGGCTCAAACCTTCC
Organism: Pipra filicauda; assembly: GCF_003945595.2. NCBI lineage: Eukaryota > Metazoa > Chordata > Aves > Passeriformes > Pipridae > Pipra > Pipra filicauda. Next base: position 1,009,163 of record NW_024104396.1, read on the forward strand.
AGACTGTTTGGAAGCAGAGAGGTGGGAGGAGGGTGGCCGATAAGCTGAGATGTACAGGACGCCTGTAAGATTTATTGTGTTCTGTTTTCAATTTGCACATCAACACAAGACAAACAAGATGAGATTTCAGTACAGCAAGCTCAATTAATCAGGGCTTTGACGGCTGTGAAGCTGGACATTATTAATCCCTTTCGCAGACAGGTCAAAGGGGTAATAATTGCACTTTTTCCAAAAATAATAAGGAAGAATGTTCTTCCTGCTGCCCCCTCCCCCTCCACTTTCCCTGTAAGACAATTTCCTAATTACAGTCCCTAATACTATACTACTGGCAAAAATTCTTCAGCTCACCTATTGTTTGCAAAATGGGAAGCAAAACATGTAAGTGTAAAATCCTGAGGATATCCTCCTTGGGGCTCTAAGATTCATGGAGGTGGGGGCACTCAAAGCCAGGACTCTGTGAGGTGAGAGCTGACATATTTCCTCATGCACTTGGAGCCACAAACGTGTGCTGCAGTATGGGACACCCTGGGTCCTTTCCCAATGGGATATGCAGATAACTGGGAGGCTGCACATTTGGGATGCATGGCAGGGAGCTGTGGAACAGATCCAGCACACTGTGAGCACAGAGGCTTGAAAAGGTTGGCTGTTCGCCTGACCACAGCACCTCTATGATCTGATGATGCTGGAGGCTGAGCTCTCAGTCCTAATGGGATGCTCCAGGGTGTGCTGGGGCAGGATGGCTCCAGCTATCAGAATGTGACTTCCCCTTCCCTATTCCCCCTCCAGGGAAGGGAGATGCAGTCAAGGCAACTGCAACCACCCAGAAGAGGGAGGAGGAACTCCTCCAAGGGCAGAGGAAGGGGGATATCTTAACTCCTGGCCTGAACTCAGCTTTCTCTAGCTGTGCTGCAAAAGCCATCCAGCCTGACCCTGCCTTCCCCACTGGAGAAGTCAGACAGGCAGAGCAGCCTGTTGCTTTTCTGCACTGCACCTTGCAAACACTACCCCAATCCTTCTGCCTCCAGACAATGTCATCTTCGAAGCGGGAGACATTTAAACAGGAAATGCCAAAGGAGCAGCATGGTATTTAAAGGCAAAGAAGCAATTACTA